>NC_061514.1:179654407-179712353 GCF_022539505.1 Lolium rigidum | reverse complement strand
TCTACATGTTTTATGCACACTTTATGTCATATTCGTGCATTTTACGGAACTAACCTATTAACAAGATGCCGAAGTGCCGGTTCCTGTTTTTCGCTGTTTTTGGTTTCGAAATCCTAGTAACGAAATATTCTCGGAATCGGACGAAATCAACGCCAAAGTTCCTATTTTACCCGGAAGCATCCAGAACACACGAGAACCGCCAGAGAAGGGAGGCAGGGCCACCAAACCCTACCCCGGCGCGGCCAAGGGGGGGCCGCGCCCCCCTAGGGTTTGGCCAGCCCTTCGACCCCCTGGCACCGCCTCTTCGCCTATAAAAAGCCCCTGGATCAGAAAACATCGACACGATTGACGAAACCCACAGAAACCTTCCAGAGCCGCCGCCATCGCGAAGCCAAGATCTGGGGGACAGGAGTCTCTGTTCCGGCACCCTGCCGGAGCGGGGAAGTGCCCCCGGAAGGCTTCTCCATCGACACCGCTGCCATCTCCACCGCCATCTTCATCACCGCTCGCTTGCTCCCATGAGGAGGGAGTAGTTCTCCATCGAGGCTCGGGGCTGTACCGGTAGCTATGTGGTTAATCTCTCTACTATGTACTTCAATACAATGATCTCATGAGCTGCTTTACATGATTGAGATTCATATGAGTTTGTATCACTACTATCTATGTGCTACTCTAGCAAAGTTATTAAAGTAGTTCTATTCCTCCTGCACGTGTGTAAAGGTGACAGTGTGTGCAACGTGTTAGTACTTGGTTTATGCTATGATCATGATCTCTTGTAGATTGCGAAGTTAACTATTGCTATGATAATATTGATGTGATCTATTCCTCCTACATATGCATGAAGGTGACAGTGTGCATGCTATGCTAGTACTTGGTTTAGTCTATTGATCTATCTTACACTATAAGGTTACTTAAACATGAGCATTATTGTGGAGCTTGTTAACTCCGGCATTGAGGGTTCGTGTAATCCTACGCAATGTGTTCATCATCCAACAAAAGTGTAGAGTATGCATTTATCTATTACTGTTATGTGATCAATGTTGAGAGTGTCCACTAGTGAAAGTGTAATCCCTAGGCCTTGTTCCTAAATACTGCTGAGTTACTACTTGCTTGTTTACTACTGTCTGCGTTACTACTGCTGCGTTACTACTCGCTTGTTTACTTGTCCTGGGCGAGCACTTTTCCGCCGTTGCTACTACTTATTCATACCACCTGTATTTCACTATCTCTTCGCCGAACTAGTGCACCTATTAGGTGTGTTGGGGACACAAGAGACTTCTTGCTTTGTGGTTGCGGGGTTGCATGAGAGGGATATCTTTGACCTCTTCCTCCCCGAGTTCGATAAACCTTGGGTATCCACTTAAGGGAAACTTGCTGTCTGTTCTACAAACCTCTCGCTCTTGGAGGCCCAACACTTGTCTACAAGAATAGAAGCTCCCGTAGACATCAAGCACTTTTACTGGCGCCGTTGCCGGGGAGGAAAGGTAAAAGGCTCTCATACTACGGTCTCGGGTAAAGTATTTTTCCGGCGCCGTCGTGTGTGTGCTCGAAGCTATTTCCTTTAGATCCTGCAATTGCATCTTGTTGTTTCTTGTTTACACTAGTTTGGCATAATGTACAAGAGTGAGCTTCTTATTCTATTTCCTGATTTAAAACATGGATTGTTTGATGCGAAAATTAAAAAACCTATGAAATCTTATTTGCATGCTGGTAGTAATATTAGTATGAACGTTTCGAACACCATTGTTGATAATGATATAGAAAGTTCTAAGCTTGGGGAAGCTGGTTTTCATGATATTTTTAGTCCCCCAAGCATTGAGGAGAAAATTTTCTTTGATGATACTTTGCCTCCTATTTCTGATGATGATAATGATAGTGGACCTTTGGTGCCACCTACTATGGAGAGTAAATTTTGTTGTGATTATACTATGCCTCCTACACTTGATGAGAATAATAATGATAGCTACTTTGTTGAATTTGCTCCCGCTACTACTAATAAAATTGATTATGCTTATGTGGAGAGTAATAATTTTATGCATGAGACTCATGATAAGAATGCTTTATGTGATAGTTATATTGTTGAGTTTGCTCATGTTGCTACTGAAAGTTATTATGAGAGAGGAAAATATGGTTGTAGAAATTTTCATGTTACTAAAATGCCTCTCTATGTGCTGAAATTTTTGAAGCTACACTTGTTTTATCTTCCTATGCTTGTTACTTTGCTCTTCATGAACTTGTTTATTTACAAGATTCCTATGCATAGGAAGTATGTTAGACTTAAATGTGTTTTGAATTTGCCTCTTGATGCTCTCTTTTGCTTCACATACTATTTCTTGCGGGTGCATCATTAAAACTGCTGAGCCCATCTTAATGGCTATAAAGAAAGAACTTCTTGGGAGATAACCCATGTGTTATTTTGCTACAGTACTTTGTTTTATATTTGTGTCTTGGAAGTTGTTTACTACTGTAGCAACCTCTCCTTATCTTAGTTTTATGTTTTGTTGTGCCAAGTAAAGTCTTTGATAGTAAAGTAAGTACTAGATTTGGATTACTTGCGCAGTTCCAGATTTCTTTGCTGTCACGAATCTGGGTCTAATTCTCTGTAGGTAACTCAGAAAATTATGCCAATTTACGTGAGTGATCCACAGATATGTACGCAACTTTCATTCAATTTGAGCATTTTCATTTGAGCAAGTCTGGTGGCCTAATAAAATCCATCTTTACGGACTGTTCTGTTTTGATAGATTCTGTCTTTTATTTCGCATTGCCTCTTTTGCTATGTTGGATGAATTTCTTTGATCCATTAATGTCCAGTAGCTTTATGCAATGTCCAGAAGTGTTAAGAATGATTGTGTCACCTCTGAACATGTTAATTTTTATTGTCCACTAACCCTCTAATGAGTTGTTTCGAGTTTGGTGTGGAGGAAGTTTTCAAGGGTCAAGAGAGGAGGATGATATACTACGATCAAGAAGAGTGAAAAGTCTAAGCTTGGGGATGCACCCGGTGGTTCATCCCTGCATATATCAAGAAGACTCAAGCGTCTAAGCTTGGGGATGCCCAAGGCATCCCCTTCTTCATCGACAAAATTATCAGGTTCCTTCTCTTGAAACTATATTTTTATTCAGTCACATCTTATGTACTTTACTTGGAGCGTCTGTTTGTTTGTTTCTATTTTTGTTTTTGTTTGAATAAATTGGATTACATCATGCTTGTGTGGAAGAGAGACACGCTCCGCTGGTTCGTATGAACACATTTGTTCTTAGCTCATAATATTCATGGCGAAGTTTCCTCTTCGTTAAATTGTTATATGGTTGGAATTGGAAAATGATACATGTAGTAATTGCTATAATGTCTTGGGTAATGTGATACTTGGCAATTGTTGTGCTCATGTTTAAGCTCTTGCATCATATACTTTGCACCTATTAGTGAAGAATACATAGAGCATGCTAAAATTTGGTTTGCATAATTGGTCTCTCTAAAGTCTAGATAATTTCTAGTATTGAGTTTGAACAACAAGGAAGACGGTGTAGAGTCTTATAATGTTTTCAATATGTCTTTTATGTGAGTTTTGCTGCACCAGTTCATCCTTGTGTTTGTTTCAAATAAGCCTTGCTAGCCTAAACCTTGTATCGAGAGGGAATACTTCTCATGCATCCAAAATACTTGAGCCAACCACTATGCCATTTGTGTCCACCATACCTACCTATACTACATGGTATTTTCCCGCCATTCCAAAGTAAATTGCTTGAGTGCTACCTTTAAAATTCCATCATTCACCTTTGCAATATATAGCTCATGGGACAAATAGCTTAAAAACTATTGTGGTATTGAATATGTAATTATGCACTTTATCTCTTATTAAGTTGCTTGTTGTGCGATAACCATGTTTACTGGGGAACGCCATCAACTCATTGTTGAATTTCATGTGAGTTGCTATGCATGTTCGTCTTGTCTGAAGTAAGGGCGATCTACACTGAGTTGAATGGTTTGAGCATGCATATTGTGAGAGAAGAACATTGGGCCGCTAACTAAAGCCATGATTCATGGTGGAAATTTCAGTTTTGGACAAATATCCTCAAATCTCTAATGAGAAAATAATTAATTGTTGACAAACGCTTAAAGCATTAAAAGAGGAGTCCATTATCTGTTGTCTATGTTGTCCCGGTATGGATGTCTAAGTTGAGAATAATCAAAAGCGAGAAATCCAAATGCGAGCTTTCTCCTTAGACCTTTGTACAGGCGGCATAGAGGTACCCCTTTGTGAAACTTGGTTAAAGCATATGTATTGCGGTGATAATCCAGGTAGTCCAAGCTAATTAGGACAAGGTGCGGGCACTATTGGTACACTATGCATGAGGCTTGCAACTTATAAGATATAATTTACATGATGCATATGCTTTATTACTACCGTTGACAAAATTGTTTCATGTTTTCAAAATCAAAGCTCTAGCACAAATATAGCAATCGATGCTTTTCCTCTATGGAGGACCATTCTTTTACTTTCATTGTTGAGTCAGTTCACCTATTTCTCTCCATCTCAAGAAGCAAACACTTGTGTGAACCGTGCATTGATTCTAACATATTTGCATATTGCATTTGTTATATTGCTTTGCATTGACAATTATCCATGAGATATACATGTTATAAGTTGAAAGCAACCGCTGAAACTTAATCTTCTTTTGTGTTGCTTCAATACCTTTACTTTGAATTATTGCTTTATGAGTTAACTCTTATGCAAGACTTATTGATGCTTGTCTTGAAGTGCTATTCATGAAAAGTCTTTGCTTTATGATTCACTTGTTTAGTCATGTCATCACCATTGTTTTGATCGCTGCATTCTCTACATATGCTTTACAAATAGTATGATCAAGTTTATGATGGCATGTCACTCCAGAAATTATCTTTGTTATCGTTTTACCTCGCTCGGGACGAGCAGTAACTAAGCTTGGGGATGCTGATACGTCTCCAACGTATCGATAATTTCTTGTGTTCCATGCCACATTATTGATGTTATCTACATGTTTTATGCACACTTTATGTCATATTCGTGCATTTTCTGGAACTAACCTATTAACAAGATGCCGAAGTGCCGGTTCCCGTTTTCGCTGTTTTTGGTTTCAGAAATCCTAGTAACGAAATATTCTCGGAATCGGACGAAATCAACGCCAAAGTTCCTATTTTACCGGAAGCATCCGGAACACACGAGAACCGCCAGAGAAGGGAGGCAGGGCCACCAAACCCTACCCCGGCGCGGCCAAGGGGGGGGGGGGCGCGCCCCCCTAGGGTTTGGCCAGCCCTTCGACCCCCTGGCACCGCCTCTTCGCCTATAAAAAGCCCCTGGATCAGAAAACATCGACACGATTGACGAAACCCACAGAAACCTTCCAGAGCCGCCGCCATCGCGAAGCCAAGATCCGGGGGACAGGAGTCTCTGTTCCGGCACCCTGCCGGAGCGGGGAAGTGCCCCGGAAGGCTTCTCCATCGACACCGCTGCCATCTCCACCGCCATCTTCATCACCGCTGCTGCTCCCATGAGGAGGGAGTAGTTCTCCATCGAGGCTCGGGGCTGTACCGGTAGCTATGTGGTTAATCTCTCTACTATGTACTTCAATACAATGATCTCATGAGCTGCTTTACATGATTGAGATTCATATGAGTTTGTATCACTACTATCTATGTGCTACTCTAGCAAAGTTATTAAAGTAGTTCTATTCCCCCTGCACGTGTGTAAAGGTGACAGTGTGTGCACCGTGTTAGTACTTGGTTTATGCTATGATCATGATCTCTTGTAGATTGAGAAGTTAACTATTGCTATGATAATATTGATGTGATCTATTCCTCCTACATATGCATGAAGGTGACAGGTGTGCATGCTATGCTAGTACTTGGTTTAGTCTATTGATCTATCTTACACTATAAGGTTACTTAAACATGAGCATTATTGTGGAGCTTGTTAACTCCGGCATTGAGGGTTCGTGTAATCCTACGCAATGTGTTCATCATCCAACAAAAGTGTAGAGTATGCATTTATCTATTCTGTTATGTGATCAATGTTGAGAGTGTCCACTAGTGAAAGTGTAATCCCTAGGCCTTGTTCCTAAATACTGCTGAGTTACTACTGCTTGTTTACTACTCGCTGCGTTACTATTCGCTGCGTTACTACTGCTTGTTTACTGTCCCGGGCGAGCACTTTTCTGCCGTTGCTACTACTTATTCATACCACCTGTATTTCACTATCTCTTCGCCGAACTAGTGCACCTATTAGGTGTGTTGGGGACACAAGAGACTTCTTGCTTTGTGGTTGCGGGGTTGCATGAGAGGGATATCTTTGACCTCTTCCTCCCTGAGTTCGATAAACCTTGGGTATCCACTTAAGGGAAACTTGCTGCTGTTCTACAAACCTCTGCTCTTGGAGGCCCAACACTGTCTACAAGAATAGAAGCTCCCGTAGACATCACCGAGCTTGCGGGAATATGGCGGGCCCATGTACATACCCCGCATATAACACCTCCTATGGCTCTATCTACTTTTCTAATAACTCCTTCACAGAGTTACAAGTATGTATTCTCTGTGGTTTAGCATGAATTGGCATATAGTAAAGTCTTATTTTTAGTCTTTGCTTCTTACATTAGTATCAATTTTCACATGCAGACTGTACCTTGTGAACTTCATCCAATGATTAACCAGATGTGTCCGCATGAAGGGTCTTTCACTATGCATGGCAATGGCAAATTGATGAACACCTACATGGTCTATGAGGTGTATGTCTACAAAACGTAGGCCATCACATATTTGTATGGACATGATTGGAGAAAGATTGCTTTTGACTACGGTCTGAAGAAGGGCGACGAGCTGAGGATCATAAACTTAAACGGGCAGATATACGTAACTGCTTACAGACTTGGAGACACTTCCAAATATATAATATGTAACTTTTTGTACTCATATCCTTTGATTACTGCATTCCGAGCAGTTGTTCTACACCATTCTATCTGTTCTAGCTTGCTGGGTTTAACATGATCAAAGCTGCATATCCCCTGATGGAACAGGAGCGGATGTCACAAAGGGCACCCACACCAGCACCGGCACCGGCTTCCCACTCTCCTGCATCAGTACCGGTTCATGTACCAGCTCCGTTTACTACATCTACCCAGCATGCCCCTACATCAGCATTGGTTCCTGTAGAGGCCCCATATACTACACCAGCCCAGCAGGCTCCTGCATCAGCACTGGTTCCTCTAGAGGCACCGTTTACTGCACCTGCCCAACGAGTCTCTCGCATCAGCACCGGTTCCTCTAGAGGCACCGTTTACTACACCTTCCCAGCAGTCTCCTGCATTAGCACCAGCTCGTGTACCAGCTCAGGCTCCTGCACCTGCCCCAGCCAGATCACCGAGGTCTCAGCTCATTGCTGTGGCCACCCGTGTGGTGATCAGGACGCATCTGAAGGCTTATGTTCGTGAGTATATGACAACATAACTGCTCTTATCTTGTTGTCTTCTCTGCTCAAAGTCTCACATGGTTCAGTGCATTGGTGCTATTGACTAATTTTGGGTGGTATCTCTTGCTTTGAATCAGAAATTGCCTAAAAGTATCTCCAAGGATCTCAAGGCTGGCCGAAGGAGCAAGATATCCCTCGTCATGGAGAGTGAAGGTCTCACCGTGGAGGGACGGTACTCCGTCAGTCCCACAGATGACCGCTTGGCTGTTACTTCCAGGTGGAAAAAGTTCAGTGATGGCGCTAAACTTCGCATTGGATCAAAGTTGAAGGTCAAGATCTTTCGATGCCACTGTGACATGCTGGTCATAAAGTTCGCGGTTGTCTAGTTCTGTTGTCCCATGAACCCTTAGCAAATGCATTTTTAGTTATACTTATACTAGCACAAATACCCGTGCGTTGCTACGGGTTTATTTTACTTAATATAGTTGCTTTGAATTTATATACGGTAGCATCCAACAACCTCATGGCCGACCTGACCGAATCATTCAACCACCGGAAGAAAACTCTGTTGATCAATTCCCTACGTCCTCCCATAACCCTCGAGAGAAATTTCACGGCGCATCACTCGTTCCACTTACATGCCCGCTTTCCAACCATCAACATTCCAAGAACGCACGTCTCCGGCCCCATTTTACTCTCTGGTTGTCGGCTCTACATCTATATTCTTTTTTGACGGCACAGTCATCTCTCCTTTGTCACCACTTAGGCTCCGCCCAACTCGAGACACATCGGCCTGCACCGCATGCCGCCCTGGCTCCGCACCAACCACCTTCACTCCATGTGGCTCAGGGTCCTAGTGGGATGCATGGCATGTCGCCTCAGAGAACAAATGTGCTTCACCCGCACCCACCGCCTTGATTCCTCAGAGGCATACTCGTGTGCATGCCCGACTTCTCAAATCGACGAGTGCCTCTACCCCGATCTGCCGCCTGCTAGGAAGAAATAGTGCTCACGGTGTTATAGATTTTTGTAGCATACAAATATTAGAAAAATAATTTTGCCTGTATCGCAAGTGCCAAAAACCTAATGACATCGACGACACGCGGACATAGAGGGATCACAAATATTTTTGAATTGTTTCTTCAAGAAATTTACCAAAAGTTGGCATGCATAAATAATAGAACCAAAATTGGAGTTTGGATGTTGCCTCCTAATAATTTCATAGATTTTGTAGTTTGCACGTCATGTAATCTGGTGTATATATAAATAGTAAAATTTGCACAAATATTTGCTAGAAGACTAAAATTGCACGTCATGTAATCTGGTGTATATATAAAAGAGTACTTTTTTCATAGCTATTGAGTAGAAGAAAAAAATAGTATTGTATGAGATTTAAATCCAGATCTTCAAAGTCCAACCTAATACAGTACATAAGCCGTTATTATTTGCGTTGGCTTTGCTAACAATTGTGGGGATCAGAAAAAATAAATCCTACCAACCTATTGCAATCACAGGATCCCTTGCGTGCTAGCCTAAGGTTAATTCAGTTTTTCCCGTGTAGGAAAAAAAAGCATATTAGACGAAGTGGAGACCAAATCGAGTAGCTACTACTCGCAGTAACGAAGGACCCTTCAGGGCCAGAACTGCCGCGTCCGCGCAGGACTTGACGCCGGAGGAATCGAGCGCCTGACGCCGGATGGCTTGAGCTCCGGGCCTCGGCCGCCGTCCATGACCGCCTGCCTCTCCGCCAGCAGCTTCAGGCGGAGCCGTCCTCCAGCGGCAGATGGTACGCTGGTAGTGGTGGTTCAACATCCCATGCGCTTTGCTGTCTTGCTGCTGCAGCTCCCCGCATCGTCTGCCATGCCCAGCGGCGTGGAGGGAATCTTGCGTGCGGGCCAGGGCGCAGAGGTAAGAGCGATGGGGACGGCCACCAGCCTCTCCGCCAGTAGCTGCCGGACGGTGGCGCGGGGCTGATCTTCCGGGACAGGCGGGGGAGGCCAGCGGCGGCAAGTCCGGATCGGCGGATTACGCCCCTTCATTGGTGAGCACGGGGAGGGTCAGAACAGGAGGGATCCAAGAGGACCAAAGGCGCTCATTTATTTACTTTTTATAGGAGACTCGGCAAGGGTCGACGGATTTTGAGTCTAATAGATTGTCCCTTGGAGACCCACTCAGCGCAGCCTACGAAACGTCGTACGGCCGATTCAGGTTTAATAGTAAAGATAAGATTATCTTAACTGAACTGCTAATTAATTGTATGGATGGTAAAACTCTGGCAAGCTTTTGCTCTTAGCAAGTATGTATGTATGATCAGCTATTATGATAACTAATGTTTGTGTTCACCTTAATTTGCATTTCCCTTTTAGAAAAAAACTTAATTTATATTTTGGCTGACCTGTTAGAGAACTATCAGATTGAACCACAACATGATTCAAATAGATTCATTACACCGAGCCACATGTCTTGACCTTGTTATACACTACTTCCATTAATCAGTGCAAGAAGGTTTACCTGAGCTGCCTGAACCACGGCAGATTCGAATCCACCTTAGCTATCTAGAAATACAACCTTTGCAGAAAGAGGATTTGTAGTACGGGGAGGCTGATATTAGGGACCCAAGAGCCACCAGCGTCGTCAACGTTTTAAAGGCGGCAGGAGATCGAAAGAAAAAATAAGCAAAAAATCAGTTGGTAAACAAAATCCAAGAAAACAAACATTTACCTTTCCGAGAGGATGACATGCGGGACCCATGAGGCAGTAGCATCCTCAACTATTCCAAGGCGGCAGGGGATCAAAAGAAAAAGAAAATAGTCAGAAATTAATTAGGGTCAAAAATAAATCCATCAAAGGAAACTTTTATTGTTCATAGAGGATGACATGTGGGACCGACCTGCCAGCTGTGTCGTCATCGTTTCAAAGGGGGCAGGGGATCAAAAGAAAAAAGCAAATAGCAAGAAATTAGGGGTAAAAAATAAATCCAACAAAGGAAACATTTATTGTTCATAGAGGATGACATGCGGGACCCATGAGCCAGTAGCTTCCTCAACGTTTCAAAGTCGGCATGAGATCGAAATAAAAATGCAAGTGACCAAATATCAGGAGCAAAAAATAATCCAAAAAAATAAACTTTATTGTACATAGACGATGACATGCGGGTCCCATTTTGTAGCAGCGGTCACAACGTTTCCAAGGCGGCACAAGACCAAAAGAAAAATTAAGTAGCCAGAAATCATGGGGTGAAAAAAATCCAAGAAAAGAAAGATTTCAATTGGGCTGCATCTGGACATCTGGGCCTTCGAACTATTCTGCTGGGCCTTTTGACTCGTACAATTTCAGCCCACTCCAAAACCGGAGAGTTCGGATTTTTCTCAAAAAAAAAACAAGAAAGTCCTATGCTTCGCAAAAATAAAAAACAAGGAGATTCAACATATAAGTTTGTTTATGTAAAAATAAAGTTTTAATTTATCCTTTTAAAATAGCTCAGAGAGAAATACACTGTTTATTGTCTGGAAAATAATCAAGATATCGCATGTTTCTTGTATGGGGAGGCTGACATCGGGGACCCATGAGCCAGCAGCATCGTCAACGTTTTAAAGGAAGTAAGGGATCGAAAATAAAAAAAAAACAAAAATCAGTTGGTAAAAAAATCCAAGAAAAGAAAACATTTATCGTTCTGAGAGGATGACATGTGGGACCCATGAGGCAGCAGCATCCTCAACCTTCAGACCACACCTCACGTGCAGCAGCTTCCACTTAGTTTCAAAGGCGGCAGGGGATCAAAAAAATGCAAATAGCCATTAATTACAGTCAAAAATAAATCCAATAAAGGAAACTTTTATTGTTCATAGAGGCTGACATATGGGAACCATGAGCCAGCAGCGTCTCAAGGTTTCAAAGGCGCCATGTGATCGAAAGAAAATTGCAAATAGCCAGAAATTATTGGTCAAAAATAAATACAACAAAGGAAATGTTTATTGTTCAAAGAGGCTGACATGTGGGACCCATGAGCCAGCAGCGTCCTCGACCTTTTAAAGGTGGAATGAGATCGAAAGAAAAAATAATCAGTTGGTAAAAAACACATTTATCGTTCTGAGAGGATGATATGCGGGACCCATGAGGCAGCAGCATCCTCAATGTTTCCAAGGCGGCATGGGATCCAAAAAAATGGCAAATAGCCAGAAATTAGGGGTCAAAAATAAATCAAAGAAAGGAAAGGTTTATTGTTCACAGAGGCTGACATGTGGGACCCATGAGCCAGTAGAGTCCTCAACGTTTCAAAGGCGGCAGGGGATAAAAAAAAGGAAGTAGCCACAAATTAGGGGTAAAAAATAACTCCAAGAAAGGAAACTTTTTTGTAAATAGAGGACGACATGCGGGTCACATTTTGCAGCAGCGGTCTCAGCGTTTCAAAGGTGGTACGGGATCGAAAGAAAAAGGCAAGTGACCAAATATCAGGAGCCAAAAATAACTCCAAGAAAAGAAACTTTACTGTACATAGAGGATGACATGCGGGTCCCATTTTGCAGCAGCGGTCTCAACCTTTCCAAGGTGGCAAGGGATCAAAAGAAAAAGAAGTATCTAGAAATTAGGGGTAAAAAATAATATATCCAAGAAAGAAAACTTTTATTCTACATAGAGGATGACTTGTGGGACCCACGAGCCAGCAGCTTCCTCAACGTTTCAGATACAGCATGAGATCGAAAGAAAAAGGCAAGTGACTAAATATTCACGTGCCAAAAATAATCCAAAAAAACTTTTATTGTACATTGAGGATGACATACGGGTCCCATTTTGCAGCTGCGGTGTCAACGTTTCAAAGTTGACATGGGATCGAAAGAAAAAGGCAAGTGACAAATATCAGGAGCCAAAAATAATCCACGAAAAGAAACTTTTATTGTACATAGAGGATGACATGTGGGTCCCATTTTGCAATAGCGGTCTCATAGTTTCCAAGGCGGCACATGACCAAAACAAAAAAGGAAGTAGCCAGAAATCAGAGGGTCAAAAAATCCAAGAAAAGAAAGATTTCAATTGGGCTGCATATGGACATCTAGGCCTTCGAACTATCTTGCTGGAAGCCTTTTGACTCGTACAATTTCAGCCCACTCCAAAATAGGAAAGTCCTATGCTTGGCAAAAACAAAAAACAAGGAGATTCAACATATAAGTTTGTTTATGTAAAAACAAAGATTTAATTTATCCCTTTGCAATAGCTCAGAGATAAATACACTGTTTATTGTCTGCAAAATAATCAAGATATCACATGTTTCTTGTACGGGGAGGCTGACATCGGGGACCCATGAGCCAGCATCGTCGTCAACGTTTTAAAGGCGGCAGGAGATCGAAAGAAAAAATAAACCAAAAATCAGTTGGTAAAAAATTCCAAGAAAATAAACATTTATCGTTCTAAGAGGATGACATGCGGGACCCTTGAGGCAGCAGCATCCTCAACGTTTCCAAGGCGGCACGGGATAAAAAAAAAAAGGCGAAATAGCCAGAAATTAGGGGTCAAAATAACTCCAAGAAAGGAAAGGTTTATTGTTCATATAGGCTGACATGTGGGACCCATGAGCCGGCAGGTTCCTCAGCGTTTCAAAGGTGGCATGAGATCGAAAGAAAAAGGCAAGTGACCAAATATCAGGACCCGAAAATAATCCAAGAAAGGAAACTTTTATTATACATAGAGGATGACATGCGGGACCCATTTTGCAGCACCGGTCTCAAAGTTTCCAAGGCGGCACGCGATCAAAAGAAAAAGAAAGTAGCCAGAAATCAGGGGGTCAAAAAAATCCAAGAAAAGAAAGATTTCAATTGGGCTGCATCTGGCCATCTGGGCCTTCAAACTATTGTGTTGGACGCCTTTTGACTCGTTCAATTTCAGCCCACTCCAAAACATGAAAGTCCTTTTTTCGATAAAAAACATGAAAGTCCTATGTTTCGCAAAAACAAAAAACAAGGAGATTCAACATATAATTGTTTATGTAAAATGAAGATTTAATTTATCCGTTTGCAAAGCTTAGAGCGAAATCCACTGTTTATTGTCTGCAAAATAATCAAGATATCACATGTTTCTTGTACGGGGAGGCTGACATCGGGGACCCATGAGCCAGCAGCGTCGTCAACGTTTTAAAGGCGGCATGAGATAGAAAGAAAAAATAAGCCAAAAATCAGTTGGTAAAAAATCCAAGAAAATAAACATTTATCGTTCTGGGAGGATGACATGCGCGACCCATGGGGCAGCATCATCCTCAACGTTTCTAAGACGGCACGGGATTAAAAAAAAGGCAAAATAGCCAGAAATTAGAGGTCAAAATAACTCCAAGAAATGAAAGGTTTATTGTTCGTAGAGGCTGACATGTGGGACCCATGAGCAAGCAGAATCCTCAACGTTTCAAAGGCGGCAGGGGATCAAAAGAAAAAGGAAGTATCCAAAAATTAGGGGTCAAAAATACCTCCAACAAAGGAAACTTTTATTGTTCATAGAGGATGACATGCGGGACCCATGAGCCAGCAGCTTAATCAACGTTTCAAAGGCGGCATGAGATCGAAACAAAAATGCAAGTGACAAAATATCACGAGCCAAAGATAATCTAAGAAAAGAAACTTTATTGAACATAGAGGATGACATGTGGGATCGGCCTGCCAGTTGCGTCGTCATCGTTTCAAAGGGGGCGGGCGATCAAAAGAAAAGGGCAAATAGCCAGAAATTAGGGGTAAAAAATAAATCCAACAAAGGAAACTTTTATTGTTCATAGAGGATGACATGTAGAACAGAGCTGCCAACAGCGTCCTCATCGTTTCAAAGGGGGCAGGAGATCAAAAGAAAAAAGGCAAATAGCCAGAAATTAGGGGTAAAAAATAACTCCAAGAAAGGAAACTTTTATTGTTCTTAGAGGATGACATGCGGGACCCATGAGCCAGCAGCTTCCTCAGCGTTTCAAAGTCGGCATGAGATCGAAGGAAAAAAGCAAGTGACCAAATATCAGGAGCCAAAAATAATCCAAGAAAAGAAACTTTATTGTACATAGAGGATGACATGCGGGTCCTATTTTGCAGCAAGACGGTCTCAACGTTTCCAAGGCGACTACGTAACAAAAGAAAAATGAAGTAGCCGTAAATCGGGGGTGAAAAAAATCCAAGAAAAGAAAGATTTCAATTGGGCTGCATCTGGACATCTGGGCCTTCGAACTATCATGCTGGGCCTTTTGACTCGTACAATTTCAGCCCACTCCAAAATAGGAAAGTTCGGATTTTTCTCAAAAAAAAAACAGGAAAGTCCTATGCTTCGCAAAAACAAAAAACAAGGAGATTCAACATATAAGTTTATTTATGAAAATAAAGAATTAATTTATCCGTTTGCAATAACTCAGAGCGAAGTACATTGTTTATTATCTGCAAAATAATCAAGATATCACATATATTTCTTGTACGGGGAGGCTGACATCGGGGACCCTTGAGCCAGCAGCGTCCTCAACGTTTTAAAGGTGGCAGGAGATCGAAAGAAAAAATAAGCCAAAAATCATTTGGTATACAAAATCCAAGAAAATAAACATTTACCATTCTGAGAGGATGACATGCGGGACCCATGAGGCAGCAGCATCCTCAGCGTTTATTGTTCATAGAGGCTGACATGTGGGACCCATGAGCCAGTAGCATCCTCAACGTTTTAAAGGCGGCAGGAGATCGAAAGAAAAAATAAGCCAAAAATCATTTGGTAAACAAAATCCAAGAAAAGAAACATTTACCGTTCTGAGAGGATGACATGCGGGACCCATGAGGCAGCAGCATCCTCAACGATTCCAAGGCGGTAGGGGATCAAAAGAAAAAAAGGAAATATCCAGAAATTAATTAGGGGTTCAAAATAAATCCATCAAAGGACACTTTTATTGTTCATAGAGGATGACATGTGGGACCGAGCTGCCAACAGCGTCCTCATCGTTTCAAAGGGGCAGGAGATCAAAATAAAAAGGCAAATAGCCAGAAATTAGGGGTCAAAAATAACTCCAAGAAAGGAAACTTTTATTGTTCGTAGAGGATGACATGCGGGACCCATGAGCCAGCAGCTTACTCAACGTTTCAAATGCGGCATGACATCAAAAAAAAGGCAAGTGACAAAATATCAGGAGCCAAAGATAATCCAAGAAAAGAAACTTTATTGTACATAGAGGATGACATGCGAGTCCCATTTAGCAGCAGCGGTCTCAATGTTTCAAATGCGGCTTGAGATCAAAAGAAAAAAAAAGTTGAGTATACATAGAGGATGACATATGGGTCCCATGAGTCAGCAGCTTACTCAAAGTTTCCAAGGCGGCAGGGGATCAAAAGAAAAAGGAAATAGCCAAAAATCAGAGGATGAAAAAAAATCCAAGAAAATAAACTTTTATAGCACATAGAGGATGACATGCGGGTCCCATGAGCCAGCAGGTTCATC
This sequence comes from Lolium rigidum, assembly GCF_022539505.1. NCBI lineage: Eukaryota > Viridiplantae > Streptophyta > Magnoliopsida > Poales > Poaceae > Lolium > Lolium rigidum. The sequence goes on along the minus strand of NC_061514.1, from coordinate 179,696,481 downwards.
AATGTTTCAAACGTGGCATGAGATCGAAAGAAAAAGGCAAGTGACCAAATATCAGGAGCCAAAAATAATTCAAGAAAAGAAACTTGATAGTACATAGAGGATGACATGCGGGTCTCATTTAGCAGCAGCGGTATCACCGTTTGAGAGGCGGCACGGGATCGAAAGAAAAAGGCAAGTGACCAAATATGAGGTGCCAAAAAGAATCCAAGAAAAGAAAGTTTTATAGTACATAGAGGATGACATGCGGGTCCCATTTAGCAGCAGCGGTATCACCGTTTGAGAGGCGGCACGGGATCGAAAGAAAAAGGCAAGTGACCAAATATGAGGTGCCAAAAAATTCCAAGAAAAGAAAGTTGATTGCACGTAGAGGATGACATGCGGGTCCCATTTAGCAGCAGCGGTATCACCGTTTGAGAGGCGGCACGGGACCGAAAGAAGAAGGCAAGTGACAAAATATGAGGTGCCAAAAAAAAACTCCAAGAAAAGAAAGTTGATTGCACATAGAGGATGACATGCGGGTCCCATTTAGCAGCAGCGGTCTCAACGTTTCCAAGGCGGCACGGGATCAAAAGAAAAAGGAAGTAGCAAGAAATCGGGGGTCAAAAAATCCAAGAATAGAAAGAATTTTGGTTCATAGAGGATGACATCCGGGACCCATGATCCTGCATCGTAAACGGCTCGATCGGAGAGCGTTGAACGAGATGGCGCGATCGAGAAAAAAAACAATGCTAGAGAGGCTGCCATCTGGGCCCTACATCCCTGGGTGGTGCGGATTTGCGTTGACTCGGCCGGCGAACCCGAGAATTCGCGATGCACCACGTCCCGGGCCACCATACGAGACGTTTTGGACGCTTTCGTCAGGCTAGGTGGCCTCAAAAACGAGAAAAAAAAGTTTTGACATGCACCATGGAGAGACCCAAAATCGTCGACCATGGTGCACCAGCAACCACGGCGCGACTTCAACTTCGTCGGCCATGGCAACTTTTCTTGTAGTGAAGATAGGTTCAGATGGAATTTAACGGAGTCTGACGTCTTCTCAATGAAGTCCATGTATAATGATCTTTGTCTGGACACACAGTTTCCCTCAAAAAAACCATGTCTGGAAGTTGAAGGTGCCACTAAAAATAAATATTTTTTATGTGGTTCCTTCACAAGAAAGTTATTTTTACAAAAGATAATTTGGCTATACGTAATTGAATGGTTCTACTAATTGTTGTTTTTGTGATCAACATGTGACAATACATCACTTATTTATCTCTTGCCCCTTCACGCAGATGATTTGGAAGAGAGTCTATATGACTTTCAATATAACCTCGCCTATGAATATAACTTATCTTTTTGGCAACTGGCTTAATGGGGTAGACAAAAAAACGTAAAACCCACATTAGGGTTGGAGTTTGTGCGTTGCTATGGGCGATATGGAATGTGCGTAATGGTTGCATCTTTAACAAAAAAAATCCATCATTTTTGCAGGTAATTCTTTTTGCTACCCATTGGATCCATATGTGGTCCTATCTGCGTCCAGAGGAGGAGTGCCTTGCTATGGATATTGGCTACAACCGACTAGCAACGGTAGCACGGGATTTTTCCAGCCAGTACGGTTGGCGTGCTAATCGAAGACTAACATGACGATGCAAAGGCGCTTCATGCTAGTGTTGATCCAGGAGATGTAATAATGACTGATATCGAATATTGGTTGTAATAACTATCTGCTTTTAATAAAGAAAGCTATATGCACCAATTGATACAGAGGCTGGGGAATCAAGGTAAGTTAAAACCAAATGATGAAAGGTTTGACCTCTCTATAAAAGACATACCGATAAAACCTTCAAACTCGAAAACGCAAAAAGTTTTTCATGCAAAGTCCGTTTCCGATGAGCTGGAGCTTATTGTGAGAATGAACACAAGCTACAAAACATCACATGGATAAGAACCAAGAAAAACCAAGAAATATGATGCAAAACATGCAAGGGTTTGAGCTCTCTCTGAACGATACGACCAAGTAACTCATTCGAGAGCCCTCTTGATAGTATGACCAACTATCCTACAAAGCTAGTCTCCCAACACTAACAAGAGACCGGTAAGAGAGAAATACTATCAAGAACAAACCTTCACCTTGTGCATTCCACTCGAGCTTGATGATGCCAATCTTGACCGCTTCAAGATGGAATGCCCTTCTTGATTGTACTCGCTCGATGAAGTCTTGCGGATTGCTCCCCCATAATCCACTATGGGAGAGGTTCTTCTCAGGCATATCTTCATGTATCCATGGCAAACTCCATCTTCATTCCACTTATTCAATGCACGCCTCATTCTTCATCCATCCTCTCCATTGAACGCCATCCATCTTCTTCATTGTTGATGTCTTGAAGATGTGCATGAGAACTCTCTCCTTCTACTTCAAGACATACTTGTCACTTGATCATCTTCATTTGCTTCTTCTTGCATGCTTGAAACCAACATATGGTTCAATCATTACCAATGGACAAAACCTATAAGAGAACCTCAATGCAACCATTAATTCATAGCGATTGTCATCAATTGCCAAAACCACACGTGGGGGCTCCATGTCCTTTCATCGTGGGTACCGTACATGTATTGATATGGGTTATGATCATACTTTTATGCCTATGAGTAATACGCATACCCTATATGTCTACCTATTTATACTGGCATGTCAACATGTGTAGCCGAGCTACCCAATGATGCAACTGTCTGTAGCGGTCAAAGGAGCTAGCCGACCCAACTATAGTCTTATCAGTAATATCCCCAAATTAAGGAAACTGAATTTAGATAATTTTCATGTACTCAACTACTAATTATTGAGCTTAGAAAATTGGTTTTCTTTGAAAAATATTCTATCGATGAATATAAAATTGTAAATAACTTGTTTACTATTTGAACTAGAATGCCCAATGGGTATTTTTCCATAAAGGGAATATATTAATATCAAAGATACCAATTACACCCAGCCTCTGCAACAACGCAAGGCAGTACGGATGCACACAGCCAAAAAAAGAAGAGAAAACTAAGAAACAAGAGTCCCGTTATAGCATCCTAGATTTAGCAACAGCAATACAACCACCACCTAGATAACATCTGAAATACAAAATCTCCAAAAACGACGCCTCCAAGAAGGAAACGGTGCACGAGCGCCGTCGTCGCCCGACCAAAGATCTTAGGTTTTCAACCTGAAGATAGTCCCCGCTCTCAAAACAATGCCTCCAACAAGGTCATTGCCATGCACAACCAGTTAAGGCCAGACCTTGAGTTTTCATCCTGAAAGGTAGGACTCTGAACCTCACCTGAGTTGTCGCCCCCACTTCCATACCACTATTGCTAATCCCGGGACACCAAGCAAGTCTCTCAACAATGCGGAGACTTGAACCTCCCTTAGCTAGTCCTCCGTTCCGGCCTTCATGTTATTCCCTTCATCTGACTGCATCCTGGACCAAAATGTTTCTTGATGCCAACACAGACCAAAGCTTCAAGCCGCTCCCTCCAGAACCAATCGGCCGGAATAAAAGCATGGGTGCGCACGGACGAATGCCACCGATCCAGCAAACTCCAGGCAAAAAAAAATCACTGTTACACTTGCCAGCGGCGCCTTCCGGAACTCAACACTCCTGCCAGATCGAGAAGAGCAAACCACGGGTCAGTCTTCATCTTCTCCCAAGAGAGACCCTAGGACCGCCGCCTTTATTTAGGTCGGGCCCCCACGCCGGCGACCATCCCAGGCTGGCCTCAGATGCCGCCGGAGACACCAAGCGCAGAGTGCGATGTCCGGAGACACCGCTCACGCCCTGGGCACCACCGCAGCCGAACGCCAACCCCCACCGGCGACATCAGCCGACATCGGCTTCCATGCCTCTCCACCTTGCCGCCGAAACGCGGTGATAGATCAATAGACCCACCACCACGAACTGTTGGAGATATGCCCAAGAGGCAATAATAAAATGGTTATTATAATATATCTTTGTGTTTATGATAATGTTTACATACCATGCTATAATTGTATTAACCGAAACATTGATACATGTGTGTTATGTGAACAACAAAGAGTCCCTAGTAAGCCTCTTGTATAACTAGCTTGTTGATTAATAGATGATCATAGTTTCGTGATCATGAACATTGGATGTTATTAATAACAAGATTATGTCATTATATGAATGATGTAATGGACACACCCAATTAAGCGTAGCATAAGATCACGTCATTAAAGTTATTTGCTATAAGCTTTCGATACATAGTTACCTAGTCCTTTCGACCATGAGATCATGTAAATCACTTATACCGGAAAGGTACTTTGATTACATCAAACGCCGCTGCGTAAATGGGTGGTTATAAAGGTGGGATTAAGTATCCGGAAAGTATGAGTTGAGGCATATGGATCAACAGTGGGATTTGTCCATCCCGATGACGGATAGATATACTCTGGGCCCTCTCGGTGGAATGTCGTCTAAATAGCTTGCAAGCATATGAATGGTTCATAAGAGACACAATACCACGGTACGAGTAAAGAGTACTTGTCATGAGACGAGGTTGAACAAGGTATAGAGATACCGATGATCAAACCTCGGACAAGTAAAATATCGCGTGACAAAGGGAATCGGTATCGTATGTAAATGGTTCAGTCGATCACTAAAGTCATCGTTGAATATGTGGGAGCCATTATGGATCTCCAGATCCCGCTATTGGTTATTGGTCGGAGAGAGGTCTCGATCATGTCTACATAGTTCGCGAACCGTAGGGTGACACACTTAAGGTTTGATGTCGTTTAAGTAGATATGGAATATGGAATGGAGTTCGAAGTTTTGTTCGGAGTCTCGGATGGGATCCAGGACATCACGAGGAGGTCCGGAATGGTCCGGAGAATAAGATTCATATATAGGAAGTCATATTCCAAGTTTGGAAATGATCCGGTGAATTTATGGAAGGTGGTTTCTAGAATTATCCGGAATAAATCACTATGGAAGGAGGAGTCCCGGAGGGACTCCACAACCCTAACCAGCCAACCAAGTAGGAGGGTGGAGTCCATGGTGGATTCCACCTCTTTGGCCGGCCAAGAAAAGAGGGAAGGGGAGAGTCCCTGTCCCTCTAGGTTTCGTCCATAAGGCAGTTTTTCTGTTGGGGTCTTATTCGAAGACTTTGGGCAAACCCTTGGGGTTCCACCTATATAATGAGGAGGAGAGGGAGAGGGGCAGCCCATGGCTTGGCCGCACCACCTCTGCCCCCTTGAGGCCGGCGCCCATAGCCCCCTCTCCCCAAACCCTAGCCTCCCCTCCTCCACATACAAACTCCCGCAGCGCATAGGCGAAGCCCTGCCGGAGTTCTCCACCACCACTGCCACCACGCCGTCGTGCTGCCGGGATTTCGAGGAGGATCTACTACTTCCGCTGCCCGCTGGAACGGGGAGAAGGACGTCGTCTTCATCAACACAGAACGTGTGACCGAGTACGGAGGTGCTGCCCGATCGTGGCACCGTGATCAAGATCTTCTATGCGCTTTTGCAAGCGGCAAGTGATCGTCTACCGCAGCAACAAGAGCCTCATCTTGTAGGCTTTGGAAATCTTCAAGGATGAGTCTCGATCATCTCCTCGTTGCTCCCGTCTTCTAGATTGCATCTTGGCTTGGATTGCGTTCTCGCGGTAGGAAATCTTTTGTTTTCTATGCAACGTATCCCTACAGTGGTATCAGAGCCGTGTCTATGCATAGATGGTTGCACGAGTAGAACACAATTGTTTTGTGGGCGTTGATGCTTATGTTGTCTTTAGTTCGAGTACTTTGCATCTTTGTGGCATGGTGGGATGAAGCGGCTCGAGCTAACTTTACATGACCGCGTTCATGAGACTTGCTCCACGTTCGACATGCAACTTGTATTGCATAAGTGGCTTTGCGGGTGTCTGTCTCTCCCACCATAGTGAAGATTCAATTTACTCTTTCTATTGACAACACTATTATCACCGTTGTGGTTCATGTTCGTAGGTAGATTAGATCTTACTCGAAAACCCTAAACCACATAAAATATGCAAACCAAATTAGAGACGTCTAACTTGTTTTTACAGGGTTTGGTGATGTGATATGGCCATAATGTGATGATGAATATGTATGAGATGATCATTATTGTATTGTGGCAACCGGCAGGAGCCTTATGGTTGTCTTTAAATTTCATGTTGAGTAGTATTTCAAAGTAGTTGTAATAGTTGCTACATGAGGTGAACAACCATGAAGACGGCGCCATGGACCTTGACGCTACGCCGACGATGATGGAGATCATGCCCGTTGATGATGGAGATCATGTCCGTGCTTTGGAGATGAAGATCGAAGGCGCAAATACTAAAGGGCCATATCATATCACATATGAATTGCATGTGATGTTAATCCTTTATGCATCTTATTTTGCTTAGAACGCGATGGTAGCATTATAAGATGATCTCTCACATTAATATCAAGATAATAAAGTTTTCTCCCCTCGTATGCACCGTTGCACATTTCGTCGTTTTGAAGCATCTCGTGATGATCGGATGTGATAGACTCAATGTTCACATGCAACGGGTGTAAGCCATGTTGCACACGCAGAATACTTGGGTTTGCTTGACGAGCCTAGCATGTACAGACATGGCCTCGGGACAACGGAAACCGAAAGGTTGAACACGAGTCATATGGATGATATGATCAACATGTTGATGTTCACCATTGAAGCTACATCATCTCACGTGATGATCGGTTTTGGTGTAGTGGATTTGGATCGTGTACCACTTAACAACTATGAGGGATGTTGTATTAAGTGGGAGTTCATTAGTAATTAGATTAAAACATGAACTAATTATCATGAACATAGTCTGAGTAGTATTTTGAATTAATTTTGTAGTATTGGCATCCGTTTTCTACCATGCGCTAGTCTTGTTATTGAGATAGAAATACTGTTAAAATCTGACAAGAAACTTTACGGATTGGTACCGTGTTGTTAAAGAATCAAGAAATGATTAAGTCCTATTGCAAACTTTTAATAAACCTCACATTGTTGATTCAGAGAGCTATGGTTTCAATTAGTACCTAAAGTTATCTTGTCTCCGTGAAACTTGAAGTTCAAATCTGTTTGAAAAGTAAAGAGCTGAAAATTTAGTTTTCAGAAATAATCAAGGTATGAGATATATGTGATATCTAAGACCTTATTACAAGATGATAGAATATAATTTGGTGAGACTACATAAACTCATCAGTTTTATGGGAATGTACGAAGGTTGAAGACGCAAGGCGTCCCAATCCTCCAACTATTGGGGCACTAACGATATTCGCATATCCATGAAGTAATTTTCCTTAGTATGCACTGTTGCTAAGACTCGTCGTTTCTAAGCATCACATGATGATCGGGTGTTATAGATTCTACGTGTGCATACAACGGGTGCAAGCCAGATTTGCAGATGCGAATGCTAAGGTTAAACTTTACGAGCCTAGCATGTACAGACATGGTCTCGGAAAGTCGTCATGATATAATGGATAAAATTATGAGTGAAATTGTTCATCATATTACAAAGTTACTAATAGTGAAATCTGGAACACTTGTCATATGATGATCAACTTCAAAGTAAGAACCTCAAAGTTAATGGTATTTGACCAACAAACCTAGAAGTTAATGATGTTGAAGTGTTTTTCTGAATAATGAGGAAAGCTAAAAGAGAAACTGCAAAAGATATTTTGGCAGAAAAAATGAAAAGACTAGAAAGTCTAGCTCAGGTGTATATAAATGATATACATGTTATGGATGTATTCCTCGTTTGGTCACATAATGAAATTCTTGGGTATTTGTACCATATTGGTTGGTATGAAGTGTCATACAAAACAACGCAATACAAGAATACAATGGCCTAAGTGACTGACAAGGAATATGATAGGTATGCACGTCTGGAACAAAAATAAAGTGTTATTATGTTCGTCGTTGGCATTCTATCTAGCCCTTAGAATTTATAATAAAGAACTTAATAATTGTTATTTTGCTCTGGTCAAATGAAGACAATGAGTTGTTCAAATTATGACAGTACTCCATGTACGATGGATAAGTTATTATAAATCTTAATGGTGAATCACACATACATAATACTGACACTAAAATGCCATAAGGCAAATGATTAAGAATTCCACTTATTTGTGGAACCGCCATTTAGTTCATGTTAGAAAGGAACGCATGAAGGAACTCCATGCAAATGGATTTTTGGAGTCATTTGATTTTTTGAATCGTTTGACGCTTGCAAATCTTTTCTAAAGAGAATGACTAAAATACCGTTCATAGGCCAAGAGTTGAACGGGCAACTAACTTAGTGGAAAAATACATGATGATGTATGTGGTTCACTGGGCATAGTTGTGTGCGGGAGATTCTTCTACTTCATGAAAACTTCCAACAATGAATTGAGTATATATGTGTGGATATATTTAATAAGGAAGAAGTTTGAAACATTTGAATGGATTCAAATAAATTTCAGCATGAAGTGGAAATCATCGTAATAGAAAAATCAAATATCTATGATTGGATCATGGTGGAAATATTTGAATTACGAGTTTTAGTGAACATCTAAGAGAGTTATGAAATTGTTCTACAACTCATGTTTCTTGGAGTATCATAGTGATGATGGAGTATCCGAGAGATGTATCCAAACCTTGTTGGATCAATGATGAGATAAAAATATTGATGCCATTATATTTTTGTGGATTATGCTTTAGAGACTACCGCTTTTACACTAAATAGAGCATCATCATGATCTGTTGAAATGACATCATACGAGTTATGGCATGGGTATGAACCCTAATAGTCCTTTCTTTAAATTTTGGTCTAAGAGTTTACAACCAAAATCGGATGAATGTCTTTGTTGGTTATCCCAAAGAATTGATTGGGAATTCTTTCCACTATAAAGTAAAAGACAAAAGTGTTTGTTAATGTTACTTGCTTATTTCCAAGAAATTTTTTTCTAGCAAAGTATTTGAGTGGGAGGACAATAGAACTTGATAAGGTTTATGAACCTGAGCAAAATGATCAGAGTAGCGCAGCATCGGAAATGGTTCCGGAAGCGGCCATGACGATCATGGCTCCCATAACTACAAAGTGTTATAGCCATGGAGATCGAAGTACATATTGAACCTTGTAGGTATGGTTTACTTTGTGATCAAATAAATGATTTGTGGACAAAGGATTGATTTTGAACAATGATAAACCAACTACAAACAAAAGAAGTTATGATGGGCCCTGACTCCGTTAAAATGGCTATACGCCATGAAATCCAAGATAGATGAATACTTTTTGAAAGTAAGTGAATCTATAAAATTGATGGACTTGGATGAAATATCCTTGAAGAAGCTCGACTTGTCGAAAAATTGTTTACGATAAAGTTTAAAGAGTTGACTACGATAAGATTAGATCTTCCGTAGCAATGCTTATAGTCTATGTGGAATATTCTAGTAATCACTACATATTTCTTTTATGAGATATGTTAGTAGGATGGCAAAATACATTACTTATCAGAAGTGTGTATTAAAGGTGTATACAAGATACAACCAAGAGTTTTGCCGGTCCGTGGAATACTAGATAGGTATACAAACTTCAATTGGATGAAGTGAGTATCACGGAGTTGGAATCTTCACCGGATGAAATAGTCAAAGAGTTTTTGATTTCATCAGAGACGATGAAGAGGCTTGCATTTGCAAGAAATTAAGTGGGAGCGTTGAGACATATTTATAATACTTATGTATATGACATATAGTTGGTTATAAATGATGTAATTATATACTTGATTAAAAAGGTTTCATTGAGAATTAATTTCAATGAAAGGATATGGACTGAAACAAATTTAGTGTCAAGATCTATGAAGATAGATTGAAATACATTATAAAGTTTAAGTCAAAGTACATAGAATGGATATTGAAGTAGTTCAATATAGAAATATTAAGAAAATGTTCTTATCATGTGAAGTTTTAACAAGACTTGAGTGTATCTTACACTCAATGAATAAAAACACATGAGTGATTATAGATCACGAATAATATGTACACAATCAGATGTTCTGTGCTCTTAAAAATGTTATGAGCATGTACCAGAATGATTCATGTGATGATCATTGAAAAACAGTAAAGAATATTCTTGAGTACTTAAGAAGAACCAAGGATATATATATATATATATAGGACATATTCATACTACACCCGGGTGTAGTTACACCCACGCATGTTTCTCATAATCTAGAGAGTATCTATCATACCGGATAGTATGTATATGTAGTATGAAGTATATAAAATTATTTTGGAAGTATATATACTACTTTATAGGTAGTATGTACATTTTTTTACGTAGACTTATTTTTTACGTATACATATGCATGTATTTCATATATATAGTGCAAACTATGGGTTCACTTGCATTCTTTTCACCAAACTTGGTTTGAAGTATCTTAGATATTGTATACGAACATACTCAAACCAATAAAGTATCGTATATACTTCCGTACGGAAGTATATAGATATGGGTGTAACTACACCCAGGGGTAGGAAGTATTTATCCTATATATATATATATATATATATATATATATATATATATATATATATGGAGAAATGACAAACAAATCGCTGTAAGGTGTTGCACCGATATTTGTTTTGTCACATATGAAAATAAAATTTCAATCTCAAATTAGACTAAATGTTGTTTAAAAGGTAGCACAATGAGCTAGAAGTTGTCTATGCTAGATTTAGAAGAGTTCAAAATATTGTGACGGATTCTACAAAAGAAGGCAGAGTATGTCATTGTTTTGACAATGAACAGAGGATGTTAAGTCAAGAGGTTCTTTGAGAACTTGGTGTAGTTCCGACAGAGTCAGAACTTTGAAGCTATATTGTGTGTGACAATATTAGTGACATATTTCAGACCGCGGAATTAAGGTTCCACCAGAAGACCAAACATATTTAATGCCGACTCATTTGGAAATGAGTGATGCGTTGAGACGCAAATAAATTACAAAATACATACGTTTCTGAGCGTGTCAGATCCGTTGACTAAAACCTCTCTCGTGAGCAAAACATGATAAAGCACCGGAAGGCCAAGGTGTTATATCTTTACAAATGTAAACTAGATTATTGACTCTAGTGCAAGTGGGAGATCTGTTGGAGATATGCCCAAGAGGCAATAATAAAATGGTTATTATAATATATCTTTGTGTTTATGATAATGTTTACATACCATGCTATAATTGTATTAACCGAAACATTGATACATGTGTGTTATGTGAACAACAAAGAGTCCCTAGTAAGCCTCTTGTATAACTAGCTTGTTGATTAATAGATGATCATAGTTTCATGATCATGAACATTGGATGTTATTAATAACAAGATTATGTCATTATATGAATGATGTAATGGACACACCGAATTAAGCGTAGCATAAGATCACGTCATTAAAGTTATTTGCTATAAGCTTTCGATACATAGTTACCTAGTCCTTTCGACCATGAGATCATGTAAATCACTTATACCGGAAAGGTACTTTGATTACATCAAACGCCACTGCGTAAATGGGTGGTTATAAAGGTGGGATTAAGTATCCGGAAAGTATGAGTTGAGGCATATGGATCAACAGTGGGATTTATCCATCCCGATGACGGATAGATATACTCTGGGCCCTCTAGGTGTAATGTCGTCTAAATAGCTTGCAAGCATATGAATGGTTCATAAGAGACCACATACCACGGTACGAGTAAAGAGTACTTGTCATGAGACGAGGTTGAACAAGGTATAGAGATACCGATTATCAAACCTCGGACAAGTAAAATATCGCGTGACAAAGGGAATCGGTATCGTATGTAAATGGTTCGATCGATCACTAAAGTCATCGTTGAATATGTGGGAGCCATTATGGATCTCCAGATCCCGCTATTGGTTATTGGTCGGAGAGAGGTCTCAATCATGTCTACACAGTTCGCGAACCGTAGGGTGACACACTTAAGGTTTGATGTCGTTTAAGTAGATATGGAATATGGAATGGAGTTCGAAGTTTTGTTCGGAGTCTCGGATGGGATCCAGGACATCACGAGGAGGTCCGGAATGGTCCGGAGAATAAGATTCATATATAGGAAGTCATATTCGAACTTTGGAAATGATCCGGTGAATTTATGGAAGGTGATTTCTAGAATTATCCGGAATAAATCACTATGGAAGGAGGAGTCCCGGAGGGACTCCACAAACCCTAACCAGCCAACCAAGTAGGAGGGTGGAGTCCATGGTGGATTCCACCTCTTTGGCCGGCCAAGAAAAGAGGGAAGGGGAGAGTCCCTGTCCCTCTAGGTTTCGTCCATAAGGCAGTTTTTCTGTTGGGGTCTTATTCGAAGACTTTGGGCAAACCCTTGGGGTTCCACCTATATAATGAGGAGGAGAGGGAGAGGGGCAGCCCATGGCTTGGCCGCACCACCCCTGCCCCCTTGAGGCCGGCGCCCATAGCCCCCTCTCCCCAAACCCTAGCCGCCCCTCCTCCACATACAAACTCCCGCAGCGCATAGGCGAAGCCCTGCCGGAGTTCTCCACCACCACCGCCACCACGCCGTCGTGCTGCCGGGATTCCGAGGAGGATCTACTACTTCCGCTGCCCGCTGGAACGGGGATAAGGACGTCGTCTTCATCAACACCGAACGTGTGACCGAGTACGGAGGTGCTGCCCGATCGTGGCACCGTGATCAAGATCTTCTACGCGCTTTTGCAACCGGCAAGTGATCGTCTACCGCAGCAACAAGAGCCTCATCTTGTAGGCTTTGGAAATCTTCAAGGGTGAGTCTCGATCATCTCCTCATTGCTCCCGTCTTCTAGATTGCATCTTGGCTTGGATTGCGTTCTCGCGGTAGGAAAATTTTTGTTTTCTATGCAACGTATCCCTACACGACCATCTCCGACGAAGAAGAAGGCCGCCCCCACCGTCAAACCCAAGGCTGCTGCCCCGGGCGACCTCGTGCCGCGGGAGAAGCCCAAGATCACCACACACCGGCGAAAGGCGGGGAGGATGGCGCACATCAAGGACCTGGCCGCCACCCACCACCAGCCATCACCGTCGTGCCACCAACGGGAGGCGGGGGGGCCGCAACACAGAACAGGTCTGGCCGCCGCCGCCCAGCCATCCACGTCCAACCGCCGTGCCCAGCCATCCACACAGGAGGCGGGGGCCGCCACCGCAGCATCGAGGAAGATCTCGGCTGCCGTCCCCTGCGCGACGCGAGGAAAGGCCGCCGCCGCCACGCCCCGCGAGAAGAAACAAGCTCAGATCTGGAGGAATATGGCAAGGGGCACCATGCCCATACGTGCCTAGGAGAGGAGGAATAGGACCAGGGACTGGGACTAGGTACCTTTATGGGTGTTAGTGAGTTTTGCTCTACCCCACAATATGAGTAACCTATTGTAATCCTTGCCCCGAACTCATTCAATACCTCGGAGATATCATTGTTGGATCGGACTACCCGGCGGCGCCGCACAAGAGTCCATCTGTGCGGCAGGTGGTAAACCATCTATTGTAAAATATACGCATACGGGTGTTATTCTGGAAAAGGCTAGGCTAGGTTGGCAGGTTAGCATGTCGTGGCATGCTTTTGTCAGGTTAGGAGCACATGCATGTCATTTCTCACCACATGTATGTGTAAAAATTGCATGTCCTATCAGATCCATGTACCTCCAAGGCAGGATGGCTCTCGCGTCCTCGCTCGCGCCCGCATGAGCGCGAGGCCGCCGCCGGCCGGATCTCCTTTCTCCGGCCGTCCTCGCGACTGCCACGACCGGATCCGGGCCCGCCCTGCTCTCTCCTCCTCCCAGGTAAAGCTTGAGTTGAAGATGGGCGCTGGTGACCCCGTGCGACCCATCTCGTCTTCGTTGGCCGCAGCATCATCGTCCGGCCCACCGCCGCCCTGCTGCTCGACCAGCTTGCTGCTACCACCCCCTGCTGTCACCTCTGCCGGACTGCCCGCTGGCGGCACGCCGCCGGCCACGTCCGGTGCTCTTTCTGGCCAGGGGCGGGAGTTGATGTCCCCGCTGCAGCTGCTTGGCCGCGCCGCTCCGGATTTGTGGGTCTCTGTTGATGTCGACGAAGATGAAGACAAGGAGGAGCTGGTCCCCAGGACGCCGCCACCTGCTTTGACCAAGCAAGGCTTCTCTGCTGCCCTGTGGGCTCCTTTGTCGGTTTCCGCTGCTGATGCCGATGAGGAGGTGGCCCCCCGGACGCCACCAGGCCCACCAGCTGCTACCAAGGTCTGCTCTGCAGCTGATGTCGGCCAAGGCAAGGAGGTAGAGGAGGCCTTGCCGATGCTCTTGGCTGTCTCCAATGGCCTCGTCGTCGAGGATGCTGAAGTGGAGATGGCCAAGCGGGCTACTGCTGTCACTGGTGATGGAGGAAAAGGGGCGCTGCCCCTAGCTGGCGCATCGTGGCCTGCATCTTGGACGTCTGCGGACAACTATGTTGAGGACGACGAAGAGGAGCTGGTCCCCCGGACGCCGCTGGCTACCAAGTCCTTCAACGCTACTGCTGTCAATGTTGATGGAAAGGAGGTGGCGTGTGCGACGGCCAAGTGTGATGGGTGGCAGGAGGTGATGCCGCGACGCGGCCCGCGCCGCCCGGCTCTGCCAGTCCCGCTAGCTACTCGGTGTCCCGTCCCCGCTTGGCTCAAGGGAAGATGTTGCAGGTGCTTAGCTCTTGGTCATCGAGCTGTTGTTTGTTGTGATCCGTTCAGGTGCTCTCGTTGCCTTGAGGAAGGTCATCGGGCACGTGATTGTCATAATGCCTGGCGCCCTCTTAGCTCGTTGGCATGCCCTGTTGTGTCGTCGCCCCGTCAGGCACACACTCCTTGTCAACCCCAGATTGACGTCTCGCTCCCGTCAAGTGTGCATCCTCATCGCTCCTGGGCGTCAGTTGTTTCTTCTCCCGTTGGCTCTTTGGCTTCAGCGGATATGCAATCTGCATTGAAGAAGCAGGCCGACTTGTTTCAGGAGGCCATCCGTCCTCTCCACGAGGTTGTTGACTCCTTGCACGGCTGGTTGCTTGCGTTTGGGGGCTTTCTGGAGCGGGCGGAAGCTGTGTTGGGTAGGCTCTCCCAGACGCCTGCCGACCCTTTGGTTCCGCCTGATGTTGGCAAAGTGGATGCAAGCAGAGTGGGCCTTTTTGGTTGTTTCTCTCCGCGCGCTAGGGTGGGCTCGGTGGTCACGGCTCCGGTAATGCAGATCATGCCTGAGCTCCTAGAGTCTTGTGGTGATATGGTGATGCCTCCTTCCGTCGATGAAGTGGGGTCTGACTTGCATGTGTTCTCAGATGTGGCTTCTCCGCCGAGTCACGCTCTTGGCTTTGAGAGGAGTGGTGATGTTGATGTTGTTGTCTCTCTTTCGCCTGAGTCCGACATGCAGGTGGGGGAACATGTGGTTGCTAAGTCAGGAGTGTTGACACATGGGCATGCATCCTCTCCGCCACAGTCGGAGCATTGCCAATCGCTGCAGCCTGTTGTGTTGGCCGACGCTAAGTGCGAGGACATTGAAGACTTCTTGGCTCCGGTGTTGCAATTCACGGAAGAGCTACATGAGCTGCGTGGGGATTCTCATGTGGTGCTTCCGTCGGTGTTGTGCTCTTTTGAGACCTTGGAGGTGGCCACGACATCCTCTCCACCGCAGTCGGGTCCTTGCCAGTCCCTCGCCTCTTTGGACCATGGAGCAGTGTTGGTTCCTAGCTCAGATGCTCTCTTTGCAAAGGAGCTTTGTAGTTTGCTCGCTAGTTTGGAGGCGGCTAGCCCTGGATATGGCAAGGAAATTGCCTGCGTCTTGGCAGGTAAAGCCTCAGAGGACATGATCAAGAAGGTGGAGAAGTCTCTTAAGAAGGTATCTATTAGAAGGATAAGGAGGAGAGCCATAACAAGGGAAGTTTGAGAAGTTGCTTAAGTGATGGACTCATTTTTTGGTTGTCATGTCTTGGGTTGTCGGTTTTAGTTGGTTTAGAGGTTGCTTTTCTGTGTTGTTCTCTTGTGGGTGTGCTCTTAGTGTGGGCTTGGCTGTATTGTTATAGGTTTTCGCTCGATTTTCTCCTAAAAATTGAGCACCTTCTTCTTAATTAATAGATGAGGCAAAGCTTTTGCCTCCGTTTCAAAAAAAAAAATTGCATGTCCTCGTCCGTAAAAACAAAGACATGTAGTAAAAAAAAAATCCCAAATATGCAGCTCCCGACAATGCGATAGTACACTGAAATTAGTAGAAAAATCATGACAGGCATGTCTCCATAGACCATTAATAAGATCACAAATCGCCGTTAGTAACTTCCATATTAATTATGTTTAGTCACCAGATTACTAATTGCCTAATTAATTATTATTAATTATCAGATTAGTACTCCCAATTATTGAAAAAAATAAGTTTACTTGCCATGTTAAATTGTTACTAATTGCAAAATTAATTGGTCCTAATTGCCAGATTAATTAAGCTCACTCCCGCACCCGTGCGACCATCCGTGCATCCGGCTGTCTATTTTGCATCACACGGTTCCGTTTTTAGTTGTCCACCTATCCCTTTTCTAGTACGGAAAAAATAGAAATAAGATCATACCATCGTCTCCGTAGGCGCATATCCTTCGTCTCCATTGGCCTTCCTCGCGGCAGCGGCCTCCGTCTCCCCTGTATTCTTTGCCTCAGAATCCATGGTTTCCATGGCCACGGCGGCTCTTGTCATCTCGCTCATGCTCCCCTTTCTTTCATCAATATTCTGCCCAGGAGCTGCAGTTCACGGTGAGTATCTCCGCGCTTGTGTTCAGTACCGTGGGGATACTTTGTTCACAAAATGCCATTGATTATGAGGATGTATAAGATCGGTTAAGGTCGTACAAACGTAAGCACATGCCATCACCAACTGCAAATCGTTATTCGTTAACCATGCTTATCACGGACGAAGATGATTAATTAGTGACAAAACTCTACCTCTCAGACGCGCGCGGTGACAGTTGCTATGCAGAATGGAACCGGCGCCGGTCCGACAGCCTCCATCTTTTCAGATCAGGTCCTCGGCACGGCAGTTGCGAATGCAGCGAGCCTGGGCAGAGTTCACCAGACCGACATTCATTTGCCCATGGAGATCATTGCTTAGTCCACCAATTTCCGTTGTAATCCTTATGAAGCTAACTGGGCAGAGGCTATGGCTCCTCCATGCCTCCAGTTGCCGCGAGGAAGACTGTGGAGAGCAGGGACGCTGAGGCACAGACTAGGGGGATGACGGCGGCGGCCGCCGTGAGGAAGACCAATGGAGACGAAGGATACGGCCGCGGATACAATGATACGGTCGTAGTTGTATTTTTTTCTACCAGAAAATAAAGGAATAGGTGAGAATATCAAAACGAACCTTGTGATGAAGAATGAAGGGCCGGGCGCATGGATGGTCGCACGGATGCGGGCGCAGGCAAGCCCGTCCGACTGGTAGTACTAATTTACATGCTAATTTGCAGTTTAATTAAGTCTACTGGATATGACAAAGAAAATTGCCAGGTTCATTAAGCTTAATGAACGATGGTATGATCTTATTTCTACATGTTAGTTAAACTGCAAATTATACTGGTAGCCACCTATCCCTTTTCTAGTCTACTGGATATGACAAAGAAAATTGCCAGGTTCATTAAGCTTAATTTGCAGTTTAATTAAGTCTAGTAATCAGGTTCTAGACTTCAAAATCTGTAGCCGTATTGGGAGAAGTCCATCGTCCACGAACAAATTGATGCACATGTAAATGGAGTCCCTCCATGTTCACATGGAGAAATCAAGGATTATGTCAGCCAAAAAGAAATGGAGAGCTAGTTTTTATAAGGAATAGCTTGGCATCATCAACATAAAAACTAGCTCTTGTATCGCCGAACCGTGCCTCCGCCTTCTTCGCGGGTATAGCAGGGACCCCGATTTCCTGCTCACCTCATCCTCCTCATTGGCTCTTAACAGCAACGTTTTTTGTTCAAGTGGTGCACCTCCGAGGGCAGTGGCGGGTATAGACGTATAGTGGCAGTGATCGGTATGATCAGCCTACTTCGTCCACAACCAACTGCGACTGCGTCAACATCGCCAAGGCCTCTTCGACGATGATGCTTTGGCCTAGAGAAGGAGAGGCGTACATACGAGCATGGACGCCTTGCTGTTTGTGGTCACGTTAGCCTGCACGGATAGTCTGATACCCGATGTTGACTTGCAAGGAGACACTCTAGCTCAGTTAACATCTATGCATTACGCCAAAGATTGACAAATAATGCATCGTCACGTCTCCAGCCGAAATAAAACGATTTCGAGCATGACGAAATGACCAGGTGCATGCAATTAGAAATAACAGATACCATAAATATCCTTTATGCAAGCCTATGTTTCATGTATTATTTGTTACAAGTTACAAAGAACAATCGTTCAAGTGAGAAAAAAATAAACTTTATTATTTAAGTTACAACATTTGCAGAAATAATAATTCAAATCGAAACCAAACCACGGGAATTTATTGGTCAAACAAAGGAAAAAAAAATTAAAACAACCAAAGACAACTAACGTTTGCTGAAACATTCACAACTTATGGGTCGTCGACACAAGTCAAGGCCGCTACGACCGATCCTGTCGTTCCGAAAGCGACGCTGACATCAGCGTAATCTTTCAGGCTCTTGCTCATCTTTACAGATGGGTACAGCCAGGGCTTGACAGCTTCGACAAACGTGCCAGGGTCTGGGGACAGGATCGCCTCCCAGTCGACCTGAACCCCTGGTGGGATACTTGCTGTCACATCCATACTTGCTGCGAGGAATAAGCCGAGCAACACCACATAGCCAACAACCGAGGAGCCTCTGGAGAGTGGCATAAAGTTGTACCTGCAAATTCCCACTAACTGATTGGCATTCCATTTTCGGTGGCAGATAAAGCGGAGTTGAAGTTCACAATCCGTACCAGTAATATGTCATGCGCAATATTGCCGCCTTCACAGCATCAAGTGCATTGGAATCGCGTGTGGGATTCGGGTCACTACAATACGCCTCGCAAATGGCCTGCAGACAACATAATTATTAGCCTGTCTCCAACTCTAGATGTTACACAGGTGCAAATACAACTGGTCTACTACAACTTAAAACTCTTTCAAATTGCAACTGATTTGAAGTAACAAGGCTTCCGAAAATACCGACACAACAGGATATAACAGAGCATATTTCAAAGGTTTGCTAACAAATCTTCCTACTGGACATTTGGTAACAAATCTTTAGGGTGATGGGATAAGATGACGGCATGATTCGGCTCGGGTCATGCTGGCACCCCAACTTGACGTCAACACCGTCGGTGGCAGATATATCTAGGAGCAGAAGTGGGAGAGGAGGAGGCAAGGCACCAGAGAATGATGAAGTGAGGAGGCGGTGGTCAGGATGGCATCACAGGAGGGGAGGAGGTTGTAAGTTCGCACGTGTAGACTACAGCCTGGCCCTATCAGGTATTACTCAAGAGGGGCACCAAAAAGAAGAATAAATCTAAACCGTACCTCCCAAGCTGCAGTCATTTCTTCCTGATATTCCTCCCATCTAGATGATGTACATGGAGTTCGTATTGCGAAGTCAAATGCTAATTCGCCCCTGTAATTGCATGAACACAAGTAAGCATGATTGCAAGAGGGTAAAGGAAGCAAATCTATCATATGGGTATGGGCGCTGGGCCCAAATGTGTATGGTATTGGTCGTCATCTTCATCTGTGGGAGGGTATAGAGGTAGTATAAACAACTTACACATTTTGAGTGGTTATTCTTGTCCCTTCAAGACGCCTCCTGAAAGAGGTTATGTTGTATTATTAAATAAGCACAAGGATGGTATAATGCTATTATGAAGTATGCTACAGTTTGGCATGAGAGCTATCATGAATACTAATAATAGATATTCAGACAAGCTAAAGAGTTTCATTACCCCTGAAACGCAATGCTGTCACATCTAGTAGCAACCCAGTAGGTTTCACCAACTACATTGTACAAATCCGAGCATGATGAAGCAACTTCTATCTGCAGGTTTTATTTGCATCAGAACATTGGTCAGTTTGCAAAGATGATATAGTAAGCTTCAAGTGAACCACCAGAAGCAGAAGAGTGATATGACAAGCAAAGCATACTATGAAAATGAGACAACTCCTAGGTAACCTATTCAACGCATCCAAGAGGAAATCAATCCTTTGAGATTTCAGATCTGATTGGTTATCACTATTTCGCTTATTTGGTAGATATAGTTGTGATGGAGCAATAGCAGCTTTTTTTCTAGAGCTATAACAATAGCAGATTTTTTCTAGAGCTATAGCACCTGATTTCTCTCTTGGAGCTTTCTAACCTCGATGTGGCATGCGCTAGAAATAAAAGGAGTTTGCTTGACTTCTAAAAAGAATACTCCCTCCGTCCCGAAAAAGATGTCGCAGATTTATCTAAATTCGGATGTATCTATCGGAAAGTGTCTTTGACACATGGGCACCAATGCTCTCTTCACTTTCAGATTTTTGAAAATTTTAAAACCACACGTTTCTAAGTTTCAAAAAATTATGGCGTTAAATATATAGATAGATATATACGGGAGGGGTGTATGCAAAAAAGTCCCGTTAAAAAATACTTTGTATTTTGAACAGTATAAAAAAGAGAAATTTCTGACAGTAAATGGTAGTACAACAGTACTACAATAGTGTATCCTTTTATCAGAAATTTGTTTTTTTTGTATTTCCCAAAATTTTAAGTATTTTTTATCGATACTTTTTTGCATACACTTTCGTGTACATATCTATCTACATATTTAACGCCATAATTTCTGAAAACATTAAAGTGTGAGGTTTTGAAATTTTGAAAAATCTGAAATTGAAGGGAGCACTGGTGCCTATGTGCACCAAATCCCTTTCCTGTATCTATACCCTAAATAGTGTCAAAATACATCCGAATTTAGACAAATCTGCAACATCCTATTTGGGACGGAGGGAGTATGAAATGAAGCTCCTTATGAAGGATAAAATTGATATGATCATGCACTCATGGCACTGAACAGATCACCTTTTTTAACTTGTCAATATCGGTAAGAAATATTGCGCGATCCTCTGCATTATTGACATACTTCAAGTCAAGCATAATGGATTTCGCGGCTTCCAAAGTTCTGCCATGTAAAAGAAGATAATCTAGGACTATTAGTGGTTGACCACAAATAACCACACTGCAAAGTAAAATAATGGGTATCTACAAACCTTAAGTAATATGGATAGTAACGAACAATTCTTGCTTGACCAAGAAGCAATGGGGTGTGAGACCCAAATCCAGTATTAAATTCTTCACTGTATAGCAAAATAAAAGTTAGGCAAGAAAATGACTAAAAGGACACTCCTTACGCAAGTATGTAGCTCACCTTAGCTTATTTACCCAAAGAACTGGATCACAAGGTTCAGATATCTGTCGCCACTTGACAGCAATATTATAGACATCCTGCCAGGAGAGAGAAATCCCAGACGAAACCCTTTCCTCACTTGGACTAGATGTTGGTGATCCAGCAGACAAATTACTGGTGCTACAATAACCACCCCTGTTTACGCTCATGTTAAGCTTATCCCTTCTCCTAACTAACTTTGCACTATTCTTTGGGTTTCTCAGAAAGCGCCAAGCCTTGGAAACTTTCTGAGCAATCTCAATAGCAGCTAAACCAGCCATACGGTACTACAAAAGGAAAATAAAGTCTCATTAGAACTGCTGCCCCTTAAAGATTTTTTTAACAGAATGGTGATGAAGCAAAGCATCAGAATATGGAACCCTTTGAAATTCTCCAAATGAATCTAGAAGTTATAAAACTAGGCTGAATATATAACATAGTCCACCAATATTTTCAACGAGTGTGTTCTATGCCTCAGATAAGTTTAACATTTGCATAATCTGCAGAGCCGCCAGGAAGGATACCTGACGTTGATTTGGCAAGAAGCCGAGGCAATTATACTGAATTTTCTTCCCAATTGAATCAGCGGCTAGGAGAAGACTGGTTTGATGCTTTGTGAACTTGAAATCTTGCTTGTTAAGGCGACCACTTCGTAGTGAGATCCGTAATGGTGGTTGGCGATAAACCTTTTCGGCCACATTTTTCGGGTGCAGTCGTTTGCACCAATATTCCTATTGTCCACATAGAAGTTTAATTGATGCACCAGAAAGATTATGCAGTGGATTTAAAAGATAGATTTTAACCTTAAATAATGGGTCAACATCATCATCAATGTTGAACTGAGAGAACTCTAAATTGGCCTTTGAAGCAGTATATAGAGCAATTTCCTTCTGCAATAAGTAAAAAGGTAAAAAAAACATGGTTAGCATAGAAATGATAATATGACCCTAAATACTAAGGAGTAAAAAGGCAGTAAAAAGAAAACCCCACCAAAGAGCCAGGCCAAATAAAATATCTACATTAGATAAAAAGCTGCTGGGACTGAGGCAAGAGGCATGCTATTATTGCAAGAGAATAGCAGCCAAGACTGCCTGAAAAATAAATATTCACCGTCTACACGAACAGGAGGTTGACCTTGTAAAAGATGAGTGATGACTTAGCAAGCTCTGTATGCTAGTCCGTTTGGATGTTCGAACTCAAATGGTCTGTGGATATTAGGATTGCAATGCAATGTCAGGTGGAAATGGAAATGAAACATGGTTCTTTTTTTGAATTAGTAGCCAAGAAAACAGCTATTTGGAAATGAAACAAGCCACCTTAGCCAACCACAGCCTGCTTCTATTTTCTGTTTGGCTGCTTTCTACCATTATTTATCAGGAAATCAATAACTTATGTCGCTCTTCTTTCCTCTTCTCAAATTCTCCATGATGCTCTTGTCAGCCATGGCTGTCCCTGCCCTAGTATCCGATATCAGCAACTCTAATGACCTCAAAGGACTCCAGTGGCCACATGTCACCTCACAATGAGGACTGAGAACTTTACCCACTTACTCCAGATGTGACCTCTAGAGGTGCTGAGCTGGATCTGGGGAGGTGGCGGTCTGAAGATCTGGAGCTCGCGGATAGCATGCAACAACCTCCAATTTGGAATTCTGACAGGCTGGGCGCCATCAGTGCGCCAGTAAACAGGATGAGTGGTGGAAGGAAGATGAGGGGGCCTCGGCAACAGGCCGATGGGAGTACACCAGTGTCGGTGGATCAATGGGAGTCTCCGCAGGCAGTGAGCCAATAGAAGCTTGCCACCGGCAGTAGGTCGACGCTTTACATGAGTTGCTAGAAGCAGCATTGCACTGGAGCTGGTCTGTAAGTTAAAAGGGAGGTGCAATAACCATTTCCTTGCAATTTAGAGAGGTCTAGCTCCGTAGTTGTTCTAGTTCAACAAAAATATGGGGAACTGGGCCTCTCATTCCAATTCCTGTTCTACTGCTTTCCAAACAACAAATATGGGTAAGGAACAATTAAAATACCCAAATCTTCAACCCAATTTCAACATCCAAAAAGATGCAACAGTCTTTTATTCACAGGATTCCAGATATGCGGGATTGTAATGGTATTCCTTTTTCAGTCACAGGAACTGACACCAAAGGATGTTTCTTTACACCATGGAAGAAACATAGGAACTCATTAACCATAGGAAAAGTGCAAAGTTAGTTGCCCGTAGGAAAAGTCCCAAGTTTTCTAATCTTACAAAACCTATATAGGGTAGATTCCTCAGATTGAAATCCTAAAAACAATCCTCTGAATCAAAGAGGACATGTATATGTAATCCTTCACTTCTTTTTCTTTAGGCTCCCAAATTAAAGATAGGCCACAACTCTAGTAGCTGGTGTGGATTTCAAAAAATGCTAAGATGTGTTTGAGACTTTTGTAGAAACAGGGACACAAAACATATTCTTTTGCATGTTCATATCTTACATGGATTTGAGATTTTTAGATCACAGAAATATACTATCCTGGCTTCTGACATAAAGAACAAGCTCCACGCAAAAAGAACTGGAAAAGAATAAAGTGTGCACCTGATAGAATGCCAAACATTGCAGCACAAATTTATCCATGGAATCAAGCTCCAGATCGAGTACGTCATCATAATCTTTGATCTTCAAAGGAAAAAAGAAAGATGTGAACATCAAGAGTAAAGCAAAAAACAGCGATAAATTTGCGTAGAACTGTAGCATATGGTGAAAAAGAAAGTGTAGCTGAAGTCGTGCAGCAGGATACTCGGCACTTCTGATAAATTTATTAGCATTGACTACAGAAAATATGAAGGCACGTACCGCAGACTTATATTCTCCAATTGCATGATTGCAAGAGGCACGCAGGTATAAGCACTCAATACTTGAACCATCATATGTCAAAGCAATTGATAGTTCTTTAATAGCACTCCTGCACAAAGATTATGTTAAGGGGGAACTTGGCAAGCTAGCAGTTTGAGATGAGAACTAGGATAAGAGCTTAGTCATAACCACTACCAAAGAAAGCAATCTATCTGTCGGAACAGCTCACTCATGTATTAGAAGATATCATTGAGTTCGAAACCAAATTTCAAGATGCCTATAGCAAATTGTACTAAAAAGATAACTATTGTAAAAGGTTGACCAATAATGTTTCCAATTCTAGTTCTATCATGGTATCCAAGTAAGGGGTAGTAAGAGGTCCAGAATAGAAGATAAACCTAATAGTCCAATGGCTATGAATATCAACATTGTGGTGTATGTTTAACTAAACCCACTTTTGCTCCCAACACAATGGGACATTGTGTCCCTGCAACTAATCCACTAAACACCAAACCGTACAGCAAACGAAAGGAATAAAGGCCTTACAAGCTACAATCACATTGAAGTCAACATTCATCATAGGATACGGGCTAGCACATCAAATAGTCAACATCCAAAAGTAAGCAGAAAAAACTGAATATGCATAAGTTTAATTCCATAAATCATGATGAAAATATGGCAATAGAATTATATCCAACTATATATAAATACTTCCAGGGGGATATAACCATTTTTCTGAACAGACAACAGTAACTATAAAACTGTAAGAGAAATAATTCAAACATTAACATGTGGATGTTTGCATGGCGATATAAACACAACTTAACACATTTCTTTATTTAAATAGCACCACATGTTGGTGTACAGAGAAGGCAATTATCTCAAAGACTATTTAACATATTGAAAAGAGACACAAGTATCAGCAAGAGGGATTACCTATGCCTACCCATTCCATGGTAGAGAATTCCGCGTAGATGGTATGCTTTTGAAAACCTAGAATAATCAGTAAATCAGTCGAGGAAAAATAAAGAATCCAGTTAGGAAAAAGAAATAACGATAATGAACACTGAAATTCACCTTGAATCAATTTGAAGAACTTTCTCAAGGTTACTCAGCATCTTTTCTGGATAAGCCAAATCAAGATAAAGCTACAACAGAAGACGCCACACAGTGGCAATTAATCAGTTACTCCCCAAAGAATAAATGTGCTTCTTGCATAATACAGAGAAACACAAGCATATACTTGATAAGAGAAAGCTATATACCTACACTAATATCTGATCCCTCTTCTAAAACAGGAGACGTGCAAGAGTATACTCTTCAATTACACTATTGTTCACTAGATTTTACTTAAAACTAAAAGACCTGCTAGACTCTTCAATAGCACTTTGTACCTATAGCAAGGGGAGTTATTTCATGTAGTTAATAAGCTACAGATATTGCCAGTCTTATACCAGTAGTTCGACAACATATCAGAATCTTTCATGTGAGGGAAATTATCATGTGCGAGTCATTTTCATGCAAGTAGAATTGACTGTAGGCTGAATTTGCTACACAGAATGAAGCAACTGCAACTAGTAGCGATCTTAAACAGTATAGCTATAACCCCTAGAATATGGAAATGTGTGCATACATATGTAACTGGATAAGAATATAGAAGACATGGCAGCACACAGATCTCTAGATCCTGGAATAAACCTGAGAAAGGTGAGCCCAACTGTCAAGAAAACTCCCATCGTATTTTATGCCAAGGAGATGCTCGTCTTCGGCACGCTTATACTCTCCAACTGCTGAAAGAGTAAGACCCTATAGCAATACAAAGAATATTATTCTGAAGTAGTAGCAAAAGAATCTTCAAATCAGTAAATACCTAACGGCACTCATTCAAATACCAAAAGAAAATTGCATTCTCTCACATGCCACTAAAGCTTACACAAGGGAGATCAGTTGATGTCTCACAAATGACCAAAATTAAAAAATTGCTGCAATACTCCAAGTTCATTAAAAAACATTTGCTCAAGGTTTTATGGCTTTTAGGAATGTGTACTTAAATTCTAAGGGGATTCTGACATGGAATTTAGCTTGGCCAATCGCAGATTGTGAAGTAAATTACAAAGAAAAGGGATTTTACAGAAGAACTTCATTGACTACTCTTAACATTACACCTAAAGTAGGATCGAATAGTGAAAGAAACTCCCCTTATTTTCGACCAAAGAAAATTCCAATCTGGTGCATAGCAGAAGTATTTCCATTTAATTTTCTAAGAAAGAATTTGAAGATCCTGGATATGGGATCAAAGATAGCATTTGCTTACTAAATAAGTGTGGGCAGAGCTGTTTTTCTTGTCACGCTTCACACATGTTGAAAGATCTTCGACTGCGGCATCGTAGTCCTTGAATTTGAAGTTCACAATTCCTACAATTGTCCAGTATGTGCTATCAGGGTACACAAGTGTGCTCTAACAAACTAGATATACCACTTCGTTACTAAACTGCAGGATCGCAAGAATTCACATCACAAAGTCCGACTATCTTTGAATCATCAAAAGATATACCACAAATGGCATTGGCGGACATGAGAATGAGATTCAACAACCGTTGGTAGAGAAAAGAACTAACCCCTTTCGTGTAAAATATCAGGAGAATCTGGTTCAAATTCCAATGCTTTACTCAAGTCGTCAATAGCCTGAAAAGAAAAGGATTAAAATGCAATATATGCATATAATTACATGTTTATTAATTTCTGTTGCGCTTACAATGCAAGTTAGTAATTACTACCATAAAATGTCAACAGTTTTCTGACATATAGTAGTCTGTCTTTACAGACAAAGCCTGCATCAGTTTTAAATTTTACACATATATACTAAGCTTGCCTCAACGAATTCTCCTAAAGCAGCACGAGCTTGTCCCCGCCGCTTCCATGCCTCCCCAGCTGATGGGTTCGAATCTATAGCCTACCAATGAGGTAAGGACATGAGATTATTTTAGACAACAGGATAGAGAAAGTTCTGAATTTAGAAGTTCTACCTTGGTGAAGTCAGAAATAGCAGAGTCCAATTCTCTTTGAAATGCATAAGCTGTACCTCTCCCAATCAGTGCCTCAGGATAAGTTGGAGTTTCCCGCAGTATCTACAGATGTCAATGCTGACTATCAGGTTCCTTTGCTGATTAGAGAGGATAACAAAAGAAAAGTGATAGTAGACGATAACAAAACCTGATCAAAAATGGATATTGCTTGGTCATACCTTCCTTCATTTACCTGAAAAGATGCAGTTCAGATAAAGTTCAAGATATTAATATTTCATCTCTATCTAAAATACCTGTGCAATGCCTCGGGAAAGTCGGAAATCCAAACTTATGGATTTGGATGATTTTGATACTTTCGTAGCAAACAATGCTTGGTCTAGTGTTATGGTGTCATCTGAACTGCTACTTCTGTCTTCCGAATCTTCAGCTTGGTTCTTTTTTTTCTTTTTACCTTTTGCCTTCTTTTTCTTAACCAACTTTGGTTGTTTCTTGGGAGTTTGATGTGTCACCGTGGTGTCTTTGGCTGGACTGCTAGAATCTTTATGGTCTTTACTGTTGTTAGGTAACATCGTATCACCATTTGATGAAGCTTCAGAATTTCCAATATGCTCTTCACACACAACAGTTTTCGTATCAGTTGTAGCTGCAGTGAATGACGTGTCAATGAAACGATCTTCTGAGATAACAACTTTGGTATCACATGGTGATGCATCCACAACGTCTTCACACTCAACCGTCTCGCATATTTTAACAGAGGAAACTAATTCTTCCAATTCCAGCAACTGTTTCAGGTCAATTGTGTCACGGACAGCAACTTCATGTCCTTGCTCCCAAGCAACCAAAGCTTCCTCATTTTTCCCTAGTGCACACAGTGCCTTGCCTGATTAAAAATAGCAATAATGGTGTAGAAGTTAATGGTGGCATTTACTTCGAAAACGCAAGAGTACGTGTACATAAAACAACAGTGGCGGACAGCGCCTAGGGAAGCTGCAAATGGGAAAACATTTTCATTCAGGTGTTCTCTGGATCATAGTAGTAAGGTACCTCGGAGGCTTCAACAGTGAGCACGAAACACATCAACTTAAGTTTTGTTTTGATTTTTTAATCAAATCGTCATTATCCTAGAGTCAGTTGTACATTAATGTTATCCACACCTACATGTGTATTAAGTAACTGCACTTCGGTCTTGCTCTTCTGAGCAGAAGTTTCTTAGAAAGAGATCTCGATTACTTACAGCAATACACAAACAGGGAATTACGCGCTCATGAAAGTACTACTATACTCTTCAATACATGAGGCATCTACAAACTACATAGGAAACAGCGAGACCTAAGCATTAAGGTCGCACTAACAAAATATGATGGGATTGGCTATCACCACCAGATACATCTAGCAGCGGCAGTTCATCTCCAGAAGTAGACCAGGCAAGGCAAATCCACTACTGCAGCAGGGCAGGGGGAGGAAGTAATAACAGGATGCGGATAGGGAGCAAAAGACAATACCTTTGAGGACGTACGCCTGGAGCAGCGCTGGGTCGAGCTGCAGAGCGCGGTCGCAGTCTCTGACGACGTGCTTGTGGAGCTCGAGCTGGGAATAGCAGAAGGCCCGGTTGCTGCGAGTGGGGAGGAAGCCAAATTCGGGATCACAGAGTCATAACCCTAGAGTTGTAGATCAAAGACCCCGCGGGAGCAGATCGGGGAAGGAGGAAGGAGAAGCAGTGTACCAGAGGTCGTGGATGGAGGATGGGGAACGGGCGAGGATGGAGTCGAGCAGGCGGATGGCCTTGGACCAGTTGCGACCGCTGCAGAGGCGCGCCAGCTCCCCGCGGTCGGAGCCCATGGCGGCGGCGATAGGTCGCCGGAGGCGGTCGTGGTGGGGAAACGAGCGGATGAGAGGATTTGAGAATTGAGGGGGCCGAACCTCACTTGCTCTGAGTTCTGCGCGACTTTAGCGCGTGGACCCTTCTCTTTTTCGGATTTTCTGTTAAGGTAGTTGGTACTGTATTGTGCTTTGCTTTGGATCTTGTCTTTCTTTTGCTTTGATTTTTTTGCGAGGAACCAGTAGCTCTTCTTATCCTCAATCAAAAAGATTTAAAAAGCTATTTGGAGGTTATTGCTGGTTTGGTCCCTGCAGCTTTTTGAATCATGGTGCAGTCCTTCTCTACATGACTTTTTTTCTGCCAAGAATCACCCATATATTCATAATCTTCAACATGAGTACAAGAAAACCTGAAAGTAATACAATTTACATAAAAGTCTTTGAACCACCTAGTGACGACTACAAATACTTGAACTAGCCAAAGTTGCGCCGCCGTATTCACCCCTCCCTCATTTGAGCCATACAAGCTTGTCGTAGAAAAGCTTGATTTAGTAGACATGATACGGTTGACTGAGATGATGCATGATTTTTTAAAGAAAGTTGTATCTTTGCGAGACACGCCAGAGGTAAAGATTAATACTTGTTAACAAAAAATGTAGTGTGCATATAAAAATGAATTTATATGTACATGTAGGATACAAAAAAATTATAGTCACAATAGTGAAGAAATATGATATTCTTCTATTGGAGCAATGTAAAAGATTTTATATTTGTTATATCAATCAAAATTAATTAATAAAGGAAAATTGACCTTGTACCTCCAAAACGTCATTTGCATATAGACTAGTAAACATATCGTTTGGGCGTGAGATACAGGTTATGAGGTTAAATAAAGTTCAACACTTGTCAGGATTAGCGCGTCAAAGCATCTCGAATTTTGTTTAAGTATTCACATGACCCATGTGCACGGCATCGGGCTTTTACATGGACAGTGGTGCATAACAAAAAAAATCCTTCCTTTTCAACTCAACAAGAATACATGGACCTAGCTTTAAAATGAGCACATGCAAAGCTTTAGATTGGATTGTGCTTAATTAGGGCTTAGGTAACCACACAGAACTAATAGACTACTATCTCGAGTTTCAGAAAGAACTACTAGCAGCTCACTTTCCCCCTTCCTCTCTCTCTCTCCTCCCCCGGTTCCTCGAAAGTCTCTAGAGAGAGCCCGGGCCGCTCCCGAGCCTTCTCCGGCGGCTCTGCCGGCCGGAGATGGCGAAGGAGGGGTGCCGGAGTAGATGCTAGGGTTAGTTTTCTAGGTTTCGGCTATATGTCGGTAGTTTGTAGTAGGGTTCAAGGTCGTCTGGATCAGATCTTGAGCATCCTGTGCTCGTGGCGGTGTCTTCTCGAGCTCCGGTGGTCGGAGATGGGAAGATTAGTCACCCCAGGGATCTCCGTGTATAAGATCCGGCTCTGCTACCCCTGGATCCTGGATCTTTGCGCTGCTATCTCTTCCTCCTATGGCCGGCCATGGAGGCGAGGAGAAGAGGAAGGAAGGAGCCAGCACCTGCGAATCTTGAGGTAGGCGGGGGTCTTCATCTAGCCTGGCGTGTCGGCGCCGCGTCAGGCTTTCGCCGCTGAGTGACTTCACCGTGCTTCCGAGGTGGGAGACGGTGAGACCTGCTTCCTTGGCGAGCTCCTGCTTCAATAAGCGTCCTAGCCATCTCTGCTTCGGTGGCCCAGTTTGTCTTCTTCCCCTCTTGGCCGGCCTCGGTGGCGAGGGAGAGGAGTGGATCTGTGCGGCTGCGACGACCCTGCAGAGCTGGTTCTCGAGGTTCCTGGAGCGTGCAACCTCGGCAGCAGCCTCTAAGCGACGGCTATCTCCGGCCGCTGCTATCTTCGGCCACAGGGGTGGTCCTGCTGCGCTCGATTATTCGAGCTTTCTCCTCCTTCGATGGGGGTTCTTCTCCGACTCCGGCGTGGCGGTGAGCGCCGCTTCTTCCCCAAGTGGTTTTTCCCCCGGTGAAGGAAGCGGTGGTTGCGTCGGCAAGTCAATGATCGTCGACGACGGCCTTGGACTCGATCGCGTTTCCGCGCATCTTTGTGGGGTGCTTGTTACAAAATATAGGGACTCGGTTGTAATTTCCCTTTTCTTTGGGGTACAAGACCTCCTTGTACTTGTAATCCCACCGACGATATAATGCATGCTCCAGGTCCTTCGGGACCTTTCCTGTTAAAAAACAAACTACTACATTCTGATCAAAAAGAAAACCTACGAGTACTAGTATTGTTTTCTCCTGGTTTACTGGTTGTTTCGGACATATATCTGATACAGTGACGAGTATACTAGTATTGTTTTCGTCCTGGTTTACTGGTTGTTTCGAACATATATCTGATATAGTGATGTGTGGGCGTCAGATGTGGAAATGCATTCATGATGAATCTAGTAGCTAAATTATTGGATCGATACAATTTGCTTCAGCGAGCTTCTATGCATGCCGGCAGACCCTATATATGGATCACTTGTAGCTTTATGACTCGCGGAAGCTATACATCAGCATTTACAAAATAAAAAGTAAAAAAGTGGTAACAAAAACAAAGCAACTCGTCATCATCCCCATATCAAAACGAACTTTTGGTTATTTATGGGTAGAAGGCTAAGGGCATCTCCAGCGGCGCGACGCATTTTAATGTCCGCGAGAGTCCGTTTGCGTCGCGATGCGGACGCTAAAATGACCGTTTTTGTTCGTGCGTCCGTTTGCGTCTGGGGACTGCTCCAGCGGGGCGACACATTTATTTTTTTTCTTGTTTTTTTCCTCTTCTCCATTTAAACATAGTTCCAAATATTACATATTGAAACATGATTTTACACAAACTAACACATAGTTTGGAACATGGTTTACACAAACTAACACATAGTTTGAACCATGGTTGACACAAATATAATATTTTTAAAAAAGAAATCAGTTGTGTTGATTTTCGTATGTTCGCTGCCAAGAAAGAACATTAATTCGAGGGCACACCCAATCACCCAAACTGGAAAATCCAGCGGGAGGAGACGGTGCCCTTGTTGGTTCTACCGAGGAAGAACAGACAGAGACCTCCACTACTGGCTTCGTCTGGCCCGTAGCCAGATTCGCTGCAAAGAAAGAACATTCTAAGTTCTAACTATCGGTGTCCGAGCCGGATTCGCCGGTGTGGTAGTGCCTGCGGAAGGCTGTGTCGTCGAACACCTTGACGATCATCTCGCCGTCCCCCTTGTAGAGGAAGGTGAGATGGCAGCCGGGCTCGAGCACGAGGTCACGGGCGAACTTGTCTCACCCCGTGTGCAAGTACATCTTGCCCTGCCCATCGAACAGGACCTCCACGGTCCAGCGGCAGAAGTTGCAGCTGGCCTCCCGTAGCTGCAAATGCGCCGGCTCGACACCATCGACGAACTCGGCGAACTTGTCCGGGAGCCGCTTGATGCCGAGTGGGTCATCGTCGATGCGGAGGAGGAACTCGAAGCAGCGGTCGTCCTGCGAAGACGAGGAGGACGCAGGCGACGGCGGGCGGCCGTAGCTGCTCCACCACGGTGACCCCTTCCCCCGGCCCCGGGGGCGCCCAGGGCCGCGGCCTCGACCGCCTCGCCGGCCACCAGGACCGGTGATACGTCTCCGACGTATCGATAATTTCTTATGTTCCATGTCATATTATTGATGATACCTACATGTTTTATGCACACTTTATGTCATATTCGTGCATTTTCTGGAAACTAACCTATTAACAAGATGCCGAAGAGCCAGTTCCTGTTTTCTGCTGTTTTTGGTTCCAGAAATCCTAGTAAAGAAATATTCTTGGAATTGGACGAAATCAAGACCCAGGTCCCTATTTTCCCCGGAGCCTTCCAGAACACCCGAGAGCCGCCAGAGGGAAGCCCTGGGGGCCCCACACCACACCCTGGCGTGGCCAGAGGGGGGGCCGCGCCGCCCTATGGTGTGGGCCCCCGGAGCCCCCTCCGAGGCTGCCCTTCCGCCTATTTAAAGCCTCCGTCGCGAAAACCCCGATGCGAAAAAACCACGATACGGAAAACCTTCCGGAGCCGCCGCCATCGCGAAGCCAAGATCCGGGGACAGGAGTCTCCGTTCCGGCACCCTGCCGGAGCGGGGAAGTGCCCCGGAAGGCTTCTCCATCGACACCGCTGCCATCTCCACCGCCATCTTCATCACCGCTGCTTGCTCCCATGAGGAGGGAGTAGTTCTCCATCGAGGCTCGGGGCTGTACCTGGTAGCTATGTGGTTCATCTCTCTCCTATGTACTTCAATACAATAATCTCATGAGCTGCCTTACATGATTGAGATTCATATGATGATGCTTGTAATCTGGATGTCACTATGCTAGTCAAGTGAGTTTTACTTATGTGATCTCCGGAGACTCCTTGTCCCACGTGTGTAAAGGTGACGAGTGTGTGCACCGTGTGGGTCTCTTAGGCTATATTTCACAGAATACTTACTCACCGTTATGAATGGCGTAGTGAAGTGCTTATTTATATCTCTTTATGATTGCAATATGTTTTGTATCACAATTTATCTATGTGCTACTCTAGTGATGTGTTATTAAAGTAGTTTTATTCCTCCTGCACGGTGTAATGATGACAGTGTGTGCATCCGTGTTAGTACTTGGCGTATGCTATGATCATGATCTCTTGTAGATTGTGAAGTTAACTATTGCTATGATAGTATTGATATGATCTATTCCTCCTACGTGGCGTGAAGGTGACGAGTGTGCATGCTATGTTAGTACTTGGTTTAGTCGTGTTGATCTTTCTTGCACTCTAAGGTTATTTAAATATGAACATTGAATTGTGGAGCTTGTTAACTCCGGCATTGAGGGTTCGTGTAATCCTACGCAATGTGTTCATCATCCAACAAGAGTGTAGAGTATGCATTTATCTATTCCGTTATGTGATCAATGTTGAGAGTGTCCACTAGTGAAATTCTAATCCCTAGGCCTTGTTCCTAAATATCGCTATCGCTGCTTGTTTCTTGTTTTACTTGTGTTACTACTGCTGCGTTACTACTGTCTGCGTTACTACTGCTTGTTTACTCGTCCTGGGCAAAGCACTTTTCCGGTGCCGTTGCTACTACTTATTCATACCACCTGTATTTCACTATCTCTTCGCCGAACTAGTGCACCTATTAGGTGTGTTGGGGACACAAGAGACTTCTTGCTTTGTGGTTGCGGGGTTGCATGAGAGGGATATCTTTGACCTCTTCCTCCCCGAGTTCGATAAACCTTGGGTGATCCACTTAAGGGAAACTTCTTCGCTTGTTCTACAAACCTCTGCTCTTGGAGGCCCAACACTGTCTACAAGAATAGAAGCACCCGTAGACATCAAGCACTTTTACAGCGCCGTTGCTCGAGGAGGAAAGGTAAAAGGCACTCATACTCCGGTTCCAGTGTAACGGTACTTTCTAGGCGCCATTGTGTTTGTGCTCGAAGCTATTTCCTTTAGATCCTGCAATTGCATCTTTTTGTTTCTTGTTTACACTAGTTTGGCATAATGGACAACAATGAGCTTCTTATCCTATTTCCTGATTTAAAACATGGATTGTTTGATGCGAAAATTAAAAAACCTATGGAATCTTATTTGCATGCTTGGTAGTAATATTAGTATGAACGCTTTGAACACCATTGTTGATAATAATATAGAAAGTTCTAAGCTTGGGGAAGCTGGTTTTCATGATCTTTTTAGTCCCCCAAGCATTGAGGAGAAAAATTTCTTTGATGATACTTTGCCTTCTATTTATGATGATTATAATAGTGGTCTTTTGGTACAACCTACTATGGAGAGTAAATTTTATTGTGATTATACTATGCCTCCTACACTTGATGAGAATAATAATGATAGCTACTTTGTTGAATTTGCTCCCACTATTACTAATAAAATTGATTATGCCTATGTGGAGAGTAATAATTTTATGCATGAGACTCATGATAAGAAAGCTTTATGTGATGGTTATATTGTTGAGTTTTCTCATGACACTACTGAAAGTTATTATGAGAGAGGAAAATATGGTTGTAGAAATTTTCATGTTACTAAAACACCTCTCTATGTGCTGAAATTTTTGAAGCTACACTTGTTTTATCTTCCTATGCTTGTCACTTTGCTCTTCATGAACTTGTTTATTTACAAGATTCCTATGCATAGGAAGCATGTTAGACTTAAATATGTTTTGAATTTGCCTCTTGATGCTCTCTTTTGCTTCACATACTATCTTTTGCGAGTGCATCATTAAAGCTGCTTGAGCCCATCTTAATGGCTATAAAGAAAGAACTTCTTGGGAGATAACCCATGTGTTATTTTGCTACAGTACTTTGTTTTATATTTGTGTCTTGGAAGTTGTTTACTACTGTAGCAACCTCTCCTTATCTTAGTTTTGTGTTTTGTTGTGCCAAGTAAAGTCTTTGATAGTAAAGTAAGTACTAGATTTGGATTACTGCGCAGTTCCAGATTTCTTTGCTGTCACGAATCTGGGTCTACCTCCCTGTAGGAAGCTCGAGAAAATTAAGCCAATTTACGTGCATGATCCTCGGATATGTACGCAACTTTCATTCAATTTGAGCATTTTCATTTGAGCAAGTCTGGTGGCCTAATAAAATCCATCTTTACGGACTGTTCTGTTTTGACAGATTCTGCCTTTTATTTTGCATTGCCTCTTTTGCTATGTTGGATGAATTTCTTTGATCCATTAATGTCCAGTAGCTTTATGCAATGTCCAGAAGTGTTAAGAATGATTGTGTCACCTCTGAACATGTTAATTTTTATTATGCACTAACCCTCTAATGAGTTGTTTCGAGTTTGGTGTGGAGAAAGCTTTCAAGGATCAAGAGAGGAGTATGATGCAATATGATCAAGGAGAGTGAAAGTTCTAAGCTTGGGGATGCCCCGGTGGTTCACCCCTGCATATTCTAAGAAGACTCAAGCGTCTAAGCTTGGGGATGCCCAAGGCATCCCCTTCTTCATCGACAACATTATCAGGTTCCTCCCCTGAAACTATATTTTTATTCCGTCACATCTTATGCACTTTGCTTGGAGCGTCGGTTTGTTTTTGTTTTTTTTGTTTTGTTTGAATAAAATGGATCCTAGCATTCATTTTGTGGGAGAGATACACGCTCCGCTGTAGCATATGGACAAGTATGTCCTTAGGCTCTACTCATAGTATTCATGGCGAAGTTTCTTCTTCGTTAAATTGTTATATGGTTGGAATTGGAAAATACTACATGTAGTAACTCTAAAATGTCTTGGATAATTTGATACTTGGCAATTGTTGTGCTCATGTTTAAGCTCTTGCATCATATACTTTGCACCCATTAATGAAGAAATACTTAGAGCTTGCTAATTTGGTTTGCATATTTGGTTTCTCTAGAGTCTAGATAACATCTAGTATTGAGTTTTGAACAACAAGGAAGACGGTATGGAGTCTTATAATGTTTACAATATGTCTTTTATGTGAGTTTTGCTGTACCGTTCATCCTTGTGTTTGTTTCAAATAACCTTGCTAGCCTAAACCTTGTATCGAGAGGGAATACTTCTCATGCATCCAAAATCCTTGAGCCAACCACTATGCCATTTGTGTCCACCATACCTATCTACTACATGGTATTTATCCGCCATTCCAAAGTAAATTGCTTGAGTGCTACCTTTAAATTTCCATCATTCACCTTTGCAATATATAGCTCATGGGACAAATAGCTTAAAAACTATTGTGGTATTGAATATGTACTTATGCACTTTATCTCTTATTAAGTTGCTTGTTGTGCGATAACCATGCTTACGGGGACGCCATCAACTATTCTTTGTTGAATATCATGTGAGTTGCTATGCATGTCCGTCTTGTACGAAGTAAGAGAGATCTACCACCTTAATGGTTGGAGCATGCATATTGTTAGAGAAGAACATTGGGCCGCTAACTAAAGCCATGAATCATGGTGGAAGTTTCAGTTTTGGACATATATCCTCAATCTCATATGAGAATAATAATTGTTGCCACATGCTTATGCATTAAAGAGGAGTCCATTATCTGTTGTCCATGTTGTCCCGGTATGGATGTCTAAGTTGAGAATAATCAAAAGCGAGAAATCCAAAATGCGAGCTTTCTCCTTAGACCTTTGTACAGGCGGCATGGAGGTACCCCATTGTGACACTTGGTTAAAACATGTGCATTGCAAAGATCCGGTAGTCCAAGCTAATTAGGACAAGGTGCGGGCACTATTAGTATACTATGCATGAGGCTTGCAACTTGTAAGATATAACTTACATAACTCATATGCTTTATTACTACCGTTGACAAAATTGTTTCATGTTTTCAAAATAAAAGCTCTAGCACAAATATAGCAATCGATGCTTTCCTCTTTGAAGGACCATTCTTTTTACTTTTATGTTGAGTCAGTTCACCTATCTCTCTCCACCTCAAGAAGCAAACACTTGTGTGAACTGTGCATTGATTCCTACATACTTGCATATTGCACTTGTTATATTACTCTATGTTGACAATTATCCATGAGTATACATGTTACAAGTTGAAAGCAACCGCTGAAACTTAATCTTCCTTTATGTTGCTTCAATGCCTTTACTTTGATTTATTGCTTTATGAGTTAACTCTTATGCAAGACTTATTAATGCTTGTCTTGAAGTACTATTCATGAAAAGTCTTTGCTTTATGATTCACTTGTTTACTCATGTCATTACCATTGTTTTGATCGCTTGCATTCATTACATATGTTTACAAATAGTATGATCAAGGTTATGATGGCATGTCACTTCAGAAATTATCTTTGTTATCGTTTTACCTGCTCGGGACGAGCGAGAACTAAGCTTGGGGATGCTTGATACGTCTCCGACGTATCGATAATTTCTTATGTTCCATGCCATATTATTGATGATACCTACATGTTTTATGCACACTTTATGTCATATTCGTGCATTTTACGGAACTAACCTATTAACAAGATGCCGAAGAGCCGGTTCCTGTTTTCTGCTGTTTTTGGTTCCAGAAATCCTAGTAAAGAAATATTCTTGGAATTGGACGAAATCAAGACCCGGGTCCCTATTTTCCCCGGAGCCTTCGGAACACCCGAGAGCCGCCGAGGGAGCCACGGGGGCCCCACACCACACCCTGGCGCGGCTAGAGGGGGGGCCGCGCCGCCCTATGGTGTGGGCCCCCCAGGCCCCCTCCGAGGCTGCCCTTCCGCCTATTTAAAGCCTCCGTCGCGAAAACCCTGATGCGAAAAAACCACGATACGGAAAACCTTCCAGAGCCGCCGCCATCGCGAAGCCAAGATCTGGGGGACGGAGTCTCCGTTCCGGCACCCTGCCGGAGCGGGGAAGTGCCCCGGAAGGCTTCTCCATCGACGCCGCTGCCATCTCCACCGCCATCTTCATCACCGCTGCTGCTCCCATGAGGAGGAGTAGTTCTCCATCGAGGCTCGGGGCTGTACCGGTAGCTATGTGGTTCATCTCTCTCCTATGTACTTCAATACAATAATCTCATGAGCTGCCTTACATGATTGAGATTCATATGATGATGCTTGTAATCTAGATGTCACTATGCTAGTCAAGTGAGTTTTACTTATGTGATCTCCGGAGACTCCTTGTCCCACGTGTGTAAAGGTGACGAGTGTGTGCACCGTGTGGGTCTCTTAGGCTATATTTCACAGAATACTTACTCACTGTTATGAATGGCGTAGTGAAGTGTTTATTTATATCTCTTTATGATTGCAATATGTTTTGTATCACAATTTATCTATGTGCTACTCTAGTGATGTGTTATTAAAGTAGTTTTATTCCTCCTGCACGGTGTAATGGTGACAGTGTGTGCATCCGTGTTAGTACTTGGCGTATGCTATGATCATGATCTCTTGTAGATTGTGAAGTTAACTATTGCTATGATAGTATTGATATGATCTATTCCTCCTACGTGGCGTGAAGGTGACGAGTGTGCATGCTATGTTAGTACTTGGTTTAGTCGTGTTGATCTTTCTTGCACTCTAAGGTTATTTAAATATGAACATTGAATTGTGGAGCTTGTTAACTCCGGCATTGAGGGTTCGTGTAATCCTACGCAATGTGTTCATCATCCAACAAGAGTGTAGAGTATGCATTTATCTATTACTGTTATGTGATCAATGTTGAGAGTGTCCACTAGTGAAAGTCTAATCCCTAGGCCTTGTTCCTAAATATCGCTATCGTTGCTTATTTCTTGTTTTCTTAGCGTTACTACTTGCTGCGTTACTACTGCTGCGTTACTACTGCTTGTTTACTGTCCTGGGCAAAACACTTTTCTGGTGTCGTTGCTACTACTTATTCATACCACCTGTATTTCACTATCTCTTCGCCGAACTAGTGCACCTATTAGGTGTGTTGGGGACACAAGTGTGGTGACCCTGCATACCACTGCATGTTGTAGTATGCCAGTCGTTGATATAACATTCACGAAGTACCATTCCGCAAATATTACATCCCTCGGAGTAGTACAACAGAACATAGCAGGGTCCATAACTCATTCACTTATTATTACAAGCATCAAACATATATTGTCTTGGAGCTCCTCTTGGGTCCTAAGAGGAATACTCCTGGGTTCGAGGTGAACCCAACTTAACTTACAATATAGGAGTCTCATTAAACTATACATTTATTGCCTCGAGCGACTAAATACTAAGAGTTCGGGCTGCTCGGTTACTACTACTCTTGGATGTCTCTAGGCTTGATCTCCTCAGGAAGCCTCCCGGATCCGTAGACTATGAGATAGTCTACGCCTTCAACACCTCTTGAGAGGTCGGGTTCTTCATAGCCGATGATCTCGGCTCCTTCATTCGTTGTCGTAGTCCTCTTCCGGACGATTCGGACAATCTAAGCATGGGATTTAAGAGTGGTATGAGTACGAGCGTACTCAACAAGTTCATTATAGATAAGAGGTGTTTAATGCACTAGCTACGATATTAGACCAGAAAGTCTAATATCAATGCAAGTTTTGATAAACATTTCTTCAAGAGATTGCTTTTATTTCAAAGAGCTATGTCCGTCAGCCTTCACCGGTTTACTAGAACTTCATGGAGCTCCTTTTCGGCCGCGTTCGCAGTTCCTCAATCCCGGAACAGGGAGTGACAGGTCACAGTTCTTTATACTCTGCAGAGGTGTGTTGCTTTACCCATAAGAGATCTTAACCTTGGTGCCAACCGGGCAGCTTTCCCGTCCACACTTCCTTCGGTGTGAGGCCCGGTATAAGGTCTAGCCAATCATGTTCCTCCGCTGCCTCGCACACCCACCCTTTGTTGCATACCCCGACCACGGGTCTTCGTCGGTCCTCTTACACCAATTAAGGATGGACCCCGACCACGACAACGGTTTGGGACTCGTTAACCAAACTCCTTCGCCGGTAGCTGCAACCCATCATAGACCACTTACCGTGGGGAATTAGAATGGGATCCCCACCCCACCGCTTGCCCAACCTGGGTCAAGTGTCTACGGTAAGCGCATCCGTTGATGTACGAGAGGTGGAAACACTTTTGACTACTCCGTCCCACTCCGGATCTTATGGTTAACACGGGTATTACGGCACAAGAATCACTTGGCGACATTTGTTGTTTAATCCTAGATGGATATTAACCCTTGCAATGGAACCTCCACCATATCAACACAATCCATGGTTCCATTGCCCACCACATAGTCATATTCATAGTTATGAAAGTAGTGGTTTTGGTTTTTATGCAATAGTGATAACCATAATACTTTGCAAGTAATTTGATAGAAATACTCAAATGACATGAGCA
Organism: Lolium rigidum; assembly: GCF_022539505.1. Classification (NCBI taxonomy): domain Eukaryota; kingdom Viridiplantae; phylum Streptophyta; class Magnoliopsida; order Poales; family Poaceae; genus Lolium; species Lolium rigidum. The sequence continues at coordinate 179,655,585 of NC_061514.1, read as the reverse complement.
AGTGATGAACTTGCTCGAACAACTGCAAAGTTTTGCAGGTTGGAAGGTGTGGACTGACCCTTGTCCTCTGGTTCTGAAAAATAGCATCATTGTCCGATAAGGGCAATGGTTAAAGAAGCAATTATGCATGATTCCAATTTTAGGGTTTGTTCCCCCCTTCCGATGTCGTTGTTATTTTATGAGAGGTTAATACTAAGATAGATTTGGAGATACTATATTTAGTGTAAATACAACCTTGAAATGTTGTCAAGGTGTTTTGGAGTCCAAATGCATTAATGGACTTATTTTATTATTGAAAATTATATGTGTGATTTAAATGATTATTTAAATCCTCAAATTAAGACTCATTCTTAATTGTCTTCAAAAATTCTCTTTGCTATTTTATTTAGATAGAGAATTTTATGCTGATCTATTTTCATATTTTTAATTATTTTTTTAGAGCTATTAATAATTTTTTATGATTATTCAAAGTTTCAGCATTTTTATTTGTTTGTGAAAAGACAAAAAACACCCCTGGGCCCACCTGTCGGTGCAACCCAGAGGGTTAGGTCGAACCGACCGGCTCGGTCCGGCTCGACCAGTCCCACTCCTCTCTTCTCCTCTCGCGCGCTCGAACCCTAACCCTAACCTGCTCTGGCGACTCGCGTCGCCTCCGCCGTCGCCGCTCGATTCCGGCGAGATTCGCCGGACTTGGCCCCCGCCATGGCGCGCTATCAACGCGCCACACGACGGCGGTCAATCCTATCCGCGTCGATCTGACGCGGGCAACCTGCTGCTCTCGGTCTCGTCCCCGTCTGGTGCTAGGGTTACGGGATCCGTTCGATCCCGCCGTTCCTGGCGCTCCTGGTGCTTGGACTCCGCCCTGGCTTCGCCGCCGTGGTGCGGGTGGTGCCGTGGTGCCGCCATAGCCTGGCTTGGCTTGGCGCCGCCGCGCTCTGGCGTGTGCCGCCGTGGCCGCCATGGCCGTGCCTATCTGCTCGACCCCGGGTATGTGCGCCTCCTCTCTTCTGCTTCTCTCTTGTGCACTGACCTGCTTCCTCTGCTAGCTCTACCCCTGTGTTGTGCTTGCCTGCGCAAGAGCTGTTGTGCTCTTCTCACGGCGCCATGTGTGCCCGCTCCTGCTGTGCTATCTTCGCTGCGCTATGCATGTGCTACTGCTGTGTGATGCCCTGCCATAT
>NC_061514.1:179628266-179654307 GCF_022539505.1 Lolium rigidum | reverse complement strand
CCTATGTCAATCGGTATCTAGTAATATTGGTCTATGATCCGATCGTGTCCATGGAAGATGTTTCAAAACCGCCCCTGGATTCAGAGCCATCCACTCGGGAGACGCCACCACTCTGTCCAGTCTCTCACGGATGCGGCCTCTCCTCCAGGTAAAAGGCTCGCCAGAAAATCCGATATCCTCCAAAGAACAGTCGTGAAGGCAATCACGGGCAGCTTGCATATATGCATTCGGCCGTTGATTACCACCTTCTTTCTCATGAGTGTAAGCAATTTCATTTAGGTCACCAATCACCATCCATGGTAGTTCCGAATTATTCTTGAGCTCCCCTGATCTTACTCCAAGTTTGATATCTATGCTCCCATCTAGGTTCACCATATAATCCTGTAAGGCGCCAAATTTTTTGGGGATTTTCCACTATCTTTACATCAATATAATTTGGGGCTGCAAAAATTTGCTCCACCTTAATCTCCTTTTTCCAGAGAAGAATAACCCTCCACTTCGACCATTACTTCGATCGACAATCTTACTGTCCATATGCAAACTTCTACGCAAACACTTCTGCCGGATGGATATCAAGGTGTGTTTCCGACAAAAACACAACCTCGGGGTTACATTGCCTCGAGACATCTTGAAAGCGCACGAGCTGTCGGGGTGTTCCCGGCACCACGACGGTTAAGGCCTAATATTTTCATTGCGGCCGGACGAGTTCCTCGCGGGAACTCGCCGATCCTATTGAGGAGGAGTCAGCTCCATCCTTCTTTGTTCGCTTAGTTCTATTGTTGCCCACCATAACACCCTTCTCCTGTCCTACTTCCATTGGAGGGAGGTCAGACATCATTCCAGCCGGTATATCTCCATCAGGTGGACCATTACCCCTTAACTCCGGGAGCTCTGCCTCTTCTGAAAATTTGTCATTCAGATTCCTTTTAGCGCCTGATGACATTTGTCCATCATTATCAATGTCCATGTCTTTCCCTTTTAGAGGGCTAGAAGCTGTATCTTTTAGTCTTTGGATCAAGAACTATAGTACCCTCGACAAGTGGTAGGGCATTGTGCCTCCAACTCGTGAAATTAGGGGTTCCCGACCCGATGGGTCTCTTCCTCGGCCACCACCCCGGAAGTCTGTAAACCGGGCACCTCTACCCCCTCTTCCACCACCACGGCCAGCAGGTCCACCCCGCCCATACCATGTCTCCCTATCCGCCTTCAGCCACTCATCCCATCTTAACTCTTCTTCGATGTGTTCACCTGTCCCGCATTCCAAATGCGAATGTCCAATGAAGCCACAAGAGCCACAGAACCTCGGCATTTTCTCATATTTAAGTTGGAATATCTCTCTCTTGCCTTCCCTACTCATAGAGACAAATCTCTCCAGTACTTTGCGAACATCCAGCTTAACCTTAACCCGAACAAAATTTCCAGCACCTTGGACATCAGTTTGGATTTCCACAACCTTTCCAACTTTCCTCTCTATCAAGTTTGTAATAAGAGGGTTATTACGATAGCCCACCTGTAGCTTCTGGATTTGCACCCATGTAGTGAAACAATTCAGATCGAGTCGGGAAAGGATCCGAGACACCATCATACGGCTCAATGCGGACAATTGATTGACGAAACAGCCAAGGTCCTCCCTTTTCGACTTTTAACCAATCTCCCAGGCAAGAACATTGTACTGTAAATAAGTTTCCTTCAATATGCTGAAAATTGATCTCTCTAGCCGGGCTCCATGCCACCCTCATGTGTTGTTCAAAGGTCGACAGGCTAAAGTAATTGGTTGTATGAACCCGTGCCAAAGCCATCCACTTCATAGCCTCCTTTGGTGCACCTTCAATCTCCTCAAAAACCAGATCGTCAAAGTCATCTTCGCCGATCCCAAGCCTATGCAGCATGTCATCAATTCCTTCCTCCTTCTGCTTGTTTGATCCATCCGGCCAATTGCCAGAGTTCTCCGACGTAGCAGCCATGGAAGATGAGAGTCCCTGGCCCAACCCTAGATGCAATGCAGGAACGGCCAAGGCGAGAACAGGAAAACCCGAACGAGGATCCGAGCCCTCCGAGATCGGACCGGAGAGGGAAACGAACAGAAATCACCCCGACGTCGATCAGCGATCGGCAGCGGAGGCTGGAACCCTAGTCGCCCTCGCGTCACGAGAGCGCCAGGTAAAAAAACGGTTCAGTCCCGTACACACTCCACCCTTTCTTTAGATGCAGCTGGTCACCATTGCCGAGCATGTTGCATTGGCAGTAACCTACCCAACTTGTACCCGCTCAAACTAGGCTCCACCATCCTCAAACTATCGACAACTATCCCACCATATTCCCCCTCCTCCAAGTAAAGTTATGTGTTGGTAAACTGAAAAAACGGTCTAGTGGATAGGTACAATTGATTTTATTTGAATACTTTTTACTATTTTTTCCTTCTTACTATATCTTGATTTGATTATCCCACTTGTCCCTCTTATTATGTGCGTGTCAACCAACATATATATCCTTTATTCCATTATTATCCAAAGGAACTCATGGTAAAATAATACATGCATATCGGAATATCGGATCTTATTCCACTACAAAATAAGGAATGTACGGGCAAAATAAATAACAAATGTACAGCTCTACACATCTCTACCACATCTGCCGGGCGATCTCAAGCAATATATATCGAAAGATATGGGGACGTGACCTCGGTAATCCTACACGCATGTCCATATACGCACGACTCAAAAAAATTTCTAGATCTTGAGCTTGAAGCTACAGCTGTTGGAGCGGATGCGGAGCCGCGTCTCGGCCTGGAGTCTATCAACGACGAGGTTGCAGCGCGCCTTCCCCGTCATCTTCCACAGCTTGAGCACGCCGAACTTGATCCTGATGGGCACGCGCGCGTTCACGGTGAGCGGGATGAACCCGGCCTGCTGCTGCTGCGCGAGCTGCGCGGCAACGGCGCTGTCGAGCCTCGTCTCCCCCTGCAGCGTGATGAGCGGGCGCACGGTGGTGCGGTGGCCCTGGTAGAGCGCCGGGAAGGCGCCGCTGCAGAGCTCGGTGCCGTTGAAGGAGGCCGTGACCTCCCCGCCGTCGTAGTACACCCCGATGCGCCTGTTCGGGTTGTTCGAGGTGACCTGCACCTCGAAAGCGTCGGTGACGACCGCGGTGGTGGTGTTCACGTCGAACCGGGTTTGTCCTTGCCTTGCTCCGGAGCCAGAAGCGGCGAGCCGGCGATCACCGGATGGACCCGGTGGTAGTCTTAGTCTGCCATGTCTTCTTCACCTGCCTCGCTAGCGCGATCGAGTTGCTTGGTTGCTAACACCACCTCGTAGAAGTAAAACACGGCGGCGGCGGAACGAATCGGTCTTGTGAAAGAAACGAAATGCTACGGGTTGCAGTGGGAGTCGAGGGCCAAGTTCATTTATACGTACGTATGTGAATGTGATGGCCCGTCTTAATTTGTTGCACTGCTGCGTCCGCAGTCCCTCTGCTCCTTTTTGTTCCATCTCTTGTGTTGACGCGAGCGCTCTGTCGCGTGCCTCTTTAACTGCTGTGCAGCCGTGCAGCGGAGGGAGGGAGGGAGGGTTTTGTTTGCGTGGATTGACTCCTCGAGTCCGGTGCGTCCGTGCCGGTTTGACCGTGAGTCCTTGGAAACGAGCACGCCCCGCCCTTGTGATTTATGACTGCCGCGCGCATGCTTTTTTTTTTTTTTTGCTGGAACCTCCTTTTTTCCCCTAATAATTTCCTTTGCTTGCTTCGGATTCTACACCACGCCCACCTTGTGGTACCAAGACGCGCGACGGTGATGATTGACCCTTGCCGTGTCAGCGATTGAATTGGAATCCTTTTTATTATACGCCGTCTCGAAACAAGAAAAGCAGAGATTTCTCTTCTCCCTCTCCCTCTCTCTCTCTCCATGTACTCCTGTACGTACATCTACTCGGGGCACCTAATTAATCCTACTGCTATTACCGACACCTCCCACCACTTGCTAGGGATCTGATCAGCTACGTACATCCTTCGTCAATCGGTAATAAGCCAACCTAACCAAGCCCATATTACAAACGCATATCTTCTTCCCATCTAATTAAAACATCAGCAATTCAATCTAGCCAACATTAATTATTCACCGCATCCAACCCAGCCTCTTCCTCGCAAATTTGAAAATGTGGAGCAACACATATCAGTACAATTTGAAAATCCTTAATATCATGTACGCTCAATTGCCAATGAACCTTATTCATTACCAGACCATAATCAGCAGGAACATAAGAAGCTACTGTACAAGTTTTGTACAGCCCAAACAATAGTCATGCCATCACAATGATGATAAATCCAGAAAACCAAAACATTGTCGTGGAAGAACAAAAAAAACTAACAAGTATTCAATAAACATAAGAAACTGTTTCATGTCCATTTCAAAATGTAGAAACAAATCTGGAGAATAAAAGCCCCAGTTGAATTTCTTAGCACACATAATCCTTCAAGTAACGCAAGACACTACTACTCATTTACTCGGACAAGAATCTGGAGAATCAAAAACCAGCTATGAGCATGTACAGATGCTACACCATCATCTATGTACAAGACTAAGAAAAAGCAGAAATGAGGAAGCTGAATCTTACATAACTACATCTCGAGTCCAACACGAATCCCACCGTCGTCGTCGTTTTGTCCTCCTCGTCAGTTATCCTTCAGCAAGAACAAGGCATGGTCAGGCCAACAAAAGGCAAACACTGATTTTACTCCAAAAGATCAGCAAGTCATCTACCGAAAAGACATAAAACATGACACTTTGGACATCATCTACTTCAGATCAGCAACATCAATCAGTGAGCCTACCTAACGAAACCCAGACTAGAAACACATTTCTTCCCATGTAAAGCATCAGCAATCTAGCCAACATTCTGCCCACACCCCAGCCGAGACAAAACCCACCATAGATAATGTCGCTCGATCTTCTCAGTTGGACAGAGGAATACTGCTAGTATTAATAATTGAACTTGTACCGCGCGAAATAATAGCTCCAAGAAACACAAATAACATATTTCAACATTTTTATTGTGGCCAAAAACCAGCAGTAACCTGCTGATTGGGACCGCTTTTCAAAACACAAATGAAGCATGTAAATCGAACAATCTGCACGTCTTTGGAGACAACACGCAGCACAAAACTGTATAGAATAACATGGCAGCAACCGATTTGAGCGCGACAAAAGAAAGAATTTCAACCTTGCGGTGCCAGTCGCCGGCGACGAGGTCACCGCATTGGGTCTTGTCTGCCAGCAGCTTGACCTCACGCACACCGTGGACGCATCCAACCCAGGCTCATCCTTACAAATTTGAAAATGTGCAGCAGGAGCATATATCAGTACATGTTCATGGCCAAGAGCACGGCATCAGGATGTAATGTGCATACAATGCTATCTTCACGTAGATGATTTATAACAAGAACAGTACGGTGCTCATGTATGAGTGTAACCAAAATAACCAGAAGCTCAATTACTTCACTGGACGAAAAAAGAAAAAAGAAAAAAGCCAACGGAAACAAATGAACTAGAAGTTCAACTACATTGCTGGTAGTAGGAAAGCCATTTAGTTCGAAAAAGAACAAACCATATCAACTCGCCTAGTGTTCTAACAGTGCGCGCGCGTGCATTTGCTGTGGACTCAGTTGTTGCACACATGAAATCTTTTGTATAAACAATTATAATCTTGAATTAAGAGTTAATTTCAGATTACAACCTTTTGGCTTGCGGGCAAATTTCTTAGGAATCCCATGAGCAGCTAATTGGCATCACGGATATGAAAACAGATTCGCATACGCTGCTGGCAGTAGCATGAATCTAAGATGCCAATCCAGGGAATTTATCTCTGATATGACGTTCACTAGCTCCTTTCATCATGCATACATAAATGATTCGGTGGACTCTAATGCAGGCCTAATGATGATTAAGCCGCTGCTGCTAACTAAGCCTAACTCTGAGAGGACACTAGTTAAGACTAGTGCTAAACAGGACTCTAATGGAGGCATAACGCAGAAGAAGAGAGCCAAAAAAAAAAGACCTTTGGATGCGCCCAAGTCCTGAACGACGGCGGCGTCGAGGTAGCAGCGGTGGTTCTTGGGGACGACCTCCTGGACGAGGATCCTGCAACCGGCCCCTTCAGATCCTGCGCGTCAACGGCTTCCTGCAGAGACGCCGGCCGTCGAGGACCTCAGCGGCGGCGGAGGATTCCTGTGAGCGGCGGCGGCCCGGGCGGAGAACACCCAGCGGTTTCCCCTCCTCCGAGGAAACGCCCTCCTTGCAGCGCGTCGCGAACGACGGCCGACAGTTGCTCGGGTCGTCGCGCGTTGCCGGCGTATGCTGCTGGTCGGCGACACATCCACGGCGTGGAGTCCCACCCAACGGCCTTGGCCGAGCTGCGGGACCCGGTCCGGCCAGCTCGATGGAGCCGCGCGCATGGATGCACGCGAACGCCAGCGAGCCAGCCGGCCGCGTCGCCATGGTCTACGCGGCGCCGTTCCTCCCGTCGGCGAGTCTTGGCGACGCGCCTGTCGATCTGATGCGGGGGGCTCGGGAGCTTCCGGAACAGCGTCACAGGGGGGTGGGTACGGCGGAGGGGAGGAGGTCTGGGGCAGGGGGGAGACGGGGCGGCGCCGTGGCCGGCCGGCGAAGGGAGCAGCGGCGCGCGGCCGCGTTAGTTTTGGTGGGTGAGAGGAGAATGGGTGGCGTTTGGTCTGGTAAGTAGCATTCTTTTTTTTCTTTCTTGTTTTTATTATTGCTTCTCATTTACTAGGTGGTTTTATTCAGTCTCGATCTTGGAAACGGACGGTCTAGTTTCTCTCCTGCCTGAACATTTTCCTTCTATTTTCTTTCGCAGTTATAGCAGTTCCCGCTCATTTTTTTTTTTTGCCGCTCGCGTCGCATGTGTGTACTTATAGGTGAACCAATTAAAATGACTTGCATCGATATAGTAGTATAGCACACGCACACACTCGATGCACACATTCATTTGTGTTTTTTTTTCCAATGAAGACACATCAAATACTCACTAGTTCGTAGATGAGGCTCCGGGTTAAGTCATGTCACATACACACAACATGGTGCATTTGAGTGTCTATGCATTCAGGTCGTCAAGCCACACCTCGCCTCCATCCATCCGGTTGGCACGACTTTGCCGCTATCAAGATTGGTGGTGTCATCGACAACACGCTCCAGCAATTGAGCGAGTTCTTAAAAGAGTATATAAGGAGATCCTCAAGTGCAAACACGTTTGCCATGAGTGCGAGCCCAACGTTAAAGAGATCCACATCGACAACCAGTCTAGGTACCCGAGGGGCTTGACGATGCCCCAACCTCGATGTAGAAGCATCATAGCTACTCCGCTAAGGAGTAACTATACCAAGGCTCAAGCGAGGAGGTCAATTGGGAGGGATTCCTAACCTTCATGCAAAACCATCACAACCACTCCGCCAAGATTTCTCGGCCCAGACCATGACATCCGACAAGAAGAGACGAAGCAGAAAGATCCTGAAAAGTAGGAGTCTCATAAACCTAACTCCGAGGGAGCTTTCCAACCCTCCGAGGATCGCCTTGACCGAATCTCGTATACACTAGTTAAGGCTCGTGAAAATAACACCAGTGGAGAAAACTCCAGGAACTTGCAATCCTAGCACACCACAACGACGAGACATCACATGAAACGTTGGGTAATGGCTTTCTCTGGAAAAAAAGCCCCAGTAAAATGCGACGATGAGACATCACATGAAAAGGCAAGTTTTATGCAATTATTTGATGCATAAGAGTGGTGTTTATAAGAGTGGTATATAGATCAAAAGACAATGCCCACCTTTGAAGTTACACTTGCTTGCGAGAAGGTTATGTACGTACTTACAGTGCAAGACTTCCACTTCGAAGCGATCGACCCAAGTCTTGTAAGTGATTGTCATATCTTTTTGGTCGGTCGTGTTTGTATGACCCAATATAACACAAACAAAAAGGAATTCACGTGAAATACTCACTTTTGAGGAAACACTAAGGTGTTCATGTCGGGGGGGGGGGGGGGCAAAGACTACTGCATGAAATCACGTGAAGAACGGTATAAAAACCTCCCCTTGGCATAAGAGTGTTGTAGAGAGAAAATGTCAATACACAACCTTAAAGTGGCACTTGCTTCACTCACAAGATAATTCCAGAGGAAGATTCTACACATTGTGGGGTTAGCCAGAGAGGACGCATGAAATTGTGCCAGGCCATTCCTTTTTTTATGGGGCACATAATATTGATATATTAGGGTGGTGTAATGAGAAAAATATAATACACACACATTTTTAAGTGGCACCTGCTTCACAAGCATGACTATAGCGCAAAAAAGTCTTCGACCTAATGCGAAACTTCCACTTCGAGGCAATGACCTATTTTTCTTACAAATTGGCATAATTTTTTGTTTGGTTATGTTCATATGCTATATTTCAACACGAACAAAGATAAAAGTCACATGGAATGTCCACGTCTGATGAGAAGTTAGGGTGTAAACGTTGCGGGATCTGCGTGAGCGAGGGGGGTATACCGCTGAAAGATTATAGCCTTATAGCGTGAAACTCCCAAATCGGTTCAACTAATTAACCCAACTTCTGACACAAACAAAGAGAAAACGTGCATGGATGGTCGGCTAGAGGGGGCACATGAAATTGCGTGAGCCCCTTTCCATTTTGTATGGGGCCCTAATTTGGGCATATTCGGTTGGTGTAAAGATGAAAACATAATATACAACTTTGCATAAAGTGGCACTTCTTCACAAACCCGACTATACCATACAATGTTTTTAAACTTACAGTGTGATATCCCAATTCAATGCACATGACCCAACTTTTGTAAGAATTTGTCCTCCTTTATGGTTTTGGGTTCTTATTTTAGCGTAGCAGATCGATACTTATTACATGGGATTGACGAGATATTTTAATGTTCAGTGTTAGGATTTTATGGTAGGAGAAATTTATTACCTATCATTCCATGTGTCATTTCGACGATGATGCCTTTTTATGGTCCTTATTTTGTGATAGGGCATTAACTTTTGCACGTAAGCTCTGAATGATGCGAATTTGGAGGAGTTGGAAGGCCCTTAGGGCATCCCCACCACTGCCCCCCTCCCGCCCAAAGGAGGCCCACAGCTATGCCAGAAGAGCCATTTGGGGGCGCCAAAATTAGCTAACGCAGTTTAGTGTGCTGTTGCCCGCATGGGCAACCCCAAAATCGACCCCCTAAATGCATACAAAAAGGATAAATAAATAAATTTAAAACTAACGTTTTAATTTCATTCAAATTTAGGGTTTTTACAACATTTTGAACAAAATTAAAAGAAAATTTAAACGAAATTTGAACAAACTAACTAAACTACTGGTGGGCGTAGAACAAGCCATTCCAAGGGGCCGTTGTTCGCCCAGTCGCCGTCATCGTACCCGTCCTAGAAGGACGACGAGAAGCCGTAGCTAGACTTTCCATCAGCATCAACGACAGCGCCAATGTCCTCCACTGACCACCACCTGGCGTACTCGTTGGCGGTGCCCGAAACGATGTTCGCGGACAACGCCATCACCTTGGAGAGTCCTACGCTTTCCTCTAGGTTGTCAAGGGCACGGACCATCGCCAACCCCAAGAGGTACTCGGCCACCTTCTTCTTCATCTCCAATGGTGGTGACGGTGACTTCCGCTCCTTCACATTGGGGCAATGGAAGGAGATCCGGCCTTGAGGAGATGACGACTACTTCTTGATAGGGAGGAAGATGATGTCGCCCACATGTTGGCGTTGCGGTGACCCTGACTCATTCTTGACGGGGCGGCGACCGACCATTCGGTATGGATAAGTATATTTCCGACCGATAGTTTGACATAATTTATTGCAACATTACCGACCAATAAATGGTTGGTACATATGGATATTTCCGACCAACAGTTTGATTGAAGTACTCCCGACAGTCTGTTGGCACAAAGGACTTTTCCCGACCGACGTCGGTAGGGAATTTGGTGATATGGTGTAGTGCCAGCTTGATCGGGCGGAAGCTCTCGTGCGACGAAGAAGATGAGCGCAGTGGTGCTGGTGCTGTTGCATGCATCCTTGAGTGGCGGATGGGCGGTGATTCCGTGATGTAGTGCGGCCATTGTTTAAACTATTACGAGGGCGCACTGGGCCTGTAGCCGAGTTGGGCCAGCTGCCATCAATCGCGGCCACTGTAGAGGTTGTTGGGGCTTCCATACATGATTTAGGTGGCGATGAGAGGTTATGAGGCGAGTACAACGGCGAGGCATTAGGTGAGATGGCGCTCACCATTTACTGCGAGCCGGGGACACACCATCTTGCACGACAATCTATCATTTCCAACAGATTTGACCGCGGGCTTTTATCCCTGCTAAGCCATCCCCACGTGACTTTTCACATGCGGCAAACGTTTCCGGTACCACCCGTTCGACCCCCTCGCCACGGGGATGTAGGTCGGTTTATCGGGCCGCTCCAAGCGCCGACATGCTTTGAGTGGAGCCGGTGGTAGCCGATTTTGGGTATGAGCCCGCCGGTTTGGGGGCCTTCAGGGGTCCTGATGAGCCCCAAACTTGTACTTTTGCGTTCTAGCTGTATTTTCAATAAATTTTTGACCGTTTAAACAATGACACCCACCTTATGTTTCATTGACGCATCAGCCCCAAACTTGTACTTTTGCGTTCTAGCTGTATTTTCAATAAATTTTTGACCGTTTAAACAATGACACCCACCATATGTTTCATTGACGCATCCGTGTTATAGTAGCTCGTGACTCTTTCTCTTATTGGCATGTCCAAATTTGGAGTGTAGTTGTTGATCTAGGGGAGCCGAGTCACTATTTTTGTGTTAGTGAAGGAGTGCACGAGTGCAAGCACGTATATTGGTTTACCAAATAGTAGGTCACTTATTGGTGAACATGTGATAGTAGAGGATCCGTGGTATGCAAGCAATGACCGTAAACAAAGAGAGTTTCCCCTACATATCTAACATCGACTAAGAACCGTATGTCAATTTTGCCGAGCAGTCGATTGAGGATATTTTGGATGTACGTCTATATGCCACTGCTCGTCTCATGCTATGGTACATAGTAGGTTGATCATCGCAATAGTTGTGTGAGCAGTGCATATCGGGAAGGCCATGTGTTTACATGGAACTAAGCGCATCAACAACAATGCCTCTCCTTCTTGCTCTCCTAATGATGTCGACTCACCGGCGGTGGTAGGACGACGATTGTGGTGTTCCGCCGTGTTCCCGAGCTATTCTCTTAAGTTTGTTTATATTCGAACCCCATGAAATTAAAAAAGAGTTCTTCCTCTCAAAATTAAAAAAAAGTTCATTTATTTAGAGAATAGAATCATATACCGATCATGGCATCACTTATAGCACGTGCATGCATTGAAAAAAAAATGTTTGATTCAGATATCTTTGTCAACGTGCTAAGTGGTATGGGAAACTAGCGGTGCATGCCTAATTAACAGGAAGTGATTGGGGCACGAGAAAAGGAAATGCGATTAAAGCGCCATTAATCGTGGCAGGGGAAGCGTTTAGAGGAATTATTATGGTACCAGCTACTTGATTATCGCGCGCCCTTCGAGTCGATACGGCGGAGTTCTCGGGCTGCAGCCAAAGTCAGATCGCAGAAATTACCTCCGCCCGCACCATGATTCCCCGCGCACATAGTCCAAACCCTAGAGGCCGGCGTCGAGAACCCCCACCCGCCACCATGGCGCCTCCCGTCACTCGCTGCCACGATGCAGAAGTCGTGGGAGACCGCCCAAGCAGCAGCTGCGGCCGGCGCTAGAGGTTGAGGACATCCTCCACGGCTTCGGCTGCCCGCCACCGTGGAGCTCGTTACAGAGACGCAAGGAGGAGGAGTTGGTTGTCGCCTTCCCGGAGTTACAGACGCCGGCGACCTCCTGGACAACCTCCCTGAGCTATGGTCGCCGCCGGCGCCCCAGACCTGCTGCTGCCAGAGACATCCAGCACGCCAACACCCTATGAGCCCTCCTCTCCCCAGAATACTATTCCCCAGTTAATTACTCCCTGCGGCTGTGTTGTGTGTCTCAGGAGCCGCCCGTAATCGTTGTCTGCACCGCAGGGCGTCGGGACTGCTCCATGGACTACGGCTAGGGCCTGCCTGCAGATTTGCAGCCCCGCAGAGCAGTTCTACTCAGGATCCTAATTTACAAGGTTTTGTGCTCCTAGGTGCTTGCTGTTTCAGTTTAGGATTGATGGTGTACTAGCCCGTGCTGTCTTTGCTTTTTTATTTTGCATTCTAGCAATACCAAGCCTGAACCTCTATTTACTGGTTTTGCCTGCAAGTTTCTGTGGACGGAACCACCACCATGTCCACCCACGAGAGGAAGGCCAGCATCAGGGAACACTACGGTATAATCTCATACTACCATTTCTTATAGAGCTCAACCAAGTGAACCGGTGTTTGGACTTGATAATTAAGTACCGACAAATAGGTGCTTCCTGTTTGCACTTGAAAATCGATTGAGATTCTCTCTCATAGACATTGTTAACTACTACAACTCTAATATTCCCCTCCCTCATGCACCTGGGTGACGAGATCAGAGAAGCAGCCGACTGGGGGGCAGCCGGGCAGAAGGAAGAAGGCATTGTGCAAGGAGAAGTACAAGAGGAGAGACCTGGAGGCCAGAGCCAGAGACCGTTTTTTGAGATCGGCGGGAGATTGACTATTACTACGGGATCTGCGTGGAGTTGAACAGGAAGGTCGTGCTGCGAAACTGCAGCCACCATCTGCATCATGTACTACTGTCAGTGGTGAGATTTGTATCCTCTATCATGTAATTTTTATTTCTCCATGCCTTTTCAGTTAGAGATTGTTTTATTTCTCTATACCTTCTTCAACCGGAGAAAGACAAATTTTGTTCAATGCAAGTTCAAAGGTAGCTTCGTTAGCACTTCATTTTGGTGTTATTAAAAGTGCTTACCGGTCACTACTCACCAATGTGGAGTGTTTTGGTAGAAAAGCCTATGCACTAAGTAACCTAGTGTCACCTACTTTGTGCATTTTACTTGATTATCAGATATATGAGCAGAAGCAATGCACAGAACTACAAATCAATTGGTAGATTCCCCCAAAAAAAACTTTATCAAACACAAAATTGGAGCTGAACTATGGGTTTTCCGCTACATTTATTTTGAAGTTTTCGAATATAAGAGCTTTATCTACTACATAAGCAGTTACAATTTAATGGAACAATGCTACAAAGATATTGTGGCGATAACTGAACCATGTTTTGTCCTGGTTGCAGGTGCTCGAGGTCGTAATTAATCGAGTTCCTTTGTCGTGATAGCCTCAAAAGAGTCAACTACGGTGACCTATGGGTGCTCACCGATCACGGTGATGTTGTCGACACGGCGATAGTTCTAGGGGAAAACATCAGGCGCTTGTTAACCTACATCGACAAGCTGCCTCTCATCAGACTGGATAATATCTTCGACGCCTATGATTCTCAGGTAAAATAACTCGAGCTGATTATAGCGATATGACTTTCTCACTATTGTTTGTCTAGCATCTTTGACGCATGGTTTATTTACTCATGTAGAGGACGTGGCTGCCCATGGAGAAGATTGTGAGCTTTAACCGAGAGACCTTGTGAGCCTTGACCGAGGCGCGACGTAGTCATGCCATGTTTTGTAAATGCTTGTATAGATTTATAATTTGCTTGGAGATTTATACTCTCGTAGGAAGAAAAACTTACATCAGCTGTACGGATGTAGATATGATGTATCTATGCTGTGATGATGTTAGGGCTTAGTCCTAATGCTTGCATAGTCTGATGATTAAGTGGATTAGTCCACCAATCTGCTGGAGAAAACCTATCTCTTTTGTCGTTTTTTTCGCTCGTGTTAGCTTCAGTTGGTGCAGGCTTTGGTGGGGGATAACTAGGTATCAAGTGGCTAGGTTTTCATATTGTTTGTATGGTTCCAATTACTACATCCGTGCAAGTTTTTTCTTTGGCAAATGACATATTTACTTTGCCTTTGATGGTTTGCATTATTGTAATATAAGTGTGTTCGGAATTATTGAAACTTTAGGACCCATGTATGTATGCATTTATATATGTTCTCATCCTACAAATTGTTGCTCTAGTTTTATTTTGTCAAAATTGACCTAACACTCGTCAACAATTGTTTATGTTTTGTATACTTTGTTTACATCGTTTATTTTGTGGGGGTACTAGTACTCATTTTTTTTTTAAGTACGCGGAAGACTTCTTTCTTAAATATTCCAGGTCTATCCCTCAAGTACTGGCATCCAAATCGATAGGTGATTTTGTTGGTGATGCCCGCAGCCAATGGGTTGCGCTGCACGAATGGCGGCGGAGAGGCATGGAGGACGCGATGGTGGTCTTCTGATCAAGTTGCTGCCAACGGAAGTCCACCTGGAGCTGTTGCAGGATGTCTTATGGTGACCACCTCCTCGAGAGACTGTCGATGACAATGTCTTGGAGCCCCTGTAGCTGCCGGCCACGTATCGGAGCTCCTGCTGCCGGCGGCCACGTCTCCGAGCTCCTTCTTCCCAACAAGCTCCTGCCAGTGAGCTCTCTTTATCTCTTATCCATCTTATTCTTGCAAAAAAATTGTTTATTTTTCATATTGAATTAGATGTGTGCACATATGCACTGATACTTTTTCATTTGGTAGCATGTATATTATTGTTATCACGTACTTTCTAGAGCATCTTTTACTAATAGGTGGCCACAAAATTAACATCGATACATGTATATATATATTTAAATTCTTTCTGGAATTTCATGTTGTCCGTGAACACATTCAAGTTGTTGTGCCTGGTATATCACTGTATCTCCTTTTTTTTTTTACAATATATACCACTGTATCTCCTAATGCTAACCGTATAAATGTTCTTTTTGTCCTCTCCGTTCCAGATCAAAAACCTCCCAGTAGGGAGGATGAAGCCCATTATCAAGTGAGTCTTATTCGATTCATCTGTTTGTGTGGGTCTATGTAGTCACAGGAACGATGCAACCATGACAGGTTCGTGCATCTTCGGAAACTGGCAATACTATGCAGCGATGCATTGACAAAAAAGTTTGTTTGTTTGATTTCCTTCTTTCCATCTCTCTCCCCTTGTTTTGATATTGATATTGTAGCATGTCTTATAAATCTGGGGTTTCCTCGGCCACATGATTTTTTGGTACTGTCAGCCAAAGGCATTAATTGGTACTGGTTACGTAAACTTGTTTTTTCTTGTTGATTATTCGTCTCAAATGGTCGGGTATCATTTTTTTTTATTGTATACTGAATTCTGCAACTATGGGTCAAATAGCTATGTTATTTTTCGAGAAAACGCAAGTGAATCTTTGCGTTTCATTTCATTGAAAAGGTAGAGTTTGTTACATGCATCATAGGAGGTACAGTTCATTGAATCTTATTGGTCAAGTGGTTATCACAAGATTACTTTACATGTTGATAGTAGAATAGCTTGCTTGGATGATTAGGATATGCTTAGAATCTTATTATTGGAAGCGAAGTTGATCATGCAATTATTTATATCAGTTCATCCAATATTTTGTAGGATATGGCTATTTCTTATTACTCAATCTTTTTCTTTAGCTGCTATATTGTGAGTACAAACATGATATTGTATGTGATGTTTTCGTTGTGCTAAATTCGGGTGAATGATTTGGTATGTAGTTCCCGTAACAAAACCGTGATAGCAAATTTGTTTGTACCACTTAAGATTGCATAGAGAGGGGTTTTGAGCAGCATCAGTTCGTTTAAAAGAAAATAGTTAGTCAATAATTCGCCATCTCTTATCAAATTGATTATCTTCAATTATTTTACCACACTGGTGCTCAGTAAGTTGTTGATTTTGAACAGTTCATTTGCAGACCAGGAATTCATGTGTACAATTCCTATTTTGGCATTATCTTTAACATAGAAAAACAACAATTAACCTGTTTTGTGGTTCTCTTTGACGTATACTCTAGTATGTGTCAACAGTTTTATTGTTGCTAATCTTGTAATGATGCACTGCTTTGTTTCTTGCTCCTTTGGGTGGTGTATTTTTTGAATCTTGTGGTAGTTCCCAAGGGGTTGCGGTATTTGCATGTTGATGTCAAATTAAAAGCTAAATTCAGTAATAGAAATGGTTACCAGATTATCATAAATAACTAGCTATGCTTATGTCACTAGCTATTCAGTCTATAGATCATCATGGAAGCATAGAGAATTTCGTGAACATCGTCACATTACTGTTTCCTTTTGAATGCCCAATGTTCAGATTTTGCAATAATAACATCACTTGTAGTATTATGGTTCTTAAGCATCACAGTTTCCTTATAAATGTACACAACTGCATGGTTTCGTTGTCGCTGCAAGTTGAGAACCTGGGCTGGCTCCATCCTTGAGCCGATGCGGATGTGTGCTCTATGTGATGCAACTCAAGTGACTCCATATTAAAATATGTGATGTGGGTTTTCAAAAAAAGTATAAGGCCATGCCAAAAATTTCAACCATTTTTATTGCTTAACTAGCTTAACAATGTATTGATTAGTTAAAGAAAATATCTTAAATTTGGATGGTTTTCCTTAGCTTGCTAAAAAGTTATAGTATTGTCTGCTCTAGTATGTGTTTCACTTTGATGTATACTCTAGTATTTGTCAACGATTATAGTATTGTCTGTTGCCACCAGCTTGTAGAATTGCTGATCCTGTAATCATGCGTTGTTTTGTTTCTTGTAGAATTTGTTGATGTTACTTACTATAGAATTTGCATGCTTTACTCGTTGCAATCCAGAACTATAATTCAAGCATATATAAACTGAGAGCAACCTTGTCTCTATGTTGGGCATGGAAAATATTTAATAAATTTGTACTTTTATGGCTGTAGAGTTGAATGTGCAATCTTTAAAGATATGTGGTGGAATGATCTTTTACTTGAGGTTTTGGAACGATTATGTTGTCAGCTGACTCGGTCACCACCAACAAGGTTCCAAAAGCCAGGAACCTGATAGGTACTTTCCGAGAATTAGGAAGGGGCATACACGCACAAATATTATGTTGTCAGCTGACTCGGTCATTCATATAAGATGTTTTCATGTTATACTGAGCTTTTGAGACATACACGAACCAATATTAAAATAAATTTCCCAAATCAGAACCTATTTGTTACCCTCTACTGGTTTGTATTTGATTTGTTGGCCACAACATAACCAACTTCACATGTGACTCTAGGTGAATGATTATTGTTTTATTCCCATCTAAACCTGGGCTTTGCTAAGTTCGGATTGCTAAGTTCAGATCTCCTAAGAAGTGCTAGGCTTGAATCTGCATAGTCGGTTTTACATTGGAAACCCTCGTAGCCTAGAAATAAAACAATGAAAGACAATCGATTTTATTTAAAAGTGATTTAGTACCCTTTGATCTTGCTGCAACTTTAAATCATCTACTCCCTGCAATCCATAGTAAGTGCCTTGGTTTTAATTCAAGTTTGATCAAATTTGAACTAAAAACCACGACACTTAGTATGGATCGGGGGAATAGTAATGTTGTAATGAATATGATAATATTCGTTCCCTATGGTTTATTGACAGGTGCTCAAATCTTGCAATTGGCAACCTGATCTTATATTATTATTGATAACCTTACAGAACCACCATCGGTGTTGCCAGCAAGGGTACAAAGCAGTCCCTGAGATACGGCGAGTTCACCGCTCCGTGTGATGGCAGTGATGGACTTCTTGAAATGAGGTTATTCTTGTGTAGCAGTTTTCATAATTGTACATACGAGGCATATAGGGATGTAGTTGGATGTTCTCAAATAAGCTTCTTCTTGCTTGCAGTTTCTTACCGGAAAACCTGGTATGTTGCACACAAGCAGTGGACCAAGAATGGATGCATACAATAGAGGAAAAGAAAGTGACCAAAGGTTCTACCGTGAGGCTTAAGTCTTCAATATGTTAAGGTATTGCAGCAACATCAAGTATTTTCTAATCTTATTTATGGTCCTATTACGAGTCCTTAGCTCTTACTGATGCACTTCATTTTGCATTGCACATGTTTGTAAGGAAGCGAAACAGGATCAGTATTTGTCTCCTATGGCCGGGAGGGTGGATTGTCCGCCGGATCGGGCGGACATGCTTTGTTCAGCACATGCTTGGTCTTTGATAACCTAAGATGCTTCTCTCATGTGAGTATGTGCCGAAAAACATTAGTGCTTCTCTCATGTTTAGGAAGCTTCAAGTCTTCTCACCATTGTTTTCTTTCTTTAATCTATATGTGTAGATGCTTACTTTTGCAATTGATCAAATCTGGCCCGTGAATTGAAATCTTGTCAGGCTTGCAAAGTTTTCATGGATTTGGATTTATTTTCTTGTGGTTATGGTTAACTATGACCTGTTCATGATAGTTTTCAGGCTTGCAAAGTTTTCATTGTCTAATAATCTAATGCAACATAGAACACAAAACACTGGTTTACCCCTTCACTCGCTGGCTTCCATGTGGTCTGTGATTGGCTGTGCTTGTCTATAAAACAATGGAAGATAATCGAACTTATCTATAAGTGACTCAGTACCCTTTGATCTTACCGCAAATTTAAATCATATACTCCCTCCAATCCATAAGAAGTTGTGGTTTTTTTGTTCAACTTTGATTAAACTTGAAGTAAAATACATACACAAAACTGTGGATCAGAAGGAGTAGTAATATTGTAATGAATATGCTACTACTCTCTCCCCATGATTTATTGACATGTGCTCAAATCTTGTAACTGATAACTTGATCTTGTCATATTGTTGATTACCTTACAGAACCACCTTTGGTATCACCAGTGAGGGTACAAAACAGTCTGTGAGATGCCGTCGAGTTCACCTCTCCATGCGATAGTAGTGATGGACTTCCTTGAAATTAGGTTCTTGTATAGCATTTTTTCATAAATGTATATGCGAGGCATATATGCATGTACTTGCATCTTTTCTAATAAGGTTATTCTTTCTTGCAGTTTCTTAGCAGAAAACATGTGTATGTTGCATCCAAGAAGAGGACCAAGAGTGGATGCATACAATGAGGAAAAGATAGTGACCCTGAATTCTACCGTGAGGCTTCAAGTCTTGAGCATGGTAACACTACTAGAAAAACCATAATCAGTGGCGCACCACACATGCTCATCAGTGGTGCGCCATTGGTAATCCAAGTGCTAGTGGCGCATGCCACTGCAAACCGTAGAAGTGCGCCACTATTAAGGTGCTGCAGCCACATCAAGTCTTTTCTAATCTTATTTACCATCCTATTACAAGTCCTTAGCCTTTTACTGATGCATTTCCTCATGCATTGCGCATGTTTCTAAGGTAGTGTAACTGGATCAGTATGCCCCTGACGTGGCCTGGAGGGTGGATTGGCCGCCGGATCAGGTGGACATGCTTTCTTCCTCCCATTCTTTGGTCTTTGGTAACCTGAGATGCTTCTCTGATGTGAGTATGTGCTGAACAAGATTAGTGAGTATACATGAGTCAGGGCAGAACATAGACGTGATATGCATGCATTGCTCACTTCTCATTGCATAACTTTTATATAATCCGAAATGGTATGGACTATCTTGGTCCTGGTATGTAGGCAAACAATGCCCATATCTGCACAGGGTTTGGCCTTGGTGTGGTCATGTCATGGGCAATCCGTGTGCATGATGACATTCTAGTCTAGAAGTGCTATTAGGGATAAATAATGGAATGTCTATCTAATCTACTAGGCACATTGTCACCATATGATTGTATCTGCATGAGTAGCAAAAAAAAAATCTGTAGTAAGAAGCAAACGACACATTCTCTACCATGGAAGTTCACGAGTGTAAATATGAATTGTATAATAATTTTGCCAAGATGCATCATACTTTGTTGATGGCTTCTATATCCTGGTAGACATGATCAGAAGTTCTAAACTTGGCCACACCTGTTTGGGTTCTGCTCTTTTGTTTTGGGGTGTGAATTTAGGTTGTCTTGTGATGATGCTGCGTCAATTTGTTCTGTCGTGTTTGATGTAGCTGTAGTAGTGGTAGTAAGTGACAGATTTTTGTTGGTGAGACTTGGATGTAAAATCGGTGTTGCAAAGTATGTCATGTTTGGATCTGCTCAGCCCCTTGCTCAGTTATTTGGAAGATACAAAATATACTATGCTAGTTTCTGTTGTTTGAGTGCACTATACTATATACAAACGGAGAGCAATCTTGTCTCTATATTGGGCATGGAAAATATTTAATAATTTTGTACTTTTATGGATATGTGCCCTAGGCTGTAAAGTTGCAATTACAGTTACAGGATTCTGTTGCAAGTCAATTTCCAATGTAGTTTTTTTTTGTTATGTGCAGGTTCCACTTGGTCCAGTATAGGGGCACCTGGCTATGCAGTGCTGCTCAGTCTCCGTCGCTGACCGGCTTTGCTCGCATATGGCATCTTCGGTCAGGTGTGACCCTGCCGATCAGGAGCTGCCGGTGCTGCTTGTGTTTATGTAGTAATATTGTTTAACGCCATGTAACATTCAGTCGAGTTGTAAGAATCAAAAAGTTCAATACTATTTCCTCTGTAATCTTCATTGTTCTAAAAATTCGCACTTCTCTTTAATTATACTAGTCAGGTTCTTAGGTCCAAATGTAAGCAAAATCCGCAAAATTGATGTCAATTTTTTTGAGCGCTCTTGCTGATTGATGTTTAATTTTATTAGCTTAACCTACGCCTTGAAAATTATCAGTTATGAGTTGCTGGTAGGTACGTGATCAATTATTTGCTAAGAGAAATTAGGTAGCTCAAGTGCCAAGCCATAGTCAAAAGAAGAAGAAAAATTGCAAGCTTCATCGTCAATGTAACAGCCATTCGCGATAATGATGCGAGAGAATATAGCATACGGAGTATTATGGAGGAGCAGGGGCAATTAACCATACGGAGTATTATTGTTGTGTCACTCTATGAGTACAAGTTTCCTTTATTATTTGGCTGAATATAGCATACGGACGGAGTATTATGGAGGAGCAGGGGGCAAGAAACCATAGGCATCAGAGAAAAGCAAAACGTTTTCAGCCATAACTTGGAATCCATGTATTCCGGGGAAAACAATTCGATCATGTTCAACGAATCAGAACGGAACGGTTAATTCTGGAGCTCATTAATTGTCGTAAAGTTTGGGCTTCTCCTTGGCTGCATGCAACGGAGAGAATCCTTGAAAAAATCCATTCAATAACTATGCCCAGAGAATCGAGCTGGCTGCCCACAATAAACTGGTCAATTAATGGATTACCAATGCACGAACAACAGCCTAGATGGTTGCCACATCAGTGATCCGTGGTGTGATGGATCTCGTCCATCCATCTTGGCCCCTCCATCTCTTCTCCTAACAAGGAGATCAAGGAAAAAACCAAAATCAGCAGTCTTCTTCCCGCTCCATTTTCTTCCAAATTTCTAACCTTTCCAGAACCCCCAAATTGAGTCTATAAGTACAAGTTCATTGCCAGCCACCGCGTGCGGGAATCGCGTGTGACTTAGACTTTGACTTTGTCGAGGAGAGGAGACCGACCGCCATGGCCGGGTGGGCGAAGAACCGGAGATGCTCATGGATGTGGTCTAGGCGAGATGGAGATTTAAAGATGCGGAGGCGTTTGATCCACCAGATATGGAGAATTGGCGGCCGGTGTCGAGATCAGCCTGCTGCAGCATGCAGCGGTACTTGGCGATTCGATGGCCGTCTGGACAACATCTCGATCCTGCAGGTAACCATCTTGCATACTGAACCACGCCTCGATCTCTTTTTGTTTTTTCTTCATAGCCATGCACAGATTTATTTGCGTAGCCTGCTCCAAACCAGGATTGATCCATGTAGCTCCTCTTGTTTTTTTTCCTTTGTTCTTGTTGAGGACGTGTTGACTTGTAAGCGATTTATCCGTCTTTGTGGCCACCGGTGAGCCAGTTTATTGAATCGCAAAGAGGATTGATCCATGTAGCTCCTCTTGTTTTTTTTCCTTTGTTCTTGTTGAGGACGTGTTGACTTGTAAGCGATTTATCCTTCCTCTGCGCCGCCGGCGAGGAGCAGCGGCACCTCGAGCCTCTCCTCCGTAGCTCTGCTCCTTTCTCTCCATGTACTTCTCTTTCTCTGAAATCCCTAGGCAGAAGCGACCGGCGACTAACAACCGCCGCTGTATAGTCGCTGTTTAGTCGCCAGCGAGCCAGCAAGTCGTGCGACTCGCCCCGTGAGTCAAGTCGCCTGCGCGACCCAGCCACGCCGCGACGACTCGGCGATTAGTCGGCGACTAATCGGCGATTAGTTGGCGACTCAAAAACCATGCTTCCTACTAGTTGATTCAGCTGGATTTTAATACCTCAGTTGAAAAGGTACTTTAAGTTTGTTGTTAATAGGTTAACCTTCATAATTACGATTTATGCAACAATGTTCAAATATGGACGACAATCTTACTTATTTGTTTAAGTGAAAATCAAGTCGTCAAAAAAACCTTCTCTAATTTATATAGCAATGTCCAAATAGTCAATGATGAATGATCATTTACTTGAGGTTTTGGAAATATTATGTTGTCAGCTAACTTGGTCACCGCCAAAACGGTCCTCGCTCTCTCTCTCTCTATATTTTTTTTGAATATAGCATATTATGGAGGAGGAGGCGGCGTAACCATATGTATGCACCAGACGAAAGCAAAACATTTTCAACCATAGCTTGGAATCCATATAAACAAAACGGTAATTCTGGAGCTCATAAATGGTCGTAAAGCATGAGCTTCCCCTTGGGCTGCATATCCAACAAAGAGAATCCCTGGAGAAGCGCATCCATAACTGTGCCCAGAGAATCGAGCTGACTGCCCACAATAAACATGCCATTTAATGAATTACCAACGCACAAACAGGAGCATGAATGGTTGCCATGTCAGTGATCCGTGGCGTGATAGATCCCGGCCGTCCATGTGCTCCACTTCTTCTCCCAACTTAACAAGGAGATCAAGGGACAACCGAAATCAGCAGCGTTCTTCCCGTCCATGTGCACTATTTGAGAGAAAAAAGGAAACTGGAAACAGATCGGAGACGTGATCTGCTCCCTCCCGCTAGTCGTTCTTCCACGTACACGTACATATCAACTCCCACGGAAATACACTTGCCTTAACCGACGCGCATGTGATCTACTCCCACGTACAGATCAAGGCTACTTTTACAAAGACTACTCCCTCGTGATCTCACGTGATCTGTATTTGCTATTTCCTTAACCGGCGCACGCGATCTACTCCCTCCCTCCTGCTAGTCTTTCCTTCCATATTTTCTTTACGTGATTGCATACCAGATTTTCTCAACATTAAACAGATTCGATCCAGATTTTGTGGACGGGAACAGATCGGTGGGAGGGGTTATTTGCAAAAAAACACAGCTTTCCTCTTATATTCTGAAACAAAAGCGAAAAAACAATAGGCATTATAGAAAGGAACGGAGGGAGTAATTTTTTATCCAAGTGGAACTTCTTTAAGTTTAACAAATTATATAAAAAAATGCTAACACTTATAATTTCAAACCAATATTGTTAGATTGGTCATGAAATATATTTCCGTGACGAAACGATTTGACGCTCCGCATGATCATCCGTCCATGCTTCTGCCTCGTCCATTCGTAGGGCGCGCATGGTGCTCGAGGTAGTCGGCGTAGGGTTCAGTCTAGTCTCCGGTAGTCTCCATGACGACCGAGGCCAGAGCCGAGGTAGGTGGCGGTGGAAAGTTGATACATCTCAAATGTATCTACTTTTCCAAGCACTTTGCTCGAAGGTGTGCTCCGGAATTTCACCATACTTGGATAAAAAGGATGAATCTAACGTTGTTTTTAGCAAAGTCTTGTATCTGTTAGTTTTCGCAGTAAATAAAATCGGAAAGCAATACCATGAGAGTTTTTCATCAAAATAGGCTTTAGATCATGAGAGGGGAGCTACGAGGCCCAAAAGGGACCAGGTGGCGCGCCCAACACAATAGGGACAGCCACCCAGGGCCTTTTGTCCCTCTGTTGTCGCCTCGCCTCCCCCCTAAAAAACCTACCACCTAGAAGCACGAGAAACAAGCGTCGCCGAGACCACAATCTTCGTTTTGGGTGTCAGATTGATCTGTCCTCCATCCCGGAGAGAGGGATTTCGAGGGATTTTTCATCATCACCGCCACCGCCACCAACGCCATCACCGACAACCATGAGCTCACTCTCCATCACCATGAGTCATTAGTTCTCTGAAGGCTTAAGAGGTGGATAGGGTTTTTGGATGAGATTGATCATGTAATAATCCATATGTATCGAGATTTGTGGTGTTTGTGTCTTGAACATATTCTATGAGATGGGGTTTGGATGAGACTAATCATGGAGTGAATGTCTGTATTTTTAATCCCGGGAAGTGGAGATGGTGCATAAGAGTGGACATTCTATATGAGAAAGAATGTAGAAGTGAGACAAATGGGATAAGTGGGATAGGTACAATTAATTTTATTTGAATACTTTTGACTATTTTTTCCTTCTTAATATATCTAGATTTGATTATCCCACTTGTCCCTCTTATTATGCGTGTGTGAACCATATATATCCTTTATTCCATTATTCTCCAAAGGAACACTCAGTGTAAAATAATACATATCGGCATATCGGATCTTATTGTACTATAAAAATAAAGAATGTACGAGCAAAATAAATAACAAATGTACAGCTCTACACATCTCTACCACATCTGCCAGGCGATCGAAAGATATGGGGACGTGACCTCGGTAATCCTACACGCATGTCCAGGCTCTAGATCTTGAGCTTGAAGCTGCAGCTGTTGGAGCGGATGCGGAGCCGCGTCTCCGCCTGGAGTCTATCGACGACGAGGTTGCAGCGCGCCTTCCCCGTCATCTTCCACAGCTTGATCACGCCGAACTTGATCCGGATGGGCACGCGGGCGTTCACTGTGAGCGGGATGAACCCGGCCTGCTGCTGCTGCGCTAGCTGCGCGGCCACGGCGCTGTCGAGGCTCGTCTGCCCCTGCAGCGTGATGAGCGGGCGCACGGTGGTGCGGTGGCCCTGGTACAGCGCGGGGAAGGCGCCGCTGCAGAGCTCGGTGCCGTTGAAGGAGGCCGTGACCTCGCCACCGTCGTAGTACACCCCGATGCGGCGGTTCGGGTTGTTGGCCGTGACCTGCACCTCGAAGGCGTCGGTGACCACCGCGGTGGTGGTGTTCACGTCGAACCGGGTCACGGTCAGGCGGTCCACGTTGAAGGTGGGGATCTTGGGCCTGAAGACGGCGTAGAGGATACCCGCCGTGGCGCCGAGCGCGACGACGAGCACGATGGCCACCACCAGGGTCCAGCACACGCAGCGGTAGCACCGGCTGTGCCTCTTCCGCCGCGGCGCGCGCATAGGCGCCGGCGCGTAGGGTGGCGGGGCCGTGATCGGCAGCACCTGCTCGTCATGGGCAGCGCTGGGTTTTAGCTTGTCCTTGGCTTGCTCCGGAGCCGGAAGCGGTGAGCCGGCGATCACCGGATGGACCCGGTGGTAGTCTGCCATGTCTTCTTCACCTGCCTTGCTAGCGCGATCGAGTTGCTTGCTTTCTTGCTAACACCACCTCGCCGAGACCACAATATTCGTTTTGGGTGTCAGATTGATCTGTCCTCCATCCCGGAGAGAGGGATTTCGAGGGATATTTCATCATCACCGCCACCGCCACCAACGCCATCACCGACAACCATGAGCTCACTCTCCATCACCATGAGTCAGTAGTTCTCTGAAGGCTTAAGAGGTGGATAGGGTTTTTGGATGAGATTGATCATGTAATCATCCATATGTATCGAGATTTGAGGTGTTTGTCTTGAACATATTCTATGAGATGGGGTTTGGATGAGACTAATCATGGAGTGAATGTCTGTATTTTAAATCCCGGGAAGTGGAGATGGTGCATAAGAGTGGACATTCGATATGAGCAAGAATGTAGAAGTGAGACTAATGGGATAAGTGGGATAGGTACAATTAATTTTATTTGAATACTTTTGACTATT
>NC_061514.1:179617431-179628166 GCF_022539505.1 Lolium rigidum | reverse complement strand
CGATCGAAAGATATGGGGACGTGACCTCGGTAATCCTACACGCATGTCCAGGCTCTAGATCTTGAGCTTGAAGCTGCAGCTGTTGGAGCGGATGCGGAGCCGCGTCTCGGCCTGGAGTCTATCGACGACGAGGTTGCAGCGCGCCTTCCCCGTCATCTTCCACAGCTTGAGCACGCCGAACTTGATCCTGATGGGCACGCGCGCGTTCACTGTGAGCGGGATGAACCCGGCCTGCTGCTGTTGCGCGAGCTGCGCGGCCACGGCGCTGTCGAGCCTCGTCTCACCCTGCAGCGTGATGAGCGGGCGCACGGTGGCGCGGTGGCCCTGGTACAGCGCGGGGAAGGCGCCGCTGCAGAGCTCGGTGCCGTTGAAGGAGGCCGTGACCTCGCCACCGTCGTAGTACACCCCGATGCGGCGGTTCGGGTTGTTGGCGGTGACCTGCACCTCGAAGGCGTCGGTGACGACCGCGGTGGTGGTGTTCACGTCGAACCGGGTCACGGTCAGGCGGTCCACGTTGAAGGTGGGGATCTTGGGCCTGAAGACGGCGTAGAGGATCCCCGCGGTGGCGCCGAGCGCGACGACGAGGACGATGGCCACCACCAGGGTCCAGCACACGCACCGGCAGCACCGGCTGTGCCTCTTCCGCCGCGGCGCGCGGATAGGCGCCGGCGCGTAGGGTGGCGGGGCCGTGATTGGCAGCAGCTGCTCGCCATGGGTAGCGCTGGGTGGTATCTTGTCCTTGGTTTGCTCCGGCGGCGAACCGGCGATCACGGGATGGACCCGGTGGTAGTCCGCCATGCTTTCACCTGCCTTGCTAGCGCGATCGAGTTGCTTGCTTGCTTTCTTGCTAACACCACCTCGTAGAAGTAAAACACGGCGGCGGAACGAATCGGTCCTCTGAAAGAAACGAAAAGCTATGGTTCCAGCGGTAGTTGAGGACCAAGTTCATTTATACTATGCGATGGCTGGTATCACCTTGGTTGTTGTTGGCTTTCTAGATGGATGTTGGAGCTTTCTTCCGGTCTCGAATATTGACTTGGCTGCTATGGCATGGCTGCGTGCGTCATTGACTTGGGCCTTCATTCTTTTGTTTTTTTCTAAGCTGGGAGCCGAGGCCACACACATGTGTCTCTGTTTTCATGGGAACTCATGTCCCTTTCCAGAAATTTTGGGTTAAGTTTTCAATCCATGTGCAGATGTGATGCTAGCCATACGCGTTATGTTTTCCTGACTGATCGAGCTGGTTATTCAGTCGTTTCTTACTGCAAGGCTGAAAGACATTTAGTCCGAATGTATTGTCATGTAATCTGCTCACCGTGTCATGTACCCTCTTTAAAATAGGCTTTCGTCTCCCTATTTTAATATAGCAACCAACGATCATCTGATCGTATACTGTATACATACAACACGTTGTGGCAACCAAGCATACGGAATTACCGAAGTGATCCTGTAAGAACCCTCACAGCGATCTCGAATTCTTGATCATGTCATTGCTCAGCTCAGCTTAGCCCTGTCTGTGGATCAGGTGAGTTTTCAGGATAGAAAATTAGTTGAATAATTGCCCGGAAGATGCAAGCTAAGCGTGTTATTACATCGACCGGTGGTTATGTGTTGAACGCTAAGACACGGACGGTGTGCCTTGGAAAACGGAAGCTTCATGTGTGACGCGATTGACGGCTGCCGGCGATCTTTCCCCGATTCACATTCCCGCTATGGCCACGAACGCGTGTTTCTCTCCTCGTTCCTGTAGTAATTCTTCCGTGTTAAGAACGGTCTCAGGACGGCGATAGATGTATTTGTTACAGTGAACAAACAAGATTAAATCCTTTGCTCTTGTAAAGTATAGATTAGTTTGTGGCGTGATAGCAAAGGTCTTACTTTTCCTAGGAACAAATACATGTCTTACTTTTTTTTTAAATCTAAACAACCTATATTTTCAGTTTGTACTGGTGGAGTTCCCACAGGCCACAGGTGGGTGTTAGATTAATTGCATCATTTGGATAGACATAAACATGTGCTGATTTTCTTACAGTGCACCTAATGATCATTAACAGAGCATGATTAGGGTAACTTAATAGATGAAGAAATCCCTTGCATGCTTGATGCGGTCATGATATATATCCCATGGGGATGAGAAGTGGGGTGCCGGATGATGGAGTCATTACGGGAAAAATTGTAGTTGCCGTGTTGCCCAACCTTTGCTCTGTGCCAAGCGCCTCGGAACACGGCAATTACTAGCTTTGCCGTGTTCAACGGAAAAAGAACACGGCAAAGATTTAAAACACGGCAACATCTGAAAAAAGAACACGGCAAAAAAACAACTACGGCAAAGGTCCGAAAAAGAACACGGCAAAGAGTTGAACACGGCGAACTTCGGCCAGGACACACGGCAAAGGTCTGCGGCACGGCAAAGGCTGCGCCACGTGTCCCGAGGGAGTTCTCAAGACGGCGCCGTCATAACGACGTGGCTTTGCCGTGTGTCCCTAACGGACACACGGCAAAGGTCCTTCTCCCGCGCACACCCCTCCCCTCCCGCCAACTTTTCCCGCGCGAAGTAGTATGTCGGCAGCATTTTGGCGCGAAACCTTCGCCGTGTGCAAAAGAGGAAGGAACACGGCAAAGGTGTCTTTGCCGTGTACCATGTCAAAAAGAACACGGCAAAGATGGCTTTGCCGTGTGTAATTCTAAAAAGCACACGGCAAAGGTCAATTTGAAAAAGAACACGGCTAAGATGGCTTTGCCGTATATATATTGCTTTCCATGCAGGGATTAAAAGGAAACAATCAAAGATGGCTTTGCCGTGTGGACTTTGCCGTGTTTCGCCACACGGCAAGGGCTTTGCCGTGTTCCGAAGGGACTTTTCCGTGTATTTTGCCAACACGGCAAAGCCGTGTTTTCCCGTAGTGAGTGGTGGCATCACCGACATGACCCTCCTGGTCGCTGGCAGTGGTGGTCGGTCTTCCCTTCGCTCCTAGCATCCCTAGATCAGTAGGATGATGTATCGGGAACCGGTTTTAAAATATCGTTAACTTGTCTAATTCATGCTACTAGGCTCGCTACCCACTTTAATATGGCTTACTACGACAGGGGAGTAAAACCATCTACTGGTTAGAGATTCTCCCGATCGGGGCGGTTAGTTGCCAAGGGATCCAAAATATTGGTTTGTGCGCCCCTTCTTTAACGTTTTTTTTAGACTGTCTAATTTCTGTTAACCCTTCTTTATTTTAGTTATACTCATGAACCAGCATTCTCTAGATTTAACTTAATTTAACCAAACTAAAGTGTGCAAAAGAGCAAGGAACACGACAAAGGTGTCTTTGCCGTGTGCCATGTCAAAAAGAACACGGCAAAGATGGCTTTGCCGTGTGTAATTCTAAAAAGCACACGGCAAAGGTCAATTTCAAAAAGAACACGGCAAAGATGGCTTTGCCGTATATATATTGCTTTCCATGCAGGGATTAAAAGGAAACAATCAAAAAAAAAAACTGGGACCTTGCCATGTGCATGCACACGGCAAAGAGCACACGTGGCAGCAGCCTGTGCATCCGGGGCGACCATTTGGTCAGGCCAAACGGCCTTTGCCGTGCTCCCTGCTTTGGTGGCACACGGCAAAGAGGGAGGCCTTTGCCGTGTTCCCTCGTCGGTGGCACAGGGCAAAGAAAGGGAGAGGGGTGGGCCGCACCATTTCTTCGCCGTGCTCGTCTCACGGTGTGGCACACGGCAAAGAAAAGCTTTTGCCGTGTTCCTTGATGGTAGGCACACGGCGAATGTTTGAATATTTGCCGTGTTCTATGGTTGGATGCACACGGCAAAGATCATCTGACGTGGCGCCGTCTGTTAAGTCGAGATTCTGTCAACTGCATTTTTGCCGTGTTCCTGGGTGGAAGGCACTACCGTGTTCCGCGCAGAAAGGCACACGGCAAAGGTCCTTTGCCGTGCTGTTTTTCGCCATGTGGACTTTGCCGTGTTCCGCCACATGGCAAGGGCTTTGCCGTGTTCCGAGGGGGCTTTGCCGTGTATTTTGCCAACACGGCAAAGCCGTGTTTTCCTGTAGTGAGTGGTGGCATCACCGACACGACCTTCCTGGTCGCTGGCAGTGGTGGTCGGTCTTCCCTTCGCTCCTGGCATCCCTAGATCAGTAGGATGATGGACTATCGGGAACCGGTTTTAAAATATCGTTAACTTGTCTAATTCATGCTACTAGGCTCGCTACCCACTTTAATATGGCTTACTACGACAGGGGACTAAAACCATCTACTGGTTACAGATTCTCCTGATCGGGGCGGTTAGTTGCCAAGGGATCCAAAATATTGGTTTGTGCGCCCCTTCTTTAACGTTCTTTTTGGACTGTCTAATTTCTGTTAACCCTTCTTTATTTTAGTTATACTCATGAACCAGCATTCTCTAGATTTAACTTAATTTAACCAAACTAAAAGAAATACCACTAAACCTCAGTACTTATAATACACCGTTCTATTTCAAAATGGGGAACACTTAACTTGCTCTGAGTTGTTTATTTCAATGGTCCATACACTACACGATGGACCAAGCATGGAGGCAATAAGACTGCCGGCGTAAGCAGCTTATGGAGGCAAGTAGCCTGTCGGCACAAAAGTTGTGCCTGCAGACATATCTTCCCTCTATAATGCTGACGGCAAAGACATGCGCCGGCAGACAATTCTGTACCGGCAGGCTAGTTGCGCTAGGATAATTCTTTGCCGGCACATACCCTACGCCGGCTAGCTGCCCTAGGATAA
Organism: Lolium rigidum; assembly: GCF_022539505.1. Taxonomy (NCBI): domain Eukaryota; kingdom Viridiplantae; phylum Streptophyta; class Magnoliopsida; order Poales; family Poaceae; genus Lolium; species Lolium rigidum. The sequence goes on along the minus strand of NC_061514.1, from coordinate 179,623,409 downwards.
TTCTGAATTGCAAGAAAGAAATAAAGGTGTATAGAAATAAATTTCAAAGAACTATAACACACTTAGGTTTATCCTTGGGAGCAGAGACAAGTATAACATCGATATCTGCCCTAGTTTTAGGTATATCTCTTAAATCAACTTTGGGAGTTTGAATAACATGTAGAGTAGGCATTACAGATGCTTCTGCCTGATCAGAATTTTCATTTCCAACATCAAACATATCATAAAATTCCCGTGGTCTTGGTGGATGATTAACAGCACACCAGTTCGGATTAAGAGGATCCTCAACGTAATATACTTGAGTTGCTTGAGAAGCCAAAATGAATGGTTCATCAGCCAACTTATCACCTATTTGGATCACATGCTTAAGGTTCACATCCATGATACCAACATTATCAACTTTTACCCACTTATCTTGCACACGGTTGTCAAACCAATCACACTTGAAGAGCACTATATTCCCTTTTCGATTGTAGTCTAGCTCAATGATTTCTCTAATGATGCCATAGAATATCCTATTTCCAGTGGAGGATGATAAAAACTTTGAAGCCAGCGCCACACCACTGCATTGGGTAGGCCTACCTGCATCATATGATTTTGTAGGAAAAATATAACCATTGATACCGTAACTTCCATAACTCCTTGCAACCAGTGAGGGACCAACAACCAAAGTCTTAATCTCTTTGGGAACTTCTTTCCCATTCTCAACTAATTGTGCCACATGCGACCTAAACCACTCATGAAAAGTGTCATGCTGGTTTTTTCAATCTGTTGCCTAGTAATATGACCAGCTGAGGACAAATATTCAACATGCTCACTGCAGCGGTTGAAATTCATTTAGCTATGTTACAATAATTAAACAGGGCATACATGAAATTCATAAACTAAAGCACTAGCAGTAACATCTGTAAGCTTTCCTACCAAATATCGACCATTGTTGTTGAAGAATGGCATGCTATAGAGAGGGCTCCATTAACATCAAGTGTGGCTCCACATTTTCTATATAATCTGGTTTCACAACCTTCCAAATACCGAGAGCAGAATGTAAGACACTCATCAAAAAGGTACCCCTCAGCAATTGACCGCTCAGGATGACTCCTGGTACAAACATTATCCTTTAACTTTCCCATGTACCTATACACGATGGACTAAACATATCTCAATTTATTTTTTACATATAATTTATGTGATGTACAAGTTCAGGTTGCGAAAATGACCTTTCTGGTGCATACATGTTGCTGAATTTCACTGGCCCTCCAAGCCTCACTTGAAGTGGAAGATGAACCATCAAGTGAACCATCATATCAAAAAATGATGGTAGAAATATTGTCTCAAGAATGCTCAGCGTCTCGGCTATTTCTTTCTCTAGCTCCTCCATATCACTTATGCGTATGACCGGAGATTTTTTTTTTTGAAGAACGTACTCACACGAATAATTGCAGCACTGACTCCCTCTGGCAACGTTTTTCTCACAGCTAGCGGTAGAAGGTACTGCAGTAGAATGTGATTGTCATGGCTCTTTAGCCCAACAATCTTCTTCTCCTTTACCTGGACATTCTTCCTAATATCAGACGCATAACCAGCCGGAAACATGACTCCTTTTAGAATTAGGCAAAACAACCTCTTCAACTCAAGGCTCAATGTGTATGGGGCAGAAGGCAAATCGAATAAATCTTCTCTTATAGGAACATGATGGAGAGCCTCTCTAAGTCCAAGCTCCTCAAGGTCTAGAAGAGAGTTGTAGTTGTCTTTAGTTTTCCGGTCAATGCCCAAAAGTGTGTGAACTATGTTGTCACACACATTCTTTTCAATGTGCATGGCGTCAAGGTTGTGAGGCTGTAATAAATCTCTCCAATATCGTAACCTGAACCATATGAATATCCTTTTATGGATTATTGGAGGATCCCCACGCTTACGTTTGTTTGTGCTTGGTTTCTTAGAAGGGTGCTTACCAAACACTGTCTCCATGTTTTGTGTAAGGGCATCCACTTCAGTTCCTGTAAGTGCTACAGGGGCTGTCCTACATTCCATATTGCCATCAAAAAAATCCTTTTGTGTTTTTCTAAATGGATGGCCTTCATCTAGGAACCTACGGTGATCCATGTAGCATGTCTTATTGCATTTGTTCAACCGAATAGAGCAAGTGAGAGAGTGACACTTAGGACAACCAAGTTCACCAGAGGTGGCACATCCAGCAAGAGTAGCCATACCCGGGAGATCGGTGATAGTTGAATGTATTGCGGCACGCAACTGGAAGAATTCTTTCTTGGAGGTATCATAGGTTCCGAGTCTCTCCTCAAAAAGTAACTCCTGGTCATCGATAAGTGGTTCCACGAAAACATCCATGTCTGCACCAGGAGACTTTCGGCCAGGAATTAGCAAGGAGAGCATGAAGTTTGGTTGCTTCATGCACAACCAGGGAGGAAGATTCACCGGAATTGCAATAACAGGCCATATGCTATAGGACCAATTCATTGATCGATAGGGATTTAACCCATTTGTTGCTATAATCAACCTAATGTTGCGACTATCAGCAGCAAATGTTGGATGTTCATAATCAAAATGCTTCCAAGCTGGTGAATCTGCTGGATGGCGTAGAAGCCCATCTTTTGTGCGTCCTTCGTCATGCCACCTGCAGTCTATTGCACTCTTGGGTGTTATGAACAACCGCTGTAGCCTCTTGCTTATTGGGAAATACCGAAGAACCTTTCTAGGGACTTTATGTACATGTCTCCCATCAGGCTTCTTCTTTAAAGACTTCCAACGAGAGGTTTCGCATACATGACAAACCTCAGCATCTTTAAGATTCTTCTGGAATAAAACACAATCATGCTCACATGCATGGCTGCTAACATATTCAAGACTAAAACATTTTACCATGTTTTTAGCTTCGTAGAAGTTTTTAGGCAATTTTGAGCCTTTAGGGAAGGCCTCTCTTAGTAGTTCTAGCATCATGTCAAAACTTTTATCACTCCAACCACCCATGGATTTGGTGTGAAGTAATCTAACCATGAAATGTAACTTTGAGAAACCGGTGCTCCCTGGATAAAGCTCCTCACTATTGCATTCTGCTAAAAGTCTAAGAGCTTCACTCTCATCAACATTATCATTAAGACCCTCATAATCATCGCATCTATCACTAAAATCCCCTTCAGTGTGTCTCATGTCTCTAATCATGCCAGCCATCTCATCATATTCTTCGAAATCATCATCCCACTCCTCCTCTACCGGTTCTTCTTCACCAACATCAATATGATCCACATTAGGTGGAAGAGTGGCCTCCCCATGAAATTCCCATCTTGTATATCCATTAACAAACCCATCACATATCAAATGCTCACGGACAACATCAGCTTCAAGCCAAGAACAATTATAACAATTCCTACAAGGGCATAATATTGTATTTTCTATTGTTGAATGTGTAAAAGCAAACTGAATAAATCAAGCTACACCATCAGTATAAGGTGTAGTGTGCCTAGCCTCACTCATCCATCTCTTGTCCATTTTTATTAGTTCAATAAGATAGACCTATAACAAATGCAACGCAAATGTAACATAAGCAGAAATATCACTACTTATCATAGTATTCACAAAAGAAATGCACATGGTTAATGAGACATAAGTAGCACCACTCATCAAAACAAGTCACTACTCTATAACAAAGCAAAAAAAGAGGAAACATAGGGGAAAAATTACCTTCTTTGCGTATTGGTCTTGCTAGGACGGCAACCTGGAGCACTCCTCGAACAAGATCTGCTGAAACAGCATATTCTATTCCCAAGTGTTTTGTGTGTTTGTTGACAACACTCGAATGTATTTCACCATGTGCATAGTTTGCTTTGATAAGATTTGCAGGTACACGGTGGCCTCGCTGATCATCCCAGGATTAGAAGACTCAAGACTAGTTGATAGGTTTTCTGATTTTGTGTGTGTGTCGCGAGGCGATGTGGTTGGAGAGGAAAAGAGGAGAAAGCAGTTCCAGCATGACCGGTAGTACCTATACCAGTAGCGGTAGTACCGCTATCCCTACTGGTACTGGTGGCTGGTACCGCTCTGGCTTTTACAAGATGAAATGCTTGCATAAGGGCTTGCGGTACATTTACGGTACCTTGAGCGGCAGTACCGCTCCCAAGCGGTACCACCACCTTGGTACCGCCTAGGTACCGATACGACACTACCACCCTAGTACCGCTGTGGTACCGCGAGGTGTCCAGTAAGCCCTAGGGACCCTTACGGTACCTAAGCGGCACCGGAAGCGGTAGTACCTCTTGTGCCCCACGTGGCACTTCTGCGAGCAGATTCAAAGTCCAGAGCGGTGGTACCGCTCCCCCGAGCGGTAGTACCGCTTGTGCGGGAACTGCACATAACGGTTGGATTTGAAGGCTCCTATAAAAGGGGGCCTTCTTCCCCAGCTCGCTCCAAGTCTTCTCTCTCTCCTCCATTGTTGCTAAGCTCAATTTCTTGAGGATCTCCCTCCCCATCCAATCAATCATGCCCAAACTTTGAGGGTTGGTAGAGGAGACCCCGATCTATAGTTCTACCAAGAGAGATTTCACCAATACCACCTAGTCCTTAGTGGATCTTGCTATTAGGGTTCCTTTTGTGGGACTCCTTGGAGATGTGCTCCTATGGAGGCTAGCTTGGAGTTGTGCTAGCCCCATAGGGTGTTGGGAGCCTCCGTCGTTGTGGAGCTCGCCCCAACCTTGTGAAGGAACCGCCTCCTCGACCGGCTACTTAGTGGAGAAGAGGAAGCTTCTTCGTGGGGTTTTCTTGAGGTATAAGGTGAGGCCCGTGTGGCCTTTGGACCTTCGTGGTCCACACTTCCTCAACGCAGATGTACTCCCTTTTGTGGGAGGAACTGCGGGAAACATATCGCGTCTCTGCTTCGTCCCCCCGGTTGTCCCGCTCCTCTCTCATCCTTACTTGTGGTTCCTTTACATGTTGCAATGCGTAGCATCATCCTAGGCTCACCGTAGTTACCAAAGCTTTCACCTTTACTTCCGCACCGCCCATAAAACTGAAAAAGATATAAAAATTGTGTATCGCCTATTCACCCCCCTCTAGTCATGCCAACGATCATTCAATTGGTATCAGAGCAAGGTTTTCTTGCTCGGGCTTTACCGCCTAAGAAATGGCCGATAAAGAGGTTCTTGGGGGAGTGACCCTTCCTGGTGAGCAATCACCTCCACCATCTAACACCGCTAGCAATACGGCTTCGTTGGATGACCTCAAGAAATTGGAGTCATCCATTCTAAGCCAAATGAGAGCAATGATGGTGGAGTTATTTGCTCCAAAACCAAACCCCACCGTAGATCCTAAGGCAAGTGCCGACATTCCTCCACCAAAGCCTACATTCCCTCTTGCTGACTTTGTCTCCGAAAAGGCCAAAGTCAGTCAAGATGAGGAGCTTGGGGATGGAGGCACTTCAACAAAAGGGAAGGATGCTCCACCGGTTGAGGGACATTCGGGGGGTAATCATGTGGTGCCACCACCAAACGATTACACCATAAATGTCCCAATTCCTATGCCTCATATAGGATCTCATGGCTCACCACCGCAACTTGAATCTAACAATTTTGAAAATTGGCAATTCTTAATACGTTCTCATGTGCGCAGCGCTTCCACCGAGCTATGGCGCATCATCGAGGAAGGTTACTGTTGTGGGTATACTTCATGGGTGTACCATCGACAGTGCCTAGATCCGGCAAGCCCGGGTGGCCCACAGACGGTGATGAGGCATGTGGCCCATCGGGCGGCCCGGTTCTTGTTGATCATGCGAGAAGAAGTCCAGCCCGGGGATCGGTCAGCCGGATCCGCAAGCTCCGGTGGCCTACGACGGTGATGAGGCATGTGGCCCATCGGCGGCTCCAGCGAAGTCGTTGATCATGCAGAAGTCCAGCCCAGACGTAAGCCGATCCGTACCGACATAGGAGTAACCTCGGATCCATGGAGGCCCATGAGGAACCCGGATCCAAGAC
>NC_061514.1:179580317-179617331 GCF_022539505.1 Lolium rigidum | reverse complement strand
TGTTTTTGGTTTCAGAAATCCTAGTAAAGAAATATTCTCGGAATTGGATGAAATAAAAGCCCGGAGGCCTATTTTCTCACGAAGCTTCCGAGAAGTCCGAAGGACGAGACGAAGAGGGGCCACGGGGTGGCCAAACCCTAGAGCGGCGGCGCGGCCCACACTTGCGCGCCGTGCCATGGTATCAGGCGCCTGTGCCGCCTCTCGGACTTGCCCTTCCGCCTACTTAAAGCCTCCGTGACGAAAGCCCCCGGTACGAGAGCCACGATGCGGAAAGCATTGCTGAGGCGCCAGTCGCCGCCCGATCCCATCTCGGGGGATCACGGAGATCGCCTCCGGCACCCTGCCGGAGAGGGGAATCATCTCCCGGAGGACTCTACACCGCCATGGTCGCCTCAGGAGTGATGAGTGAGTAGTCTACCCCTGGACTATGGGTCCATAGCAGTAGCTAGATGGTTGTCTTCTCCCCATTGTGCTATCATTGTCGGATCTTGTGAGCTGCCTATCATGATCAAGATCATCTATATGTAATTCTATATGTTGCGTTTGTTGGGATCCGATGAATAGAGAATACTTGTTATGTTGATTATCAAAGTTATGCTTATGTGTTGTTTATGATCTTGCATGCTCTCCGTTATCTAGTAGATGCTCTGGCCAAGTTGTTACTTTTAACTCCAAGAGGGAGTACTTATGCTCGATAGTGGGTTCATGCACGCATTGACACCAGGACGATGTGAGAAAGTTCTAAGGTTGTGTTGTCTTTGTTGCCACTAGGGATAAAACATTGATGCTATGTCTAAGGATGTAGTTGTTGATTACATTACGCACCATACTTAATGCAATTGTGCATTGCTTTGCAACTTAATCTTTGGAGGGTTCGGATGATAACTCTGAAGGTGGACTTTTTAGGCATAGATGCGGTTGGATGGCGGTCTATGTACTTTGTCGTAATGCCCAATTAAATCTCACTATACTCATCATGATATGTATGTGCATTGTCATGCTCTCTTTATTTGTCAATTGCCCAGCTGTAATTTGTTCACCCAACATGCTTGTTCGTCTTATGGGAGAGACACCTCTAGTGAGCTGTGGACCCCGGTCCATTGTTTTACATACGAAATACCAACCTCTTGCAATCCCATTGTTCTCTTTTGTTTACTGTAAGCAAACATCATTTTCACATTATTTTGACAAGCGGTGAGATTCGGCAACCTCACTTTGTTAAGTTGGGGCAAAAGTAGTTTGATTGTGTTGTGCGAGGTTCACGTTGGCACGTGATACGTCTCCAACGTATCGATAATTTCTTGTGTTCCATGCCACATTATTGATGTTATCTACATGTTTTATGCACACTTTATGTCATATTCGTGCATTTTCTGGAACTAACCTATTAACAAGATGCCGAAGTGCCGATTCTTTGTTCTACTGCTGTTTTTGGTTTCAGAAATCCTAGTAAAGAAATATTCTCGGAATTGGACGAAATAAAAGCCCGGAGGCCTATTTTCTCACGAAGCTTCCAGAAGTCCGAAGGAGAGACGAAGAGGGGCCACGGGGCGCCAAACCCTAGGGCGGCGCGGCCCCCCTTGGCCGCGCCGGCCCGTGGTGTGGGCCCCTCGCGCCGCCTCTTGACCTGCCCTTCCGCCTACAAATAGCCTCCGTGACGAAACCCCCGCATCGAGAGCCACGATACGGAAAACATTGCTGAGACGCCGTCGCCGCCGATCCCATCTCGGGGGATCCCGGAGATCGCTCTCCGGCACCCTGCCGGAGAGGGGAATCATCTCCCGGAGGACTCTACACCGCCATGGTCGCCTCCGGAGTGATGAGTGAGTAGTCTACCCCTGGACTATGGGTCCATAGCAGTAGCTAGATGGTTGTCTTCTCCCCATTGTGCTATCATTGTCGGATCTTGTGAGCTGCCTATCATGATCAAGATCATCTATATGTAATTCTATATGTTGCGTTTGTTGGGATCCGATGAATAGAGAATACTTGTTATGTTGATTATCAAAGTTATGCTTATGTGTTGTTTATGATCTTGCATGCTCTCCGTTATTAGTAGATGCTACGGCCAAGTAGATGCTTTTAACTCCAAGAGGGAGTACTTATGCTCGATAGTGGGTTCATGCCTGCATTGACACCTGGGACGGTGACAGAAAGTTCTAAGGTTGTGTTGTGCTGTTGCCACTAGGGATAAAACATTGATGCTATGTCTAAGGATGTAGTTGTTGATTACATTACGCACCATACTTAATGCAATTGTCTGTTGTTTGCAACTTAATACTGGAGGGGTTCGGATGATAACCTGAAGGTGGACTTTTTAGGCATAGATGCGGTTGGATGGCGGTCTATGTACTTTGTCGTAATGCCCAATTAAATCTCACTATACTCATCATGATATGTATGTGCATGGTCATGCTCTCTTTATTTGTCAATTGCCCAACCGTAATTTGTTCACCCAACATGCTGTTCGTCTTATGGGAGAGACACCTCTAGTGAACTGTGGACCCCGGTCCAATTCTCTTTACTCGAAATACAATCTACTTGCAATACTTGTTTCTACTTGTTTTCTCTGCAAACAATCATCTTCCACACAATACGGTTAATCCTTTGTTACGAGCAAGCCGGTGAGATTGACAACCTCACCTGTTTCGTTGGGGCAAAGTAGTTTGGTTGTGTTGTGCGGGTTCCACGTTGGCGCCGGAATCTCCGGTGTTGCGCCGCACTACATCCCGCCGCCATCAACCTTCAACGTGCTTCTTGGCTCCTCCTGGTTCGATAAACCTTGGTTTCTTTCCGAGGGAAAACTTGCTGCTGTGCGCATCATACCTTCCTCTTGGGGTTGCCCAACGAACGTGTGAAATACACGCCATCAAGCTCTTTTTACGGCGCCGTTGCCGGGGAGATCAAGACACGCTGCAAGGGGAGTCTCCACTTCTCAATCTCTTTACTTTGTTTTTGTCTTGCTTTATTTTATTTACTACTTAGTTTGCTGCACTAAATCAAAATACAAAAAAATTAGTTGCTAGTTTTACTTTATTTGCTATCTTGTTTGCTATATCGAAAACACAAAAAAATTAGTTTACTTGCATTTACTTTATCTAGTTTGCTTTATTTACTATCGCTAAAATGAGTAATCCTGAAGTTGAAGTTCGTTCATTTAAGCAACAAGGGGGAGAATGTTTAAAAGATGCTTGGTATAGAATTAGTGATGCCCATAATAGGTGCACTAAGAAACACTCCACCACTATCCTACTCAGGAATTTTTATGTTGGTATCTCTATCTGGAATAGATATGTTCTTGATTGTCTCGCGGGAGGTAACTTCCTAGGTGCTCCCGCTTTAGAAGCTAGTTGCATTATTGAGAGTTTATTTGGAACACCACCTGTTAATGAAACTAAAAGTGAAACCTCCCTTGAGGATGTTATGAAAAAATTGGAAACCATAGGGAAAAATTGTAGCATTGAAACTAAAATGGAAATATTACTGGATAATACTGATAAACTTGATAAAATCCTAGGAGAAATTAATGAAAGAATTGCTACTCTAGAAACTTGTGCTATCCATGATAATCAAACCCATAGAATTGGTAAAATTGAAGAAGCTATGAGAAAATTGGGTTCAACTTTTTCTTCTCTTAAATTTAATGAGAAAGCTTATGTGGGTAAGGAGCAAAAATTCATGTATGTCTCTAAGGTGCCTAAACCAAAGAATTACTATAGGCCTAAAATTGATAAAACTCCCAACACCGCTGGTAATGATGTTGATGCTTCATCTCTCGATGTTACTTGATACACACTTTCTGCGCCTAGCTGAAAGGCGTTAAAGAAAAGCGCTTATGGGAGACAACCCATGTTTTTACCTACAGTACTTTGCTTTTATTTTGTGTCTTGGAAGTTGTTTACTACTGTAGCAACCTCTCCTTATCTTAGTTTTGAGTTTTGTTGTGCCAAGTTAAGCCGTTGATAGAAAAGTAAGTACTAGATTTGGATTACTGCGCAGTTCCAGATTTCTTTGCTGTCACGAATCTGAGCCCACTGCCCTGCAGGAAGCTCAGAAAATTATGCCAATTTACGTGCATGATCCTCAGATATGTACGCAACTTTCATTCAATTTGAGCATTTTCATTTGAGCAAGTCTGGTGCCATTTTAAAATTCGTCAATACGAACTGTTCTGTTTTGACAGATTCTGCCTTTTATTTCGCATTGCCTCTTTCGCTATGTTGGATGAATTTCTTTGATCCACTAATGTCCAGTAGCATTATGCAATGTCCAGAAGTGTTAAGAATGATTGTGTCACCTCTGAATATGTCAATTTATATTGTGCACTAACCCTCTAATGAGTTGTTTCGAGTTTGGTGTGGAGGAAGTTTTCAAGGATCAAGAGAGGAGTATGATGCAACATGATCAAGGAGAGTGAAAAGCTCTAAGCTTGGGGATGCACCCGGTGGTTCACCCCTGCATATATCAAGAAGACTCAAGCGTCTAAGCTTGGGGATGCCCAAGGCATCCCCTTCTTCATCAACAAATTATCAGGTTCCTCCCCGAAACTACATTTTTATTCGGCCACATCTTATGTGCTTTTTCTTGGAGCGTCGTTTTGTTTTTGTTTTTGTTTTGTTTGAATAAAATGGATCCTAGCATTTACTTTATGGGAGAGATACACACTCCGCTGTAGCATATGGACAAATATGTCCTTGGTTTCTACTCATAGTATTCATGGCGAAGTTTCTCCTTCGTTAAATTGTTATATGGTTGGAATTGGAAAATGATACATGTAGTAATTGCTATAAATGTTTTGGGTAATGTGATACTTGGCAATTGTTGTGCTCATGTTTAAGCTCTTGCATCATATGCTTTGCACCCATTAATGAAGAAATACATAGAGCATGCTAAAATTTGGTTTGCATATTTGGTTTCTCTAAGGTCTAGATAATTTCTAGTTTTGAGTTTGAACAACAAGGAAGACGGTATAGAGTATTATAATGCTTTCAATATGTCTTTTATGTGAGTTTTGCTGTACTAGTTCATCCTTGTGTTTGCCTCAAACAAGCCTTGCTAGCCTAAACCTTGTATCGAGAGGGAATACTTCTCATGCATCCAAAATACTTGAGCCAACCGCTATGCCATTTGTGTCCACCATACCTACCTACTACATGGTATTTTCCAGCCATTCCAAAGTAAATTGCTTGAGTGCTACCTTTAAAATTCCATCATTCACCTTTGCAATATATAGCTCATGGGACAAATAGCTTAAAAACTATTGTGGTATTGAATATGTAATTATGCACTTTATCTCTTATTAAGTTGCTTGTTGTGCGATAACCATGTTTACTGGGGAACGCCATCAACTCTTTGTTGAATTTCATGTGAGTTGCTATGCATGTTCGTCTTGTCGGAAGTAAGGGCGATCTACACTGAGTTGAATGGTTTGAGCATGCATATTGTGAGAGAAGAACATTGGGCCGCTAACTAAAGCCATGTTCCATGGTGGAAGTTTCAGTTTTTGGACAAACATCCTCAAATCTCTAATGAGAAAAGAATTAATTGTTGTTGAATGCTTAAAGCATTAAAAGAGGAGTCCATTATCTGTTGTCTATGTTGTCCCGGTATGGATGTCTAAGTTGAGAATAATCAAAAGCGAGAAATCCAAATGCGAGCTTTCTCCTTAGACCTTTGTACGGGCGGCATAGAGGTACCCCTTTGTGATACTTGGTTAAAGCATATGTATTGCGGTGATAATCCAGGTAGTCCAAGCTAATTAGGACAAGGTGCGAGCACTATTAGTACACTATGCATGAGGCTTGCAACTTATAAGATATAATTTACATGATGCATATGCTTTATTACTACCGTTGACAAAATTGTTTCATGTTTTCAAAATCAAAGCTCTAGCACAAATATAGCAATCGATGCTTTTCCTCTATGAGGACCATTCTTTTACTTTCAATGTTGAGTCAGTTCACCTATTTCTCTCCACCTTAAGAAGCAAACACTTGTGTGAACTGTGCATTGATTCTTACATACTTGCTTATTGCACTTATTATATTACTCTATGTTGACAATATCCATGAGATATACATGTTACAAGTTGAAAGCAACCGCTGAAACTTAATCTTCTTTTGTGTTGCTTCAATACCTTTACTTTGAATTATTGCTTTATGAGTTAACTCTTATGCAAAACTTATTGATGCTTGTCTTGAAGTGCTATTCATGAAAAGTCTTTGCTTTATGATTCACTTGTTTACTCATGTCATATACATTGTTTTGATCGCTGCATTCTCTACATATGCTTTACAAATAGTATGATCAAGTTTATGATGGCATGTCACTCCGAAATTATCTTTGTTATCGTTTTACCCGCTCGGGACGAGCGAGAACTAAGCTTGGGGATGCTGATACGTCTCCAACGTATCGATAATTTCTTGTGTTCCATGCCACATTATTGATGTTATCTACATGTTTTATGCACACTTTATGTCATATTCGTGCATTTTACGGAACTAACCTATTAACAAGATGCCGAAGTGCCGATTCGCTGTTTTCTGCTGTTTTTGGTTTCAGAAATCCTAGTAAAGAAATATTCTCGGAATTGGACGAAATAAAAGCCCAGAGGCCTATTTTCTCACGAAGCTTCCAGAAGTCCGAAGGAGAGACGAAGAGGGGCCACGGGGGCGCCAAACCCTAGGGCGGCGCGGCCCCCCCCCTTGGCCGCGCCGGCCCGTGGTGTGGGCCCCCTGCGCCGCCTCTTGACCTGCCCTTCCGCCTACAAATAGCCTCCGTGACGAAACCCCCGGTACCGAGAGCCACGATACGGAAAACATTGCGAGACGCCGTCGCCGCCGATCCCATCTCGGGGATCCCGGAGATCGCCTCCGGCACCTCGCCGGAGAGGGGAATCATCTCCCGGAGGACTCTACACCGCCATGGTCGCCTCCGGAGTGATGAGTGAGTAGTCTACCCCTGGACTATGGGTCCATAGCAGTAGCTAGATGGTTGTCTTCTCCCCATTGTGCTATCATTGTCGGATCTTGTGAGCTGCCTATCATGATCAAGATCATCTATATGTAATTCTATATGTTGCGTTTGTTGGGATCCGATGAATAGAGAATACTTGTTATGTTGATTATCAAAGTTATGCTTATGTGTTGTTTATGATCTTGCATGCTCTCCGTTATTAGTAGATGCTCTGGCCAAGTAGATGCTTTTAACTCCAAGAGGGAGTACTTATGCTCGATAGTGGGTTCATGCTGCATTGACACCAGGACGATGACGAGAAAGTTCTAAGGTTGTGTTGTGCTTGTTGCCACTAGGGATAAAACATTGATGCTATGTCTAAGGATGTAGTTGTTGATTACATTACGCACCATACTTAATGCAATTGTCCATTGTTTGCAACTTAATGCTTGGAGGGGTTCGGATGATAACCTGAAGGTGGACTTTTTAGGCATAGATGCGGTTGGATGGCGGTCTATGTACTTTGTCGTAATGCCCAATTAAATCTCACTATACTCATCATGATATGTATGTGCATGGTCATGCTCTCTTTATTTGTCAATTGCCCAAGCTGTAATTTGTTCACCCAACATGCTTGTTCGTCTTATGGGAGAGACACCTCTAGTGAGCTGTGGACCCCGGTCCAATTCTCTTTCTTGAAATACAATCTACTGCAATACTTGTTTCTACTTGTTTTCTCTGCAAACAATCATCTTCCACACAATACGGTTAATCCTTTGTTACAGCAAGCCGGTGAGATTGACAACCTCACTATTTCGTTGGGGCAAAGTAGTTTGGTTGTGTTGTGCAGGTTCCACGTTGGCGCCGGAATCTCTGGTGTTGCGCCGCACTACATCCCGCCGCCATCAACCTTCAACGTGCTTCTTGGCTCCTCCTGGTTCGATAAACCTTGGTTTCTTTCTGAGGAAAACTTGCTGCTGTGCGCATCATACCTTCCTCTTGGGGTTGCCCAACGAACGTGTGAAATACACGCCATCAACGGACGCGTTAGGTACCCGATAAAATATGACTGGGACTCGACAGAATGGTAAGACCTTAAGCGGCACCTGTCGAAGTTTACACCGGTATCCCGAGATCATGTCCGGGGACGTGATTTTGAAGTAGGTTTTTGCGGATTGCCACTAGAGCAGTTAACTAGTACCTGATCCGTCAGATGAACTAGCCCCAACTACCAATATCCCTGTACAATATAGAATTTTATGAGAAGAAGTATAAAAAGTTAAAGCTTTCGAGTAAAAATAAACAGTGGAGATTTTCCCTGATTCTATGATTCAAGCAAAATCTCGGGGGCTACTGACATAGGTATCCCAAATGGGCTTGCCGAATATAGTACCCGGGGTTTATTGAAGGCCCATTACCCGAAGAATAAGAAGATTCGGGAGCTCAAGATGTATTTAAGGAAAAGATAGAGTTGTAATAGGAAGTGTTATTTGTAATCCGGCGGGATGAGTTAGAAACCGTCCCGAACTACGTAATCTTGTATAGCACGAATCCCTCGGCTCCACCTCTTATATAAAGAGGGAGTCGAGGGACGAGAGATCATCGAATCATTGTCTGCAAACCCTAGTTTTCATATTCGTCGAGTACTTTTCGGCTGAAACCTTCGAGATCTACTTGCCCTCTACTTCTAACTAAACCCTAGCCTACAATCCATAGGCATTGACAAGTTAATCCCTTGTCACCGATTACCAACAAGTGGAGGTGGGAATTAATATGGGTACAAAACGCTTTGAAGCAAAGTGGTTAAAGGAGGAAAACTTTAGACAAGAGGTGGCTTTAGCTTGGGAGCGAGCTGGAACGGAGGCGGGGGATGGTGTGCGGCCCGCCTAGGCCGCATGCACTCATCATTGCATGCATGGGATAACAGAATTTCGACGCAGCCGAAACGTCGGCTTCGAAAGGCTCAGCGGGATCTCCAGAAAGCACTAGATGGCCCTATGTCAGATGAAAATGATGTAATTGCAAAGGAGAAAGCAAACCTCATTGAGCTTCTATTAGAAGAGGATGAAATTTTTTGGTCGCAAAGGTCTCGGGCAAACTGGCTTCAATTTGGAGATAGGAACTCCTCTTTCTTTCACAATTTTGCTACTGCAAGGCGTAAGAAGAATTATATTAAGAAACTTAAGAACTACGAGAATGACTCGGGTGGAAGGTGCGAGAATCGAAACCTCTCATCTCCGATTATTTCTCTAACATGTTTACCTGCTGAGGTCCGGAGCTACCGATCCGGCGCTTCTTGAAAAAATCCATCCCAAAGTTGATCAATATATGAATGAGAAGCTACGGCGCCTTTTACTGCTGAAGAGGTAAAGAAAGCTGTGTTTAGTATTGGGGACTTAAAAGCACCTGGGCCGGATGGACTGCATGCCATTTTCTATAAAAAATTTTGGGATATTTGTGGTACTGAGATAACTAATGAAGTCTTACAAGCTCTGAATACTGGGGTTATTCCGGAAGGATGGAATGATACAACTGTGGTCCTAATACCAAAAGTGGAAATTCCGGAGCTTGTCACCCAATTTCGCCCTATAAGTCTTTGTAATGTCATTTATAAGATCATTTCAAAGATGTTGGCTCTGCGTCTAAAGGGAATTCTGCCTGAGGTAATATCTCCTATGCAAAGTGCCTTCGTCCCTGGACGCCTTATTACTGATAATATTCTTGTGGCCTATGAATGCATTCACTCTATTAAGAATAAGAGAAAAGGCCAGGCTGGTAATTGTGCAGTGAAGCTTGATATGCACAAGGCATATGATCGGGTAGAGTGGGTTTTCCTGGAGAATATGATGAAAAAACTGGGCTTTGATGAGAGGTGGATTGCTTTGATGATGGCTTGTGTTAGCACTGTTAGATACAAGGTGAGATTTAATTCCGAAGAAACTGAGATTTTTGAGCCTACCAGGGGGCTTCGCCAAGGGGATCCCCTTTCTCCCTATTTGTTCCTTCTATGTGCGAGAGGCTCGTCGAGTTTATTGTTGTATGAAGAAGAGGTTGGTCGCATCGATGGGGTAAGGGTGTGCAGGAATGCACCGTCGGTATCACACCTTTTATTTGCCGATGATTCCCTTATTCTCATGAGAGCGAGATATGATAAATGCAACCTCATTGCAACAAGTTCTTGACACGTATTGTGCAAATTCAGGTCAACTAGTGAGTCTGGCAAAATCTAGCATTTTCTTCTCTCCAAATACCAATGTTATGGCAATGGTCGAGATTTGTGAAGCTTTGCATATTGATACTGAAGCGTTGTCTGACAAATATTTGGGGCTGTCGGCGATTGTGGGGGCTGACAGGAGTGATTGCTTCCTTCATTTTGTTGAGAGAATTATTGAAAGGATAAATGGGTGGAAAGAAAAACTCCTCTCTATTGCAGGTAAAGAGGTCTTATTAAAGGCGGTGGCTCAAGCCATCCCAGTATATGCTATGTACGTGTTCCAAATACCTAAAGGTGTGTGCAAAAGGATGATTGATGCCATTGCAAAATTCTGGTGGGGAGATGATGAGAATAATAATAAGATGCATTGGCTAGCATGGTGGAAGTTGTGTTATCCAAAGAATGAGGGAGGAATGGGATTCAGAGATTTTCAGTCTTTCAATCTAGCTATGCTTGCAAAACAAATTTGGAGATTAGTGGATGAACCAGAATCATTATGTGCACGTGTGCTGCGGGCTAAGTACTATTCAGATGGAAATATTATGAGGGCTGGACCTAAGACTGGATGTTCTTTTACCTGGCGGAGTCTGATGGCAGCATTACCCACCTTCAAACGCGGTTACATTTGGCGGGTCGGTAATGGTGAGAAGATTAATATGTGGTTGGACAGATGGATACCATCTAGTGCTGATGGGAAGGTTACAACTGTGAGGGGAGGTACTCTTATTACTAAAGTCAGTGATCTTATTAGCCCCATTACAGCATCTTGGGATGAACAGTTACTTAGAGAAATTTTAATGGTGTGGATGTAGAAAGAATCCTGCAAATTCCACTGAATAATCAGGGCTTTGATGATTTTATTGCCTGGAAAGAGACTAGCCATGGACGATATACTGTAAAGTCGGGTTACTACATGCAATGGAGATATCAGTTTGGTCCAAATGCGACTCAACTGACTCATCAAGGTGTTTCGGCCCTAAACCCTGTATGGAGGAGTCTATGGAAATTAAATATCCCAAGTAAAATCAAAATCTTCATATGGCGGGCTCTCCATGGAATTATCCCGCTCAAATGTATTTTGGCTAATAGGCATATTGGGGATTCGGCAGCTTGCCCGATCTGTTTCAGAGATGCAGAAGATATTAGGCATCTTCTCTTTGCTTGCCCTGCGGCGCAAGAACTATGGCGAAAGCTAGAGTTACAACAGCTTATTACTGATGTGGGTCAAAACGAGCTGTCAGGCTCGGTCATCTTAGAGCAGATTATAAGACTCCCGGACTCCGCATTGCTTGGATTCTCTACAGTAAAGGTAAGAGAAGTGATTCTAACTACGTGTTGGTATCTATGGTGGCTGCGTCGGCGGCGGTCTAGGGACGAGCCGGTTCCCCCAATGGTCAAATGTAAATTCTCAATTCTTGCTATTGTTGCAAATGCGGAGGCAGTGAAGTCCAAGCGAAGCCAATCGGCTGATTCCAAATGGAGAAAACCGGGTCCAAGAGAGGTAAAACTGAATGTTGATGCCTCTTTTTGTGAAGATGTACATGCAGGGTCAGCTGGGGTGGTTCTACGAGACTATGAAGGTAAATTTGTTGCTGCTCGTACGCTGTACTTGCCGCATGTGATCTCGGCGCAAGTGGCGGAAGCTTTAGCTATGAAGGAAGGTCTTTCCCTTGCAAATGAGATGGGCATTGCAAATCTGATCGTGGAGTCTGACTCCCTAGAAACAGTGGAAGCTTGCTCGACTGGGCATCGGTGGTACAATGATTCAGCAGCTATTTTTGCAGATTGTGTGGACTTGATTGCGGGGCTAGATAATGTGAAGTTTAAACACTGTCCGAGGGAAGCCAATAAGGTGGCGGATGAGTTAGCTAGGTTTTGCTTTCAGAGTTCTAATTCTTGTAATTGGGTTGATGAACCCCCTAGCTTTATCCTACAAACTCTCCTAGATGATGTAACTATTGTGTGATCCGCGGCAGCAGGTTCCAGATGCACTCTTTTCCTTCCAGGGTACCTAAGGGGGCTGGAAGGTTTTTAATGAGGCGGCCTGCTGTTTGCTTAATGTAGTGGTATTTTTTCAAAAAAAAAAAAAAGAAAGGGTGGAGTGTGTATCGAAGAGAAAACGATGTGCGGAATCGGTTGCAAGAGGAGTGGGGGATCTGTGCTATTGAATCTTTGTTGCGTGATGTACAAGTTAGACTAATGCTAAATTCTGTCTCTCTTAAAATGGCCACTCAAAAATTGAAGGAAGCGTTTAAATCTAAGCAAGTAGTAGTATAGTTATATCATTTTTACCTAGGGTAAACACTCTTATTTTTTTGAGTCCTTCCGCTGATCTTGCCGTGGCTCGGCTACAAATAGGTAAGGCACACTGCGCCCCTCACTCACGTGTCAGCCAGAGAAGCTCGTTATTTTGCTCAGGTCCAACACTCTTCTTTTTTTCGGTATGTTTTCTCCTCCTATATTAATATAAGGCAAAAAATTGCCTCGTTTAAAAAAAAGGCTAGATTCATATAAGTGTACCGAAAAAGTATTAAACTGTAATGAGACTATGTTTTATTGGCAAAACAATAAAAAAATGACATCTAGAAAATCGAGCGTCCAACACCGACCAAAATAAGGACCAAGGAGGATTGTGGATCCATACACTACTGCAGAATTGGCCCTTAGTGACAGGCACAAAAGGCATGTTAGTGACTGGCAAAACGCCTGTCACTGATGACTAGTCACTGCTATCAGGTTACTAGTGATCGGCATGTGCCTGTCACTAGTATGTGCACACTAATGACATGCAAAATAGATGCCTGTCACTAGTTGCGATGGAAGGCTGCGGGCAGTGAGGTTTTGTAGCGACAGGCTCATTATCCTGCCTGTCACTGGTTTGAATTTTCATAAATAAAAAATTTCTTTTTCCACGAATATTCCAGATAGCACAGTAAAACGTTATAAAAAATTTGTACATACAGCTAAATTGTCGTAAGACATCATGCAATCATTGCACAGTTCACTAGGCCCCCATAAAATCGATACATCTCACATTCCCACATCACCATGTTCTAGAAGCGGCTACAGACGGATATATCATATAACCAGGGAATACAACGCAAAAGGAAGCATTCAGGTTGAGGATGGGGTTGTTGAAAGAGTACAGGGAGAGATCGTCGAATCGCGGATGATCCCAAACATGCAATTGCACACATACGCATAATTACAAACATGTGTGCACATGACACCAAAAATATACAAGATTTATCATATGATTGTTTGTTTAGCAAAAAGTGGAATTACATGTGAAAACGTAGAATTGCACGTGAATTTGAAATTACAGCAGAAACAACACAAAAGAATGCAATAAAATCCTATAGGTTATGCCCAAATTATTTGCACGGTCTTCGCCTTGCAAATTTTTTGTTTTACAAAACAAGTAATCCAAGCCACACAAAGATAAAACAGAAGTTCCATCGCTAGTAACAGCCAGAAGATCCACCACGTGGACCTCGATCCATACCTACTACAAGGTTCAATGCATGGATTTTCTTTTTGTTGAGAATAATTCAATGAGTGGAAAGATCCAATAGAAACATTCTCCACAACTAAACGTCCCGGCCAGAAAGAAAAACAAAAAAAAAAGCGGATGACAAGAAATCGATCGAGAGCTAACTAAATTCTCGAGCAGCGAGTTAGCAATAGGGTATGAACAACAGCGCGCAAAACATACCTTCACCTAAAGCTTTTTCTTTGGCGTCGCCTAACTTCTTCAGCTTGTCTCCAAATCTCTTTGGATTTTGTGCTAGGCTCCGCGTCGGCCAAATTGCTGGAGTTCTAGATCAAGCTCGGTGTTTATTTTGTACTGCAAATAGCGGACGATCTAGCGACCTTTTATTATGATGAGTAAAGCAAGTCGACTTTGGCTGGACTCGGGTTGCGATGCGTCGAGCAGACTCCGCTCCGGCCACGTCCAACATCTCCTGTACTCTACGTAGAGTCGTAGACCGATCGATGGAAGGAGAGGCTGGCTCGCTCGGACTTGCACAAATGACAAGGAGTTGTTGGGCTAACACGGATTGCTAGTGACAGGCTCTATTATTAGCGTGTCATTAATATATTTTCAGTCTCGGCCGCCCTTTAGAGAAAAGACTAGTGACACCCTTTTTTTGCGCCTGTCACTAGAGTTTTGTATTAGTGACAGGCTTATACGTGCCGGTCACTGGTACACATACTAGTGACATGTCCAATTTTACTTGTCACTAATCACCTGGAGGCTATAAGCCTTTCTGCAGTAGTGCCAGGAATCTGCTCCTGCTACGTTCGATTGATGGAACGTACGGATTGTACAGGCAGAGTCGGCCTCGTACACGGAAGATGCAGGGAAGAGGCCCAGCTGCCGCATACACGGAGAATCGGCCCAGATAGGAACCGCGTTGGGTGGCCCATGCCAGGAGAAAAAGGGGCACGGGTGGGATCTAACAAGGCTTTCCGCCAGATCACTAGTGACAAACACTGTTTTGGGCCTGTCACTAGCAAATTTCCAGTCCCGACCCGCGTCCATCAAAAAAAAAAACTCAGTGACATCCTTCTTGCTGTCACTGTCACTGGTATTGTATACTAGTGACAGGCTTATACGTGCCCGTCACTGGTACACTTATTAGTGACAGGCAATATTTTGCTTTTCACTGATAACCTGGAGGCTATAAGCATTTCTGCAGTAGTGAAAACACCCAATCCAGCAATCTTCAGGCATTGATCGCACAATGAATTTCGCTGGTAGGCTCTTCCGAAACACGACAATCCAGCAAGCTCGGTGAGAAGAAGCATCCGAACGATCTTCACTTTGCGCGAGAGAAACCCTAGGACTGCCACCATAAAAAGGCAGAGCAGCAGGCCCCCTCGCCGCCGCCCGCCGGCCGACCTCATCGGCGGAGAGGAGGCCGCCACCGACCACAGACCCGTCGCCGAGTCATCCGCCGCCACCCCCAAAACATGCATGAGCCGCCGGAAGGAGGGGGGCAGAGGACTCACCGACCACCACCAGGCACGACCACGTCAACGAAGAAGCCGGATCCGCAACCTTCGGAGTCACCCCCGCCGCCGGCCGCATCGCCGAAGCCTCACCCGGCCACCGCAGCCCTTGCCAAGGCAGCCAGCGCGACGCGCCGCAGAAACAGCCGCCCGAGGCCGCCGCCCCGGATCCCACCCTGGATCCCACCACGGTGGCCACCGACCAGCCCCGCCGCCGGCCGATGTCCCCGCCGCAGATCCAGCGCCACCTCCGCGCGCGCGACGCGAGAGGGATCTGGAGGGAGTAATTAGTAGTCGCTTGGATTGTACGACCGGTGAGCTTTCCATTAATATAGATACAAAGAACATATTATTTTGGTTGACTCTATTCAAATTACTCCCTCCAATTCATAATAAGGATCGTGGTTTTATTTCAAATTTAAACTGAAACCACTAGACTGATTATGAATCGGAGGAAGTACTTTTTTTTCGCAAGCAAGCAACTTTACCAACAAGGTCTAGCAATTATCTGGACAGTTGTATGGAGGAAAGCTGCGCAGAACAAGTCGTCAATCTAACAATGACCGAGTCACGGGTCACCAATCCAGTCTGGCGCAGAAAATCTGAACATTTGCCTGAACGTTCTCGACGGGTCGTCAAAAAGAACCACGCGCTACTGGTCACGTAGCTTTCCATTCTCATGCATATCTCACGACGTGAGAAGATTTTGGTCTTTGAAAACAGTATACATTGTGGACCATACAGTGCTTGGTTGTGCTTTTGGACTGATATATTCACCATGTAGTGAACTCACTTGACAGCATAATTAGACATTTTCTTCCTCGAGCAGATTTCGCCCCTAGCTCTCATCATGGCAGATGCTGTTGGCTCCGCGGTTATCAGCGAAGCAGTGAACAGAACCGTGACCGGCCTCCTTGGGAAGATGGAGCGAGTGGAGCAGAGGGACTGCATGGAGAGGCTGGAGATGGCGCACATCAAGATGGAGGCCGCGGTGGAGGCATCACACCGGTGGCTCATCACTGACGCGCCCTTGCTCCGGTGGAGGAAGAAGCTCAAGCGTGCCGCCCATGAGTGCGACGACACGCTGCGCAGATGCAAGCAGCGGGCGGCGGAGGATGAAGCCAGGACAGACCAGCTTAGACGGGCTTACCTCCCCACAAGAATCGCCCACGCGACCAAGTCGTTCATCTCTGCTCTTGCCGGCGACGACGGCCAGCAGCAGCAGCCGAGCATCACCACCGTGAGGAGGTTTGAGCGGCAGGCGGACGGCGCCGAGGAGTTCCTGAGGTTCGTGCGTCTCGGCGGGACGCCTCTGCGGCCGTACGCCTTCTCCAACCCTCTTGTCGGCCAGCTCATGGCCGGCGAGCTCCTGCACTACGAGATGCTGCGCGGAGGTCAGTACCGCCACTTCCACGCGAGGACGGCCTACTCCCCCGACCGAGGCATAGAAGCAACGGTGAGCCTTGTTTACGCGGACACCATGGCGCCCATGGAGAGCTTCTACATGTTCATGGTCCTGCGTCTCTCCGAGAGCGTCGACATCATCGGGACCGCGGTCAAGACCTTGCGGTCGACCTTGTGCCGCTACAGGCCTAGCACCATCAACGCCGTGTTGGCGGAGCTCACCCAGCTGCCCACGCGAGACTTCCACTGGTCTCCACCACCAGCCACCATGCCTGGCCAGGAGGAGAGCGACGGCCTGCACACGGCCTTCGTTCAGCGGTTCCGCCCCGATCCGTTGTGTTGCACCGACGACCACGGAAGAAGCAGATGTATGGTTCCAGAGCACGTCATCAAGTTCTCCCTGCAGCGGCTCGTCGCGATGCCAGCTCCCGGTCTCCCCCCTCTCAAACTGCACACCTACATCATGCCACACGACGACTCCCCCATGGACCTGCAGCCGGCGCACGAGTGCTGCGCGGCCGGAGTGATCGGCGCGGAAGAGAAGCTCCACGTCGTGCACGCAAACATCGGCCTCGATGAGCTGGACCAGGTGCTGCTACCACAAGCTGTAGAATTCCTTTACCGCAGCACTGAGGCAACCGCGTATCAGCTGGTGTGGAAGTCCAAGCATGGCACCGCACACGTCTATCTGGAGAAGACCATCGTCCCACCAGTTATTTCTCGTACCAGTATAACCGCATTTCAGCCACAAGAGTACCTAATGGAGACGCTCAAGCAGGCGTGCAAAGACAACCTCAAGCCGTGGGCCGTCCGTTCCTCAGTTAAGTTGCGCGGTGCAATGCTCGCTTTTATTCAGAAATTCACTCCATCGTCGACTTAGACTACTTTTTTTTTAACACATCGTCGACTTAGACTACCAAAGCCTTACGCATTGTACTCCGTTCTGAATAAGTATCGCAGATTCATCTATATACATATGTATTTAGACGCATTTTTGTGTATTCTGAAATTCAGTCAATCGTTTTGACTACAAATAACCCATACACACTGTACTATCTTAACCAGGGAAAAAATAGCAGATTTATCTACTCCGATTCATATTACTTGACACTAATATAGATGTATCTAGACACATTTTAATTACAGATTCGTCCATTTTGATGGCAAGTAATATGGATCAGAGGGGGTACATGTATTTCTCCATTCAAAATAAGTATTGCAAACACTTGAAGTCAATACTCTTTTGTGACAATTATTCCAAAGCCCTTTTTACATATAGTGGACGAGTTATCTTAATTAATGTGTCCGCACCACCAGAGAAAGGATGAGCAAATTAATATAGAGACATGCAATGCATATGTGGTTTGAACAGGACAGTTCTTGGAGCATATGCACTTCGACAATAATATGGGGGTATCAAAATATTTGAATATGACGACCATTTGGAGTTTGTTCAACATAGTCTTTGTCTCATGCTCGACTTGCTGTTTTCAGCAAAACTCAATTGGATGGACTATTTCGCACATGATCGTGTTTAGCTCGAGCCAAATAAAATTTATGTGTTTCTCCTAGAAGCAAGCTCAAATTTTCATCCGATTATGGTCTATTTCTAATAAATGAAACATAGACTTTTTTGTTTCATCGAGCATTTTGGAGATGATCGTGAACCAAAGCTTGCAACTAGAGCTTGGGAGCCGAGCCTACTCGACATAAAGGTCCACTCGTTGGCATCCTTATCCAATGTTGTGGCCATATGAACACAAGCTAGTGAGGCTATCACATTCCCATAATATCACTTTAGTCTGTTAGGGCAGTTAATTTGCACAATTGACCGCCCGAGCGGGAATGAAAATGAGGCAAATCCACGAGCGGAAGACGCAAGGAGCTTCTGCGTGCGGGGTTTGACTCCACGGATGGACTCGTGTATAGGTCTCCTTGTATGTCGGTATAGATTGCCATATTGTAACCGTATGTAAACTCCTGTCAATATATATATCACACCAGGCAACCCGGTTAGGGTATGCTTCCCATATTGTTTTGTTATGGTATCAGAGTGATTCTTCCTAAAACACATCTAAACCCTAGAAACAGCCGCCGCCGCCGCTGCAATCTCGCCGTCGCCGTCGCAAGCCACAACAATCATGTCGCTCGGAAGCTCTTCTTCACCGACGACAGGCAATGGGCATCTCAATGCCTCGATCTCTGAGAAACTCACCAGAGACAACTTCCTCCTATGGGAGGCGCAGGTTCTGCCGGATATTCGTGGAGCTCAGTTGGAGGGGTTCCTGGACGGATCAATACCGGCGCCTGAGAAGGAACTGACGGCCAAGGACAAGGACGACAAGGACGTGACAATCCCGAACCCTGCATATGCACGCTGGATCGCTCAGGATCAAACCGTGCTGGGGTATCTGGTGAGGAATATGTCGCGAGAAATTCTCACCTAGGTGGTGGGGAAGAAGAGCGCAGCGGGTGTTTGGGCAGCAGTTCTGGAGATGTTCTCCTCGCAGTCCAAGGCACATGTGGTGCAACTTCGCACGGCGCTGAACCAATGCAAGAAGGAGAACAAAACAGATGTAGTGTTCTTCGATCAGATCAAGCATCTGGCAGATGAGATGGCGACAGCGGGCAAACCTCTGGATAATGAGGACGTTATTTCTTACGTTCTGTCTGGCCTGAACGAGGAAAGGTACAACGGATTTGTTGCTGCAATTACTGCCTTGATTAAGGTAGAAAAGTTTATCAGCCTGAATGATCTCTATGCTCAGTTTCTCTCCTATGAGGCTCGGTTGGAGGAGCAGAATCTTGCCGGCGATCTGTCGGCCAATGCTGCTGCTTGTGGTCGCGGTGGAGGATACGGTGGCGGACACAACACTGGCGGACGAGGAGGATACTACCCTGATCAGCGCTATGACCAGCGTGGTGGGTATGACAGTCACCGCGGCGGATATGACAGTCACCGTGGTGGAGGACCAGGAAACTATCGCGGCGGTGTGATACGTCTCCAACGTACCTATAATTTCTGATGTTCCATGCTTGTTTTATGACAATACTTACATGTTTTTCTTGCACTTTATAATGTTTTTATGCATTTTCCGGAACTAACCTATTAACAAGATGCCGAAGTGCCAGTTCCTGTTTTCTGTTGTTTTTGGTTCCAGAAAGGCTGTTCGGGCAATATTCTCGGAATCGGACGAAATCAACGCCCATAACCTTATTTTTCCCGGAAGCTTCCAGAAAGTCAGAGTGGGACCAGAGGGGAGCCCTGGGGGCCCCACACGTGGTGGCGGCGCGGCCCAAGGGGGGGGCGCGCCCCCCTAGTGTGAGGAGGCCCCGTGGCCCCTCCGACTCCGACTCTTCGCCTATTTAAGCCCTAGTGACCTAAATCTTCGATACCAATTGACGAAACTCCAGAAAGACCCCAGGGGCGCCGCCGCCATCGCGAAACTCCAATTCGGGGGACAGAATCTCTGTTCCGGCACGCCGCCGGGACGGGGAAGTGCCCCTGGAAGCCATCTCCATCGACGCCACCGCCTCCATCATGCTCCGTGAGTAGTTCCCCCATGGACTACGGGTTCTACCTGTCGCTAGTTGGTACTCTCTCTCCCATGTACTTCAATACAATGATCTCATGAGCTGCCTTACATGATTGAGATTCATCTGATGTAATCGGTGTTGTGTTTGTTGGGATCCGATGGATTGTTACATTATGATTAGTCTATCTATAAAGTTTATGAAGTTATTGTTGCTGCAATCTTGTTGTGTTTAATGCTTGTCATTAGGGCCCGAGTGGCACGATCTTAGATTTAAGCTCTATATTTATTGCTTAGATTATTTCTACAAGTTGTTTGCACATGTCTATGTCCGGAACCCGAGGCCCCAGAGTGACAGCAACTGGGATAACTGGAGGGGAAGGCTTAGATATGAGGATCACATGTTTTCACGAAGTGTTAATGCTTTGCTCCGGTACTCTATTAAAAGGAGTACCTTAATTTCCAGTAGATTCCCTAGAGGCCCGGCTGGTAGGACAAAAGATGTTATGCAAGTTTCTCATTGTGAGCACGTATGACTATATATGGAAAACATGCCTACATGATTAATAATCTTGATGTTCTGTCTTAATGCTATTTCAATCCTATCAATTGCCCAACTGTAATTTGTTCACCCAACACTTGTTATTGGAGAGTTACCACTAGTGTAGATAGCTGGGAACCCCGGTCCATCTCTCATCATCGTATACTCGTTTCTATATGACATTGGAAGTAGTATCAACTATTTTCTGGTGCCGTTGCTCTCATACTACTACTACTGCTAATGTGTTACTGTTACTACTGCTCTCATATTACTGTTGCTTTCACATCACCCCTGTTACTAGTGCTTTTCCAGGTGCAGCTGAATTGACAACTCAGTTGTTAAGGCTTATAAGTATTCTTTACCTCCCTTGTGTCGAATCAATAAATTTGGGTTTTACTTCCCTCGAAGACTCGTTGCGATCCCCTATACTTGTGGGTCATCAAGACTATTTTCTGGCGCCGTTGCCGGGGAGGCATAGCTCTACTCATAAGTTCACCTGGGGAGTACACTCCACCTCTCTCTCTATTTTATTTTATTTTGTTTTGCTTAGTTTACTTTTGTCTAATTTGTTTTTGTTTTTGTTTTACTTTTCTCATATACCCAAAAATCCATAAAAATTTGAAAAACCGAAAAATTAAAAACTGTTGTTATGGGAGAACCCACAACCTATTTGGAGCTTATAGAATTATATAATAATTATAGAGAATCAAGAACGGGAAAAGTTATGAGTGATGTGATAGAAAAATTGAATACAATTGCTAAAATCTTGCTTAAACGCCATGATATAAACTGTTGCTCTAAATAGGATACTAAACATCTTAAATTTCATTGTGGCTTTAGTGAGGAAGTTTTAATTAAGAACTATAATTGGAATAGCTATATTTATTTTGGGTTCGAAGAAGTAGAACAATTGGGAGCTTCTGAGATAGAATCCTTCATTGCTAAAAATTATGAAACTTGTATTGTTTGTAAGGACCTTAAAGATTATGTCTCTTCTATCCTTAATTTTTGCATAAAAAGTTACAGTGATAATCCTTATATTATTGATTATAAAGAGAGACTCATTAATGCACAAGAATGCACTCACAATTTGCAGGAACCAGTGGAAGAGGAAATTGATGAACCTGAAAGCTCATTGGATGAAAAAGAAGAGGAGAGTAATGAACAAAAGGAGGAAGAATGGATTAGCTACCCATGCCAACCTTCTAATGAGAGTAACTCTTTATCTCTTACCCTATTTGATTGTCCTCCATGCTTACCAAAGGAGGATGAATGTTATGTTCCTGTGGATTCTCTTGAAATATTTCCTATGAGTAAAACTTGTGAGAATAATCATGCTACTGTTATCTATGATAATCCATGCTATTTTGATAAATCTTATGATAATGCTTTGTTTGTGCCTGATGTCGATATGCATGGTACTAAAGAGTTTTGCTTGGCAAATGTTTATGATAAATCTCTAGATGATGGTCCTATGTTACTTGATAATATTAATTGTACTACTAATGAAAATGGGATTGGAGAGGTCTTGACTTTATCTAGGAGTCCCATATCTTTTGAGATTGATCAATCATCTTGTTATATTATTGATAAAAGTGGTTTTGAAAGTTTTGATCCTATTATTTTTGAGCTTGATAGAAATTATGTGTTTATGGATCACGAAAGACATGCTTTATGTGATAGTTATATTGTTGAGTTTATTCATGAAGCTACTGAAAATTATTATGAGAGAGGAAAATATGGTTGTAGAAATTTGCATGGTACTAAAACACCTCTCTATATGCTGACTGTAGTTTCTCTTGTTTTATCTTGCTATGCTTGTCACTTTGTTCTTCATGAATTTATTTGTGTACAAGATTCCTATGCATAGGAAGTGGGTTAGACTTAAATGTGTTTTGAATTTGCTTTTTGATGCTCTCCTTTGCTTCAACTCTTATTTCTTGCGAGTGCATCATTAAAACTGCCGAGCCCATCTTAATGGCTATAAAGAAAGCACTTCTTGGGAGATAACCCATGTGTTTATTTTGCTACTGTTTTGTTGTGTTTTGGAAGTTGTTACTACTGTAGCAACCTCTCCTTATCTTTATTTTATTGCAATGTTGGGCCAAGTGAAGTCTCTAATACAAGGTTGATGCTAGATTTGGATTTCTGCGCAGAAACAGATTTCTTGCTGTCACGAATATGGGTATGATTCTCTGTAGGTAACTCAGAAAAATCTGCCAATTTACGTGAGTGATCCTCAGATATGTACGCAACTTTCATTAGTTTTGAGTTTTCTGATTTGAGCAACGGAAGTACCTCTTAAAAATTCGTGTGTACTGGCTGTTCTGTTTTGACAGATTCTGTCTCTGTTTTTTTGCATTGTCTCTTGTGGACTTTAAGTGAGACTTTCTAGACGTGGAGAGCTGTAGCTAATGTTTTATTGAGTACTTGTTATGTGTCACTACATGGCTAAGGTGGATTAAAGTTTTTGAGTACTAACCCCTCTAATGAAGTTTATGAGAAGTTTGGTGTGAAGGAAGTTTTCAAGGGTCAAGAGAGGAGGATGATATATGATCAAGAAGAGTGAAAAGCCTAAGCTTGGGGATGCCCCCATGGTTCATCCCTGCATATTTCA
This sequence comes from Lolium rigidum, assembly GCF_022539505.1. NCBI lineage: Eukaryota > Viridiplantae > Streptophyta > Magnoliopsida > Poales > Poaceae > Lolium > Lolium rigidum. The sequence continues at coordinate 179,594,052 of NC_061514.1, read as the reverse complement.
AGAAGACTCAAGCGTCTAAGCTTGGGGATGCCCAAGGCATCCCCTTCTTCATCAACTTATCAGGTTTCTTCTATTGAAACTATATTTTTATTCGGTCACATCTTATGTTCTTTACTTGGAGCGTCTATGTGTTTTTTTTTTGTTTTGTTTGAATAAGATCGGATCCTAGCAATCCTTGTGTGGGAGAGATACACGCTCCGCTTTTTCATATGAACACTTGCGTTCTTCGTTTTACTTTTAATGTTCAATGACAAAAGTTGGAAGCTATTGCATTTATTGCTATTTGGTTGGAAACGAGAAAATGCCTCATATTGTCTTGGATAATTTGATACTTGGCAATTGTTTTGAGCTCTCAAGTAGATCATGATTAAGCTCTTGCATCATGTAGTTTAAACCTATTAGTGGAGAAATACCGTAGAGCTTGTTGAAACTGGTTTGCATGATTGGTCTCTCTAAGGTCTAGATATTTTACGGTAAAAGTGTTTGAGCAACAAGGAAGATAGTGTAGAGTTTTATAATGCTTGCAATATGTTCTTATGTAAGTTTTCTTTGTACCGGTTCATACTTGTGTTTGCTTCAAACAACCTTGCTAGCCCAAAGCCTTGTACTTGAGAGGGAATGCTTCTCGTGCATCCAAAACCTTGAGCCAAAACCTATGCCATTTGTGTCCACCATATCTACCTACTATGTGGTATTTCCTGCCATTCCAAGTAAATACTTCATGTGCTACCTTTAAACAATTCAAAACTTTATTACTCCTTATTTGTGTTAATGTTTTATAGCTCATGAGGAAATATGTGGTGTTTTATCTTTCAACCTTGTCATTTACTCTTGACAGACTTTCATAATGGACTAGTGGCACATCTGCTTATCCAATAATTTTGCAAAAAGAGGCGGCAATGGGGTTCCCAGCCCCAATTAATTAACTTGCATTAATAATTCTCTTCACATGTTTTGCCCCGATCTATCCAGTAAGCAACTTAATTTTGCAAATAGACACTCCTTCATGGTATGTGAATGTTGGAAGGCACCCGAGGATTCGGTTAGCCATGCTTGTGTAAGCAAAAGGTTGGGAGGAGTGTCATCCATAAATAATGAAACTAAAATACATGTGTTAACAAAAGAGAAGAGGGATGATCTACCTTCTTTGGCAGAGATAACGTCCTTGATGGGAGCCGCTCTTGAAAGTCTGGTTGATGAGGTAGTTAGAGTGTCCACTATCATTCATTGACAACAACAAACACCTCTTAAAAACTTTACTTTTATGCTCTCTATATGATTTCAGAACTTAAAAAGCTCTAGCACATGATTTAATCCCTGCTTCCCTCTGCGAAGGGCCTTTCTTTTACTTTATGTTGAGTCAGTTTACCTACTTCCTTCCATCTTAGAAGCAAATACTTGTGTCAACTGTACATTGATTCTTACATACTTGCTTATTTGCATTCATCATATTACTTTGTGTTGATAATTATCCATGAGATATGCATGTTGAAAGTTGAAAGCAACTGCTGAAACTTAAATCTTCCTCTGTGTTGCTTCAATGCCTTTACTTTGAATTTATTGCTTTATGAGTTAACTCTTATGCAAGACTTTTGATGCTTGCCTTGAAAGTACTATTCATGAAAACTTTTGCTATATGTTATCTATTTGTTAGCAACTATAGATCATTGCCTTGAGTCACTGCATTCATCTCATATGCTTTATAATAGTATGATCAAGATTATGTAAGTAGCATGTCACTACAGAAATTATTCTTTTTTTATCGTTTACCTACTCGAGGGCGAGCAGGAACTAAGCTTGGGGATGCTGATACGTCTCCAACGTACCTATAATTTCTGATGTTCCATGCTTGTTTTATGACAATACTTACATGTTTTGCTTGCACTTTATAATGTTTTTATGCATTTTCCGGAACTAAACTATTAACAAGATGCCGAAGTGCCAGTTCCTGTTTTCTGTTGTTTTTGGTTCCAGAAAGGCTGTTCGGGCAATATTCTCGGAATCGGACGAAATCAACGCCCATAACCTTATTTTTCCCGGAAGCGTCCAGAAAGTCAGAATGGGACCAGAGGGGAGCCCTGGGGGGGCCCACACGTGGTGGCGGCGTGGCCCAAGGGGGGGCGCCCCCCTAGTGTGAGGAGGCCCCGTGGCCCCTCCGACTCCGACTCTTCGCCTATTTAAGCCATGGTGACCTAAATCTTCGATACCAATTGACGAAACTCCAGAAAGACTCCAGGGGCGCCGCCGCCATCGCGAAACTCCAATTCGGGGGACAGAATCTCTGTTCCGGCACGCCGCCGGGATGGGGAAGTGCCCCCGGAAGCCATCTCCATCGATGCCACCGCCTCCATCATGCTCCGTGAGTAGTTCCCCCATGGACTACGGGTTCTAGCTGTAGCTAGTTGGTACTCTCTCTCCCATGTACTTCAATACAATGATCTCATGAGCTGCCCTACATGATTGAGATTCATCTGATGTAATCGGTGTTGTGTTTGTTGGGATCCGATGGATTGTTACATTATGATTAGTCTATCTATAAAGTTTATGAAGTTGTTGTTGCTGCAATCTTGTTGTGTTTAATGCTTGTCACTAGGGCCCGAGTGGCGTGATCTTAGATTTAAGCTCTATACTTATTGCTTAGATTGTATCTACAAGTTGTTTGCACATGTCTATGTCCGGAACCCGAGGTCGCAGAGTGACAGCAACTGGGATAACTGGAGGGAAAGGCTTAGATATGAGGATCACATGTTTTCACGGAGTGTTAATGCTTTGCTCCGGTGCTCTATTAAAAGGAGTACCTTAATTTCCAGTAGATTCCCTAGAGGCCGACTGCCGCCGTGCTGGTAGGACAAAAGATGTTATGCAAGTTTCTCATTGTGAGCACGTATGACTATATATGGAAAACATGCCTACATGATTAATAATCTTGATGTTCTGTCTTAATGCTATTTCAATCCTATCAATTGCCTGATACGTCTCCAACGTACCTATAATTTCTGATGTTCCATGCTTGTTTTATGACAATACTTACATGTTTTGCTTGCACTTTATGATGATTTTATGCGTTTTCCGGAACTAACCTATTAACAAGATGCCACAGTGCCAGTTCCGTTTTCTGCTGTTTTTGGTTCCAGAAAGGCTGTTCGGGCAATATTCTCGGAATTCGACGAAACGAAGACCAAACATCCTATTTTTCCCGGAAGAATCCAGAACACCGAAGGAGAGTCGGAGGAGAGCCAGGGGGCCACCACACAGGTGGGCCGCGCGGGCCACACCCTGGCCGCGCCTGCACGGTGTGGGGCCACCTCGTCGCCCCTCCTGCGCCGCCTCTTCGCCTATTTAAGCCCTTTCGACCTAAAAACGCAGTACCTTTTGACGAAACTCCAGAAAGACTCCAGGGGCGCCGCCACCATCGCGAAACTCCGTTTCGGGGGACAGAAGCACTAGTAGGAAAACCCTTATAGGCGAAGCTTAGTTCTGTGGCGCACCGTTTTTGGTGCGCCACAGAAACTTATTTTGTGGCGCACGAAGCTCGGTGCGCCACAGAAATAGCTTAATTTTGTGGCGCACTGCTAAACCGTGCGCCACAAAAACTAGTGGGCCCCACACCCTGTCACCCCCAATCATTGGTTTTACAATTTCTATGGCGCACAAACCTCGGTGCGCCACGAGACTACTTCTACGTGGCGCACGGCGACGGTGCGCCACAAAAATAAGGTGATACGTGGCGCATCGTATTACGTGCGCCACGGAAATAAGATTGTTACGTGGCGCACTGCGGTCGGTGCGCCACAGAAATAAGCTATTACGTGGCGCACTTGTGGTTGGTGCGCCACGGAGTGCGAACCAGATCTACAAAAGTGAGCAACCTCCCACCTACCACACTACACAAGCCATTCTTCTTCCTCCATCTAGCTCGTCCCCCCTTCTCTCTCATACCATTTTGACTCCACTTTTCACTTGCTTGGGTATTTATTACACTTACTTTGGTTGATACTTAATTGGAGTTGAGGAGAAGGCTCTCCATACTCTCTCCTCCTCTCGAAGTCATCGATCGCGGTCTCGTCTCGGTATCGAATCTAGAAGGTGAGTAGTTGGAGGAGACATACATATGCTTGGAGGAGACATGCATATGCTTGTAGATCTTGTGTGGCCGTCGTGTGTATGGATGCTTGTTGCGGGTGAAGCGCTTGTGTGTGTGCCGGTGTGGTGCATGGATGTTTGCCGAAATGTTGATTCATTTCCGTTTCGGCAAGTTTTGCACTACCCATATGTCCTACTTTGAGGAGAGGTCATGCCGAATTTTTCCACTCCATGTAATACCTTGAGGAGAGAGTACGGCCCATGCATGTGTGTGCATTTGGTGCGGTTCTAATTTCCTGTTCTATGTATACCATTTGCGGGCAAGCATGGTCCTCTCGATGAGTTCCGCTCGAATCTCTAGATACAAGATAGACGCGAAGGAGGACATGATTCGGAACAATAGGCGCCGAGATAAGATGTCCGTGTCGATCATGCAAACTCGAGCGCTGGATCAACCACTGATTCCGGACAAGCTGGAGGAGCACCTGCTGAGCGCGGTTTCATGCAAGACAACCAGGCGCGACCGGCCCCATCAAATGGTGCGCATGAAGACCATGTCGAGCGAGACGACTATCATCATGAAGAAGACTATCATCATGCCGACGGGGACTATCATCATGAAGAAGAAGTCGACGGAGAAGATCATCATGAAGAAGAAGATGCCGGCGGAGAACATCATCATGATGAAGAAGAAGATTCCGGCGCGACCACGCTAATTTCGGCCTTGCGGGACTCTCATGTTCAAGATCTGCTCCTCCAGGAGACGAGCAACGATAGAGTTGCAGCTAGAGAGAGAGCCAAGCTGTCGCAAATGGAGAAAGACGGGATGACTCCGATCTTTCCTGGGTGTCGTCCGCGAGGATACGCGCTTGCATGTAACGCTTGATTACTGCGAGATGAAGACGCGAACAAGTGGACCGATTCCAGCTTCAGCAAGAGCTTAAAATTCTGGCACGATCGTCTCCGGAGAGGAACACATTGCCAAGTAGTACCGAGGAGGCCAAGAAAGTCGTGTGTCCCCTTGACCTACCGCACGAAAAATACCACGCCTGCATTAATGATTGTGTGATTTATAGGTGCGAGTACAAGGACGAGAACCACATGTCCGGTGTGTGGCCACGGACGGTACAAGGTTGGGAACAAGAAGGTACCTCGAAAGGTGGTATGGTACTTTCCTATCACTCCCCGTCTGCGGCGGTATTTCGTGGACCCTAAGGAAGCAAAGCTCATGCAATGGCACGAGGAAAGGCGAAGCCCGAAGAAGATCCGGAGATGGGCTATATGCTTGACACACCCTTCGAGACGGCTGGACGAGTGGCAAACATTGGACATCGCCTTCCCTAGGTTCGGGCGACGCAAGGAACATCGAGTTGGGTATGAGCACCGATGGACTCAATCCGTTCGGCAACCGAGTAGCACGCATAGCACCTGGCTCTGTGTTTGTATGGCCTTACAACCTACCCCGTGGCTGTGCACCAAGCAAAGGTACATACACTGAGTATTCTCATTCGGGGCCGAAACAACCAGTGTCGACATGCATTTGTATCTCGGGCTGCTTGAAAGAGGAGTTAGACACGTTGTGGAAGACGCCACCCCGTACGTGGGACGCCTACACTAGAACTTATTTCGATATGAGAGCCGCGTTGATCACGACGGTCACGGACTATCCTGGTTACGCATATGTATGCGCCCGGGTGGGCCACGGATTCAACGAGCTGTGTGAAGTGCATGGACGATACCCCGCATCTACAACTACCAAGGGATCCCGGGTCCTCGAAAACCGTCTACCCGGGTGCTCGAAGGTGGCTTCGCTTGGATCACCCGTGGAGAAAACGCGGTGATCTGTTCAATGGTAAAGATGAGCCCGATGGACCCCCACGCCCGAGGAGCGGCGCAGAAATCGATGATCTTCGAAAAATTGGAAGGAGTGCCCGGCGCCGGGAAAGAAGCGACCGAAGCCGAGCCGGCTGCTCGGTGTATGGAAAGCGAGGTCTGTTTTCCACGACTTGGAGTCTTGGAAGGTCCTCCACACGCCCCACAGCCTCGATGTCATGCACATTACGAAGAACGTTACCGAGAGTACGCTTGGCACTCTTTGCAACTCGAGAGAAGTCCAAGGATGGACCGAAAGCAAGATACGATCTTAAACATTTTGGCATCGGGAAAGATCTTCAAGCCCCGATCTGCGATGATGATGATGATGATGATGATGATGATCGAGACGGAAGGGACTCAACGTCTCCGTAAAAGGGCTAAGAAGAACGCGGTGCGGCTTCCCGCTGCCTGCTTCTAACGAGTCCGGAGGAGCTCGAGCGGTTTTTCAGGTGCCTCCTAGGAGTGAAAGTTCCTCACGGTTACTCGGGGAATATAAGCGAGATATACGGACGTAGCGAAGAAGAGGTTCACCGGGATGAAGTCTCACGATTGCCACGTGCTAATGACGCGAGATACTTCCCGTTGCGATCCGAGGCATAATGGACGAGCACGTCCGTGATACGCTGTTTGGCCTATGCAACTTTTTGACGTTATCACCGGGAAGTCGATCGGCGTGAGGCAGCTCAAGATGCTACGAGGATGAGATCGTGGTGATACTATGTGAGCTCGAGATTTACTTCCACTTGCATTACGTGATATATGCGTCCATCTCCTTCTCCATGTCGTTGAAGACATCAAGCAGCTCGGCCCAACGTTCCTCCACAACATGATGCCTTTCGAAAGGCGGAACGGTGTCATGAAAGGATACGTTCGCAATAGGGCCCGTCCGAGACGCAAGCATGGCCAAGGGGTTTCTAACCTACGAGTGCATCTCCTTCGCCGGAATTATCTAAGCACCGAGGACGACGAGGATCATGTTGGTCTACCACCCGGGACGCACCTCGGGAGGCTCGGCTGGAGTCGGTCACCGCGAGGGCTACCGCTCGGTCCATGTCGGCATTGAAAATCGACGCGACGACTTTGACGAGGGCTCACCGGGTCGCGCTACAACACTTAAAACTGACCGAACCTTTCGTGCAAGAGCACAAAAGCATGGTCGAGCAGAATTACATCGATATGGGCCGGCCGAGGAAGATGGGAGACGTAACCAAAAGCACAACTCCAGCTTCACGCGTTGGTTCAAGCAAACTCAAGCTGGTTGAAGCACGGAGAAATACGCCTTCTACCGAAGATGAAAAACTCATATACACCTTATCACGGGGACCCGCGCATAACGTAAGGACCTATCGGGAGTACGACATCAACGATTCTGATTCTACACCGAGGAAAAGGACAGAAATAGTGAAAATCAAAACTCAGGAGTAACTATGCTTGTCATACGCCGATGGCGAGACTAATGTCAAGGAAAGATTTTTGGAAGGATCGAGGAGATATGGGAGCTCAATTACGTGGAGAGACGGTGCCAATGTTTCGTGTGAGATGGGCCAAGAAGGTCGAAAAGAAGGCCGATATTTCACAACCATGGTTATACCCGATGCAAAATCGAAGAACGCATCCGCGAAAAATGAGCCATGGGTACTCGGTAGCCAAGTTGACCAATGCTTCTTCATCACCGATCCGTCGAGGCCTAGCCGTGTTGTCGTGAGGAGGGGCAAGAGGAGCATCATAGGAATGCAAGGAGACGCCATACGAGGAAGACTTGGACAAGAACGGTGACCCGAAGATGGAGGAGGAATTCGACGAGGCACTTCGACATGCCTACTACTAGTAAAGTAAGAAGGAAGACCTCCCTACCCTCTAAAGGTTGTCCATTCACAGAAGAAATCTCAAGGTGGCCGGTATAAAGTATTCAACCGCCAACAACCGAAAGGAGCAAGAAGATTGCGAAGAGACGGCGCTAGAGCTCGGAGCCGGGACGAAGAAGATCTTTTTTTGGTGTATGTGTGTGTGACAAGTACATGCATGTGTGTGTGAGAGAGACAAGAACATGTGTGTGTGAGACAAGTAATTTGTAATTGAAAATCTCTAGTAATTATTATTAAATGTTGTGTTGTTTCTTGAAAATGTAACAAAAACATTTTTAAAAAGGAAAAAAAGTAGGGGCAACCGGGAGTTCGAACACGGGTTACCCAAGCCTACCGAGTGGGCTTAACCATTGGGCTAATCTTGTGTTTACGACAGAACACAGGCATTAGCCGATTTGTTTACCAAGTCGATAAATTACGTAGGCGCACCTAGTGCGCATGCGCCATAGAATTCCCCTTAATCCTGTGGCGCATGTCCCGCTTGGTGCGCCACGGAGTTAAGGAATTCTATGGCGCATGCACAGCTAGGTGCGCCACGAATCTACGACTTGAGTGAAATAGCGGTTCGCTCTTCCCCCATCTCTCTCTTCCCCACTCCCCACACTAGCGGTTTCTTCCCCGACAACGAGCCAACCCTAGCGCAACCACCGCCGCCACCAAGCGCCGCTGCCGCCGAGGAGGAGGAGGAAGGGGACCGCCACGCCGCCGCCGAGCGGGACGCCCAACCCCGAGCCGCCGCCGCAGATCAAGGAGGAGGAGGACCGCCACGCCGCCGCCGAGGACGTACCCGAGAAGGAGGCCGCCGCACATCGAGGAGGAGGAGGCCGCTGCACCTCGAGGAGGAAGAGGAGAGGCCACCGTCGTCGCTACCGTCACCATCGGTGAGCTTCCCTCTCTCCTTCCCTCCACCTTCCCCTCCCCTCTTCCCTCCCTCTCCCCTTCCCTCCACCTTCCCCCTCCCGGCTAGGGTTCACTGCTAGTTAGGGTTCATTGGAGTTCATAGTCTCTGTTTGCAAATTGAAATGCTTTAGGGTTCACTGCTAGTTAGGGCGAATTCTCATGCTCATGCTCATGCTCACTAGAGATTTTAAAATGCTACTTGGTTGCAAATAAAGATTTTGAAATAAAGATTACTGCAATATTGTGGTCAAATGGAGCGAAACAAGGGACAAAGCAACATGATTGATCCATCTATCAAATGCCTAATGCAAATGCAAATGAAAATGCCTAATGCTACTTGCAAATGAAGTAGGTCTTGGTTGATATAGCAATAAGTAGTATTTTTAAATGAACAACCATATTGCAATTATCAAGTGCATGATTATGCCAATACTATTTAGTGTGTTACGGTAATTAAACCGGTGCATGCTTGCCATAAAGCTGCTCTTGCTTATTGGTGCTGCTTTGTGGGCATGCTTGATGCTCATAACAATAATGAAATGAAAAAATGCTTGCTCATGCTCATGCTTGCCATAAATTGCTCTTGGTTCAAATTGCTTGTGATAGCAGCTTTTGTTTTCTTTATTCATTGCTTGCTGTTTGATTTTTGGGTGAAGTCTGGATCTTTGCTTTATGAGTGACTAGTAATAAGTAAATGACTTATGTTGCTCATGTTGCTCTCTGGTTAATAAAATGAAATTGCATCATGTCAGCTCTCTGGTTTGAAACTAATTTTTTGGTTGAAAATGAATGCGATAGGAAATGCAAAATGAAATGGTAAGCAATTTATATAGTTGGTTTAGTTGGTTTAGATGAAATGCAAAATGCGGTAGCTAGCTAGGTTCATTTAGTTGATTTATGTTGGTTTAGATGAAATGGAAAATGCGGTAGCTTGGTTCATATATAGTTGCTTGCTATATTAACTTTACTTCGCTTCCTTTTGGTCAAATGCATGCTACTGATCCAGGGTACATAAAAAATTGGAATGCTATTTAATTATATCCGGAATAATAGCATTTTCATTTGAAGTCACATGTTAGCGGTAGCTACTTGGTTGGCTTGCTCTATAAGCTTGTATGCTTGTTTATGCTCTATAATGCTACTAGTACATGAAATGCTACTACTATTTGAATTCATTTAATGTACTCTGGTTTTGTAGTGCTCCAGGTTGTGTAGTGCTCTAGATTTGTAGTGCTCCGGGTGGTAGTGCTCCAGGTGGTAGTGCTCCAGTTTGTAGTGCTCCAGGTGGTAGTCATTGTTGTTGTCTTGCTCCGGCGGAGTTTATGTTGGCTTTTGTTTGATGTATTGTAGATGGGCAAGTTTGTATGGTCGATATATGGTGGATATTTTTGCAGGGATTTCATTGAGTTGCCCATTTCTCCCGAAGCGTTGATTAACTTCCGTTTCGGTTGAGAAATGGGCACTCCTACGTAGAAAAATTAGCAAAAGTCATGCCGAGATTTTACGGTTGACTTTTGTACTAACTTGTTGCCTCTTTTTAATGAAGTGCAAATAAACATGTCGGGCAACACTTCTAAGCCCAGGAGCCGAGCGATGAAGCGAGAGAGGCCAACAAGGACTTACGGGAGGGCTACGAGCAGCCCGGAAGGCCGCCGCCGAGTCGCCGACGATGAGGAAGAGGGCGGGACGCCGCCTCCGAGGAGAGGGCCGGGACAGCTGCCTCCGAGGGAGAGGGCCGGGGGCCGCCGCCGACACCGGCGGCGATGACGATACACAGGACGACGCCGCCTAGACCGGTGAAGAGACGGCCGGTGAAGAGAACGCGGCCAACCGCACGGAAGGTGATAGCGGCGGCAACCCTCGGGAGGGTAAGAAGAAGAGGACGGCGAGGAGGGCAAGGAGGGATCGGAGGCCGCAAGTGCTCGCCAACGTCACCGATCATTTCACGGTAGTCTCCGAAAGTGGCCTACCCTTGGAGCCTTCGTGGGTTGCCAAAGGGTACGGCATGCAACTAGGGTGCATCGTCCAGGTGAAACCGTGCCGATCCTAACTCAGGACCTCAGAAGCAAGGAGAACGAGGCTATCGCCCAATCCCTCCTCCAGAAGCTTCACCAACGATACACGTTCCCGGAGCCGTTAAATAAGAAGGTGGACTCTTTAGCTCTCACGAAGATGAGCACCGCCTTGAGCAGCTGGAAGAACCGGCTGAAGGGAAAGATCGAGGCCGGTGAAAGCTGGGAGAGGATAAGTAGCAAAGACCCGTCGCTCTCCTTAGAAGACTTTAATGCATTCAAGTCTTACTTACGGAGTGACTGCTGTTAAAAAATGGACCGCTCAGGGGAAGAAAATGCGGGATTTGAACTTAGGGACCCACCATTGCGGAAGCGGCGGTTACCGAGGAAAACAGCCCACTTGGGACAAGGAGGATGCCGAGATGGTACGTGCAGGGAAAGAAAACCCCTGGCACAAAATCCAGGATGAACAGGGCTAGGAACTTTGTCCGGTCCCGCTACTACTTAGGCTGGAAGACGGGGGAATTTATTACGGATCACGAAGACGTGAAGGGTTTCGAGAAGTACCTGGTAAGGATAGTTCTATATTATTTCGCTCATCTTATTAGGCAATGAAGCCAAATGGGCTAACCTTAAGTTCCTTTGTCTAAAGGATGAAGAGTTGACGAAGGCTGGCCCGTCGTCCCGGGGTCGACGGAACCGTGGGACACGCCTTTCAACGGGGCGATGAACAAGTACAAGGAGAGGGAGCCAGACAAGCCACCGACGTCGGCTGGCCGTGTGTCCGGCTTTGGCACAAGTATGAAGCTATCCGAGTACTACGGATCGGATGCCAAGACGAGAAAGTTGGAGAGGAGGTCATCGGCTAAGGATAAATCCGAGGTTCGGGAGCTGAAGAAGAAGGTGGAGTCACTAGAGAAGCTGGTGGCCGAAAAGCTTGTGGAGAACACGGAGATGATGAACAAGTTATTGGACGAGAAGATCCGGCAGATCATCCCCCCGGGTTGATTGAGGGTTAGGCTGCTTGGAATGCGGGAGGTCAAGTGGGGCCGATACATGTGCCCGGCCTTAGCGGCAGCAACTCAAGCTTCCACGTGTCGCCGACGGTGCCGCTCCACCCGACGCCGGCGTCGGGAGCTCCACCGGACGCCGCCGCAGCTCCAACCGCCGCCGCAGCTCCAGCTGGTCGCATCGCGCCCCCAACCGCCGCCCTTGTATCGACGGTGGCCGAGATCGACGCCATCAAGGAGGTAAACTCATTAGTTACTCCTTCGCGTCATCTTCTTTAACTATATATGCCTTTCGTGACTGCCATCTCACGATGCCCAACATGGCGCCCCTGACTCAGGATGAACAATGCATATTTCTGCAAACGGTGGAGCCGGCGGCAAGTTGGTGGAAGTTGCTAGCGGCTTTGTCATGGCTTCCCGCGTTATGCACGGCGCTACATTGACGGAAGACGTGGCGAAGGTCAAGTTGGTAATGGTAGTGCCGGAGTACCGCTACGCCATCCCCCTTTCAACCTCCGGGCGCGAGAAGAAGGCGAGGTTTTGTCCCTTGGGGATTGCACCTCATGGCTTATGAAATGGCCGAAGAACCAGGTGCGTGCGGGGGGTCTTCCGAGTTGTAAGAGAAGCACCGGCGCCACCTCCCCTATCATCCGGCCCAAGATCGCCAACGCCGACGACACCCTTAAGGAAACGGCGGTCGCCTTCCCTACCACTGAAGGAACCGAGCGGTCGCCGCCGCCACCCGGAAGGAACCGACGATCGCCGTCACCACCGAGACGCCACAAACGGTTGTTGGGAGCGCTACCGCAACGACCGCCTACTAGACGCACGGTACGCCAAGCGGCGGCATCGCAGCCGCCACCACCTAAGGTCCAGGACATGGCGCCACTTGATGGCAATGATGTAGATGATGATGATGACATCGATGCCTACATCAACAACTGGCGCCCTGCAGCCAAGATATGTACATGCCTCCTATGGATGAACAAGCCTTCCGCACACACGGCGATCAACTTAGTCGTCCCCCTACGGTCACGAAGCGGCGCACTGGTCTTCACGGGTCTTTCTCAAGACACTCCTCCGGAGGCTGGCAATCCAGCTCAAGTCAAGCCTGCTACGGTTTTCAGCCCTAACACGGCTGCGTAAGACGATCATCGGGGATCCACCCAAATCAACCCCAGCAACCTCAGAAGCACCACCGGCACCCGAAGCACCACCATCAGCACCACAAGCACCCCCAGTAGGTCAAGTGAAGAAGGGAAGGAAGAGAGGAGCCAAGAAGGGCGCATCTTCGAGCCAGCCTGCTCCTAAGAGGATCCGGGCCGACGACATGGTACCACCTACACCGGATGGCTTGCCCCGGTGTCATGAAGGCTGGTAAACCTATACTGCCTCCGGACATGGAACACCTCGCAAGTGGACAAATGCTCCCTTTGCAGCACTCTATTCATTATCAAGAGAGCGTCCTTCTTAAAGAAAAGGATCCAAATTACCCGGTGTTCTCGGTCAAGGTGCCGTCCAACCAGAACTTCGTCAATGAAGACCCGCGGATATCTTCTTCATAGCGTTCGAGGGCGTCTTCAATCTATTTCACTCGAAACGGCTCGACTATAACTTGGTCCGCCTATACGCGATTAATCTTGAGATGAAGATCAACAGAGAGAGACCCCGCCACATCGCGGTGGCGATCCCTACTACATGCGCGATAGCCAGCTCCGGGACGGCTCAAGGACACGGACCAAGGCGGTGCGGTACCTCCGAACTTCATGCTCATGCACAAAGAGAGCAACACCATTCTTACTGCTGTCTTTCCGAGTAAGTACACATCCGCTCACGGCCGTCGTAACTTATGCTTTCTTATATATTTCTTCCATTGCCGATCATTTCCAACATTCCATTTCAATTGCATGTGTGTTGAGCGAGGGACAAATACGCACACTCATCATCCTAGATCCAAAGTGGTCACTAGCCCGGTATTTCGACTCGTCGA
>NC_061514.1:179568472-179580217 GCF_022539505.1 Lolium rigidum | reverse complement strand
GTTCATAACAAACATCAAGGTAGGGTCAACAACCATGGCTTCTTTAATTCATCTGGGAGCGCCGTCGGTGCTTCGAATAAGCGCTCATTAACGATCAACTTCCCATAAGCTCGCGAAGATGTCACAGTTCTCCATTTGTAGCTTCTTTAGTGCATCTAGGATTTCGAGTTGGAGGAGTCACCTTTGGCATAGGAAGTGGTTCGGTTGTTTTCAATGCATCATCGAAAGATGTCTTCATTTGTCCCATCATGTTCCAATCAACCACACCAAGCATGTTAGTGGGTGATCTCTTGGTGCCTATGAAAGTATACAGATGGTAAACCTAGAGGGGGGGGTGAATAGGTTTCTACAAGTTTTAATTCTTTCTTTGCAATATTAGGCTTTGCGGAATATAAAGGTGAGCCTAATGCAAACTAGGTGAAGCAACCTATATGAGGATACAACTAACTCGAGCACGAAGACTCTCACAAGCAGCTTAAATCACAAGTAAGGAGTTCGGTTAGAGATAACCGATAGCACGCGTGAGACGAGGATGTATTCCCGTGTTCCCTTGCTTTGCAACAAGGTACGTCACGTTTGGAGGGGTGGAGGTCCCACGAAGGATTCCCCACGCCACGAAGGCTCACCCTATTCTCCGGAGCCTATCCCACGAAGGAATAGCTCACTCACTTGTGGTAGACCTTGAGGTAGCCTCCAAACCTTCACAATCTTGCCCGGAGCAAATCCACAGCCCGGATGCTTCCGGACTCCTCTTGCCCACCTAGGGTTTCCAAGGAACCCTAGGAAGCAAGCTTCTCGATGAATACAAGGGGGAATGAGTTGGGTGGAGGAGGAGGTAGATCTGAGGCTTTTGGTGTTTCTAGCAATGGAGTAAGAGAGAGAGCTCAAGAACAGCTTGTAGTGTAGTGCCTAACTGTTCAGAGGTAGGAGAAGGCCTATTTATAGTGTTCTTCGAAATATGGCCGTTGGTCACTTGCCACCTCAGCTTTTCCCTCGACAAACCCGGTTGACCGGACCATAGACCGGACAGCCCGGTGGTGAGGCCGGTCGGACCGGACCAGCGACCGGATTCCCTTTGCGTCGTCCTGGAGCTCCTCCGGTTGGCGACCGGTCGACCGGGCCGCACGCCGGACTCGCCGGTCTGTAGGCCGGCTGACCGGTCGGCAACCGGATCTGCTGGCTCTTCGTTTGGAGCCCGGTTGGCGACCGGTTGACCGGGCCGTGCGCCGACTCGCCCGGTTGGCGACCGGTTGACCGGCCAGCACGCCGGACCGGCCGGTTGCTGGCCCGTTGGACCGGGCTGCGGATCGGATTCTCGCTGTAGACCCCTTTTCGATTGTTGTTGAAGTGGGGGGTCTCCTTTAGCCTTCTTGTTCCTTTGATACACCATTTATGCCTCATTGCCTAATACCTGAGATTATCCTTATAAACATATTAGGCCAAATACTCTAGCACGGTGTCATTGTTACCAAAATAATGGATAAGGGTAAAATACCCTTACAATCTCCCCCTTTTTGGTATACGATGACAAACCGAGCTAGAGTCACAAATAGATATTATGATAAGCTCTAAACCTTGATTCCATATAAGATATTACGACAGCTCCCCCATAATGTGTGCACTTGGAGAATTTGCGTTTGAATGCAAAGTGCACCATTTGTGGAACATGAGAAGCTCCCCCAATATCTTTAGGAAACAAGCATGGTATGGAGATGTGCATATCAAGATATATAAGCATAGCACACATAATCATCCTAACATAGAGTAGCACACATAATAGTCGTCCATACACATCCATACACGAATTATTGGAAGTAGCAAATGGTTCTTGAAAACTCAAAGCAAATAAGCACAAGCCATATAAAATCCAAATAAAGCAACTCCCATGGCTTGTGGCATTCAAAGAACCCCGTGATCCTAGACTCTACTCTCTTCTCCCCCTTTGGCATCGGAACACCAAAAAGGCGAAGAAAAGAGGAGAGATGCTATCGCAACCATCAATAGAACTGATGCCCGGAGGAGTAGGAGCTCTCGCCACCACCGCGTGAAGACGCATCACCTTCATCCTCATCACCATCATCATCAGCAGGGGTAGGAGCACGAGCAGTCCTAGGAGGGAGGGCACCATGAGCGTACACGGAGAAGTCGAAGTTCTGGATCATCTCATCGGTAAGGAGAGGCATCTCCCACTGAGGTGCTACCACAGGCTCCATCTCAGGTCCGAAGGAGGAACGAGGTGGTTCCGTGAGGCCATGAACTCATTCCGTCGCCGCCGTGTCTCCTGGTTCACGCGAAGGCTCGATGTGCAACATCATTGATGTTCTTGCACATTTGCCACATGCTGGAGAAGAAGCGAGCGGCACCATGCTTGGAGCGCCGAGAGTAGCTGGAGCTAGCATCATGATCATGGTGTTCCTTGGAACGACTCTCAGTGGAGGGCATCATGGAGGGAACGTCCGGACGAGTGGCCTCCTGAGTGGGTATCCTGAATGGGTCCATGATGACTCTTTCACCAAGAACGTTGAGAGGAGCGGGAACAATGTAGTTGATGAGCCGCTGAACATACTGAGCATAGTTGGGAGTCATGCGGTCCATAACTGCATGCTTTAGTTCACAGTAGATAAGATCACAGCCATCAATCTTCCTTACCCCGTCAGGAAGACAATAGTACATCAGATTTAGGTGATAGTTCCTGACTTCACTGGTGTCGCCAGACTTGCTGATGAGGCTCTCACGGAACATCTTGGCAAGGACAAGATATGAGTAGTACATCCCAGAGATAGTGGGAGGTCCAGGTGTAGGGTTCGCACGATAGCGTAAGGAGATGTCACCCTTAGTAAGTTTGGACCGTGAATGAATCTTGTACCCTGAGCACCTGTCACCACCACATCCCATGGCTGCACGGAACCGAGAGTAGGAGCATGAGTACTTCTCCTTGCCGATCATCCGGGTGATGGTGCGGTCCGCATCATCATGGAAGAAGACGGTGCAGTGGAACTGACGGACTAGGAGGGGACGAAGGTAGGATCCTCTTGTTGATCATCAGAGCTTTAGGCACACAAGGTCATACAATCCCATACCCTTCAAGGTTTCAACCACAAAGCGGTACTTTGTGGCTTCATGCAAGGCAAGCTCGTCAGGATTAATGGCCTTGGGTGTCACAACTTCACCATTCTTCATAGACTCGTGAGAATCATAGAAACCATCCCATAGGGCTGCTTGTGTCTTGGTCCAGAAGAACTTGTCCCCACGGGTGTAAGTCCGTTGCTCAAAGCGATACGGATTCACCGTCCTCATTTCCTGCCACTCAACACGGTTTGCATTGGCAATACTGAAAGTTGGCACTATTTCATCATCCTCTTGGGAGGCATGCTTATCCTTTTTCTTGCCACCAACTGACTTGCTTCTACCCCCAGCCGAGCTGCCAATGTCAGTACCCTGATGAGCTTGAGGGGGTACGCGACCACTAGAACGGCGGGGAGGATCAGCAGTCCTTCCTCTCTTGGCAACATTGCCACGTGCCTCACCACTCCAACTACCTGTGAATGAGAAAATAGAGCGAGGATAGCAGTGGGGTAAGTGTACATGTCATCAATAATAGGGAAGCCAAAAAGCATAGCATATATCCAAGTGTAGTGATGAGATTGTGCGAAAACTGGGCAATCCGGCGCACAAGCCGGTCCAACCGGGCAGCAGACCGGACGAGCCGGTTGGCGACCGGTTGACTGGACCGCACGCCGGGCCGGCCGGTTGAGCGGCCGGTTGACCGGGTTGGTGACCGGATCTGTCGATTTGTGAAGTTTTGCCCAGATTTTCTACCACAAAATCATGCAAAAACTCATAAACTTGAATATAGACTATAGCAATAGAGTGGAGTAAGTGCATTGTGTTGTGAGACACTCTAAAGGCATGAGGACTTACAAACCCTAACCCTAACCCTAAAATTTCCCCAAATCTTGTCAAGAATTTGCAATGTGTGAGGAGGACTAGAGAATAGGAGAAAGATAGATCACATTACCCGAAGACATGGTCCTCCTTGATCAAGAGAGCAAGAAGAACACTAGGTAGGGCTTGAAACCCAAGAACTGCAAGATTTCCCAAAATAGCTTGAGAGGGACCAAATCCTTTGGTGGAGATGTTCCAAGGGGCCTGATCTATGGTTTGGTGAAGTTTGGGGGGATTCTTGTGGTGGGAAGGCCCTAGAGCTTGGTGGAGGTGATGGGGGCGGTGGCAATGGAGGTGTGGGAGTTGGGGAAGAATGAGGAAGAAGACCCCAAGGGGTATCCTCTTCCACACATAACAGGCCGCGCGGCCGGTCGGGCGCCCGGTCGAACCGGACCTGGCGCCGGCTGATCCGGCGCAGAGGCCGGTCCAACCGGGCCAGAGACCGGCCACCCAGTTTTGTCTCGTTTTTGCCTCGTTTTGCCCCTATGCTTTGTGTAAATGTGTGTGAATGCTCAGATAATGACATGTACATATAGATAGATGATGATGAGATGAGCATAGACATGGGGTTGGAAACACAAAGTTCTCTAGGCATACCCATTGGAGAGAAAATCCAAACAAGATGTAAATAGCAACAATGGGCATGATTCGAAGTATATATCAAGAATCATAAGTCATTTTTGAAATAAGTTTTGCAATAAGATCATTTGGCCTTTGATGCGTGTAGTTGACACGTCCGTTGGGAACCCCAAGAGGAAGGTGTGATGCGCACAGCGGCAAGTTTCCCTCAGTAAGAAACCAAGGTTTAATCGAACCAAGAGGGAGTCAAGAAGCACGTTGAAGGTTGATGGCGGCGGGATATAGTGCGGCGCAACACCGCGAGATTCCGGCGCCAACGTGGAACCTGCACAACACAACCAAAGTACTTTGCCCCAACGAAACAAGTGAGGTTGTCAATCTCACCGGCTTGCTGTAACAAAGGGTTAACCGTATTGTGTGGAAGATGATTGTTTGCAAGAACAAGTAAAGAACAATAGCAGCAGATTGTATGCGATGTAAAGAATAGGACCGGGGTCCACAGTTCACTAGAGGTGTCTCTCCCATAAGATAAAAGCATGTTGGGTGAACAAATTACAGTCGGGCAATTGACAAATAGAGAGGGCATAACAATGCACATACATGTCATGATAAATATAGTGAGATTTAATTGGGCATTACGACAAAGTACATAGACCGCCATCCGAGCATGCATCTATGCCTAAAAAGTCCACCTTCGAGTTATCATCCGAACCCCTTCCAGATATTAAGTTGCAAAACAACGGACAATTGCATTAAGTATGGTGCGTAATGTAATCAATAACTACATCCTCGGACATAGCATCAATGTTTTATCCCTAGTGGCAACAAGCACATCCATAACCTTAGGGGTTTCGTCACTCCCGCAGTTCACGGAGACATGAACCCACTATCGAGCATAAATACTCCCTCTTGGAGTTAATAGCGAAAACTTGCCAGAGCCTCTACTAATAACGGAGAGCATGCAAGATCTTAAACAACACATAGGTAATAACTTGATAATTAACATAACATAGTATTCTCTATCCATCGGATCCCGACAAACACAACATATAGTATTACAGATAGATGATCTTGATCATGTTAGGCAGCTCACAAGATCCAACAATGAAGCACAATGAGGAGAAGACAACCATCTAGCTATCGCTATGGACCCATAGTCCGGGGGTGAACTACTCACTCATCACTCCGGAGGCGACCATGGCGGTGAAGAGTCCTCCGGGAGATGAATCCCCTCTCCGGCGGCGCCGGAGGAGATCTCCAGAATCCCCGAGATGGGATTGGCGGCGGCGTCGTCTCGCAGAGGTTTTCCGTATCGTGGCTCTCGGCATCGGGGGTTTCGCGACGGAGGCTATTTGTAGGCGGAAGGGCGAGTGTAAAGAGGCGGCACGAGGGGCCCACACCCTAGGTCGGTGCGGCCAGGGCCTGGGCCGCGCCGCCCGGTGTTACGCCACCTCGTGGCCCCACTTCGACTCTCCTTCGGTCTTCGGAAGCTTCGTGGCAAAATAGGACTCCGGGCGTTGATTTCGTCCAATTCCGAGAATATTTCGTTACTAGGATTTTCGAAACCAAAAACAGCAGAAAACAACAGCGGCTCTTCGGCATCTTGTTAATAGGTTAGTTCCAGAAAATGCACGAATATGACATAAAGTGTGCATGAAACATGTAGATATCATCAATAATGTGGCATGGAACATAAGAAATTATCGATACGTCGGAGACGTATCAGCCTTATATAGTCAAATCAAGTTGTAATGAAGGTTCAATGAGGGGTGATACGTCTTCAACGTATCGATAATTTCTTATGTTCCATGCCACATTATTGATGATATCTACATGTTTTATACACATTATATGTCGTATTTATGCATTTTCCGGCACTAACATATTAACGAGATGCCGAAGAGCCACCGTTGCTCGCTGTTTTTGGTTTCGAAATCCTACAAAGGAAATATTCTCGGAATTGGACAAAATCAACGCCCAGGGTCCTATTTTGCCACGAAGCTTCCGTAAGACCGAGGAGAAAGGAAGTGGGGCCACGAGGCGCCGACACAACAGCGGCGGCGCGGCCTCGGCCCTTGGCCGCGCGGCCTCGGCGTGTGGGGCCCTCGTGTGGCCCCCCGCGTTGCCCTTCCGCCTACTTAAAGCCTTCGTCGCGAAACCCCCAGCACCGAGAGCCACGATACGGAAAACCTTACCGAGACACCGCCGCCGCCAATCCCATCTCGGGGATTCGGAGATCGCCTCCGCACCCTCGCCGGAGAGGGGATTCATCTCCCGGAGGACTCTTCACCGCCATGGTCGCCTCCGGAGTGATGAGTGAGTCGTTCACCCCGGACTATGGGTCCATAGCAGTAGCTAGATGGTTGTCTTCTCCTCATGTGCTTCATTGTCGGATCTTGTGAGCTGCCTAACATGATCAAGATCATCTATCTGTAATTCTATATGTTGTGTTTGTCGGGATCCGATGGATAGAGAATACTATGTTATGTTGATTATCAATCTATTACCTATGTGTTGTTTATGATCTTGCATGCTCTTCGTTATTAGTAGAGGCTCTGAGCCAAGTTTTTGCTCTTAACTCCAAGAGGGGGTATTTATGCTCGATAGTGGGTTCATGTCTCCGTGAATCTGGGGGAGTGACAGAAACCTCTAAGGTTATGGATGTACTGTTGCCACTAGGGATAAAACATTGATGCTATGTTGATACGTCCAAAACGTATCTACTTTCCCGAACACTTTTGCTATTGTTTTGCCTCTAATTTGTGTATTTTGGATGCAACTAACACGGACTAACGCTGTTTTCAGCAGAACTGTTCTGGTGTCTCGTTTTTGTGCGTAAATCCAACTTTCGGGAAAAACCTCGGGATTTTGACAGAAGGCCCTATTTTCCCTGAACATCGACGGAGCCGTAAGGACAAATCAAGTGGAGGCCCGAGGGCCCCACACCATAAGGCGGCGCGGCCTAGGGGGGGCCCGCGCGGCCCTATGGTGTGGCCCCCTCGGCCGGCCTCCGACGCCCTCCTTCGGACTACTTATTGGCCTCGACCTAATAACGCACGGGGAGAAGTCGAAGTCGCCAGAAACCCTCCAGAACGCCGCCACATCGCGAAACTCCGTCTCGGGAGCCGAAGTCTCCGTTCGGCACTCCGCGGGACGGGGAATTGGAGGAGATCATCGCCATCATCACCGCCAACGCCTCTCCATCGACCAGCCATGTTTCCCCCATCCATGTGTGAGTAATTCCCCCGCTGTAGGCTGAAGGGGATGGTAGGTATTGGATGAGATTGGTCATGTAATAGCATAAGATTGTTAGGGCATAGTACCTAGTATCCGTAGATGTTACTTTTATGATATTGTTGCAACTTGTTATGCTTAATGCTTGTCACTAGGGCCCGAGTGCCATGATCTCAGATCTGAACATGTTATTGATTCATGAAGATATTCGTTGTTTATGATCTTACCTGCAAGTTGTATACACATGTCGTCGTCCGGAACCAATGGCCCCGAAGTGACGAAATTGGGACAACCGGAGGGGATGGTAGTGACGTGAGGATCACATGTGTTCACGGAGTGTTAATGCTTTGCTCCGGTACTCTATTAAAAGGAGTACCTTAATATCCAGATAGTTTCCCTTGAGGCCCGGCTGCCACCGGCTGGTAGGACAAAAGATGTTGTGCAAGTTTCTCATTGCGAGCACGTACGACTATAATTGGAACACATGCCTATTGATTGATTAGTACTTGGATACCGTTTTATTATTATCTGCAAAATGCCCTGCTATGATTGTTACATGAGTTTCTCTCATCCATGCAACGCCCGTTATCCGTCCCCGTGCCTACAGTATTTTAATCCTGCTGTTTACTATAATCACTACTCGTTGTTTCCGTTACTCCGTCGCTGTTATTTCACTACCGCTATCTGCTATAAAACTCGTTACTACTGATAAACTCTTGCGAGCAAGTCTCGTTTCCGGTGCAGCTGAATTGACAACTCCGCTGTTAAGGCTTTCAAGTATTCTTTGTCTCCCCTTGTGTCGAATCAATAAATTGGGTTTTACTTCCCGCGAAGACTGTTCCAATCCCCTATACTTGTGGGTCATCATATGTCCGAGGATGTAGTTATTGATTACATTACGCACCATACTTAATGCAATTGTCTGTTGTTTTGCAACTTAATACTGGAAGGGGTTCGGATGATAACCTGAAGGTGGACTTTTTAGGCATAGATGCATGCTCGGATAGCGGTCTATGTACTTTGTCGTAATGCCCAATTAAATCTCACAATATTCATCATATCATGTATGTGCATTGTTATGCCCTCTCTATTTGTCAATTGCCCGACTGTAATTTGTTCACCCAACATGCTATCTTATGGGAGAGACACCTCTAGTGAACTGTGGACCCCGGTCCATTCTTTTACATCGAATACAAATCTGCTGCTATTGTTCTTTATTGTTCTTTGCAAACAATCATTATCCACACTATACATCTAATCCTTTGTTACAGCAAGCCGGTGAGATTGACAACCTCACTGTTTCGTTGGGGCAAAGTACTTTGGTTGTGTTGTGCAGGTTCCACGTTGGCGCCGGAATCCCTGGTGTTGCGCCGCACTACATCCCGCCGCCATCAACCTTCAACGTGCTTCTTGGCTCCTCCCGGTTCGATAAACCTTGGTTTCTTTCGAGGGAAAACTTGCTCGCTGTGCGCATCATACCTTCCTCTTGGGGTTCCCAACGAACGTGTGAGTTACACGCCATCAAGCATATTTTCTGGCGCCGTTGCCGGGGAGATCAAGACACGCTGCAAGGGGAGTCTCCACAATCCAATCTCTTTACTTTGTTTTTGTCTTGCTTTATTTTATTTACTTATTTGTTTGCTGCACTTATATCAAAACACAAAAAAATTAGTTGCTAGCTTTACTTTATTTACTGTCTTGCACTCTATATCAAAAACACAAAAAAATTAGTTACTTGCATTTACTTTATCTAGTTTGCTTTATTTACTACTGCTAAAATGAGTAATCCAGAAGTTGAAGTTCGTTCGTTTAAGCAACAAGGGGGGAATGTTTAAAAGATGCTTGGTATAGAATTAGTGATGCCCATAATAGGTGCACTAAGAAACACTCCACCACTATCCTACTCGTGAATTTTTATGTTGGTATCTCTAGCTTGGAATAGGTATGTTCTTGATTGTCTCGCAGAGGTAACTTCCTAGGCGCTCCTGCTTTAGAAGCTAGTTGCATTATTGAGAGTCTATTTGGAACACCACCTGTTAATGAAGTTAAAATTGAAACCTCTCTTGAAGATGTTATGAAAAAATTGGAAACCATAGAGAAAAATTTTCCAAGTGTTGAAACTAAATTGGAAATGTTACTTGATAAAACTGATAAACTTGATAAATCCTTAGGAGGAATTGACGAAAGAATTAGTGTCCTAGGAACTTGTGTTGTCCATGATAATCAAACCCAAAGGATTAGTGAACTTGAAAAAGCTATGGCAACCTTGGGTTCAACTTTTTCTTCTCTTAAATATAAGGAGAAAGCTTATGTGGGTAAGGGGCAAAAGTTTATGTATGTCTCTAAAGTGTCTAAGCCAAAAAAAAATATTATTATAGGCCTAAAATTGACAAAGCCCTTAGTACCACTACAGATGGGGGAACTTATGATGTCGATGCTCCACCTCTTGATAATACTTGATATACACTTTCTGCGCCTAGCTGAAAGGCGTTAAAGAAAAACGCTTATGGGAGACAACCCATGTTTTTACTACAGTATTTTTGTTTTATATTTGAGTCTTGGAAGTTGTTTACTACTGTAGCAACCTCTCCTTATCTTAGTTTTGTGCTTTGTTGTGCCAAGTAAAGTCTTTGATAGTAAGGTTCATACTAGATTTGGATTACTGCGCAGAAACAGATTTCTTTGC
Organism: Lolium rigidum; assembly: GCF_022539505.1. Taxonomy (NCBI): domain Eukaryota; kingdom Viridiplantae; phylum Streptophyta; class Magnoliopsida; order Poales; family Poaceae; genus Lolium; species Lolium rigidum. The sequence goes on along the minus strand of NC_061514.1, from coordinate 179,569,773 downwards.
TGTCACGAATTTCGACTTGCCTCTCTGTAGGTAGCTCACAAAAATATGCCAATTTACGTGCGTGATCCTTAGATATGTACGCAACTTTCATTCATTTTGGGCATTTTCATTTGAGCAAGTCTGGTGCCTCAATAAAATCCATCTTTACGGACTGTTCTGTTTTGACAGATTCTGCCTTTTATTTCGCATTGTCTCTTTTGCTATGGTGGATGAATTTCTTTATTCCATTAATGTCCAGTAGCTTTATGCAATGTCCAGAAGTGTTAAGAATGATTGTGTCACCTCTGAACATGTTAATTTTTATTGTACACTAACCCTCTAATGAGTTGTTTCGAGTTTGGTGTGGAGGAAGTTTTCAAGGATCAAGAGAGGGAAATGATGCAATATGATCAAGGAGAGTGAAAGCTCTAAGCTTGGGGATGCCCCGGTGGTTCACCCCTGCATATTTTAAGAATACTCAAGCGTCTAAGCTTGGGGATGCCCAAGGCATCCCCTTCTTCATCGACAACATTATCAGGTTCCTCCCCTGAAACTATATTTTTATTCCATCACATCTTATGTACTTTGCTTGGAGCGTCGGTTTTTTTTTGGTTTTTTTGTTTGAATAAAATGGATCCTAGCATTATTTGTGTGGGAGAGAGACACGCTCCGCTGTTGCATATGGACAAATTTGTCCTTAGGCTTTACTCATAGTATTCATGGCGAAGGTTGAATCTTCTTCGTTAAATTGTTATATGGTTGGAATCGGGAAATGCTACATGTAGTAATTCTAAAATGTCTTGAATAATTTGATACTTGGCAATTGTTGTGCTCATGTTTAAGCTCTTGCATCATATACTTTGCACCCATTAATGAAGAAACACCTAGAGCTTGCTAAATTTGGTTTGCATATTTGGTCTCTCTAAAGTCTAGATAACTTCTAGTATTGAGTTTTGAACAACAAGGAAGACGGTGTAGAGTCTTATAATGTGTACAATATGTCTTTTATGTGAGTTTTGCTGCACCGGTTCATCCTTGTGTTTGTTTCAAATAACCTTGCTAGCCTAAACCTTGTATCGAGAGGGAATACTTCTCATGCATCCAAAATCCTTGAGCCAACCACTATGCCATTTGTGTCCACCATACCTACCTACTACATGGTATTTCTCCGCCATTCCAAAGTAAATTGCTTGAGTGCTACCTTTAAAATTTCCATTCTTCACCTTTGCAATATATAGCTCATGAGACAAATAGCCTAAAAACTATTGTGGTATTGAATATGTACTTATGCACTTCATCTCTTATTAAGTTGCTTGTTGTGC
>NC_061514.1:179493840-179568372 GCF_022539505.1 Lolium rigidum | reverse complement strand
AATTAGATACCTTATGACAAAGAAAGATGCTAAGCCGAGTCTTATTAGATGGGTACTTCTTTTGCAAGAATTTGATTTACATATTGTAGATAGGAAAGGTGCTGATAATCCTGTTGCTGATAATTTGTCTAGATTGGAAAATATTGCTTATGATCCTGTTCCTGCTAATGATAGTTTTCCAAATGAACAATTGGCTGTAATAAAGGTGAGCTCGCGAGATAGTCCTTGGTATGCTGATTATGCTAACTTTATTGTTTCCAAGTACTTGCCGCCAACCTTTTCATCTCAAGCAGAGGAGGAAATTCTTTTATGACTTGAGGCATTATTTTTGGGATGACCCACACTTATATAAAGAAGGAGTGGATGGTATTCTCGCGAAGGTGTGTTCCCGAATATGAACAACAAGAGATATTGAGTAAATGTCATGGTACTGCTTATGGAGGACATCACGCCGGAGATAGAACCGCGCAAAAGGTTCTACAATCAGGTTTTTATTGGCCAACTCTCTTCAAAGATGCAAGGAAGTTTATTTTATCTTGTGATGAATGTCAAAGGGTTGGTAATATCTCCAGTACGCAATGAAATGCCTATGAATTATACTCTTGTTATTGAACCGTTTGATTGTTGGGGATTCGACTTCATGGGACCTTTTCCTCTTCAAAAGGTAACACTCATATACTTGTTGTTGTTGATTATGTTACTAAATGGGTGGAAGCCATACCTACAAAAAGTGCCGATGGTGAGACCTCTTTAAAAATGCTTTTAGATATTATTTTTCCTAGATTTGGAGTACCTAGATATATTATGACCGATGGAGGTTCTCATTTTATTCATGGAGGTTTTAGAAAAACTCTTGCTAGGTATGGTATTAATCATAGAATTGCTTCCGCTTATCACCCTCAAAGTAGTGGTCAAGTAGAATTATCAAATAGAGAAATTAAATCTATCTTGCGGAAGACCGTTAATAAATCTAGAAAGAATTGGGCTAGTAAATTGAAAGAAGCACTATGGGCTTATAGAAATGCTTATAAAAACCCCATGGGAATGTCACCTTATAAAATGGTTTACGGAAAAGCTTGTCATTTACCTTTAGAACTAGAACACAAAGCTTATCGGGCTGTTGGAGAATTAAATAAAGATCCTAAACTTGCCGGTAATAAGAGGTTGCTACAATTAAGTTCTCTAGATGAATGGAGAAGTGAAGCTTATGAAAATGCTAAACTCTTTAAAGAAAAAGTTAAAAAATGGCATGATAGAAGGATCATCAAAAGAGAGTTTAATATTGGGGATAAAGTCCTATTGTATCGGTCTCGTCTCGGATTCTTTGTGGGAAATTACTCTCGAAATGGGAAGGACCATATGTTGTTGAGGAGGTGTATCGTTCAGGAGCAATTAAAATTAGCTCTCTCCAAGGCAATGCTACGCAAGTGGTGAATGGACAAAGACTCAAGCATTATATCTCAGGTGATTCTTATAATGTTGATGTTGATATTATTCAAGTGGAAACACCGGAGGCTTTCATCAAAGGACAAATTGACAATCCGCCAGAACTCAACTTTGAATAGGTAACATGATCGGTAATGAAAAGTTCGCGATTTACTTTCCGAACAATATTTTTGCTGTTTTTGGAAAATATGAAAAATTACGAGATCGAAACGGAGTGGAAAAGACGCACGAGGGCGTGCCACCACAGCCGGCGCGGGCCCCGACCTGGCCGCGCCGACCTATGGTGGCACCGCCTCGTCGCCCCTTTCCGACTCTGGCTCGACCTGGTACTTTCCGTTTGTTCTGAAAATTTTTATTATATAATCCCCCGGACCCCTGGAGGTCCGTATATCGTTCTCTCGACGTGTTTTGTTTCGAGCTGTTTCTGCCAGGATTTGTTTTAGATCTAGAGCCATCATGTCTTCATCGGGAACTCCAAAGGACAGCTCCTGCAAGGATGTTGGCAACTTGTACATGGAGGAGCTGAGGATGCACCCAAAGGAGTTGATGCTCGTCGAGGGAAAATTGCAGATCAAAGATGTTCAGGGTCCCAAAGGAGAAGGAAGCTTGGAAGACAGGATGGAGAAGCTAGAACAAGAGGTCTTCAATTACAAGAAGATGGCCGAGCGTGAAGTGGATATCTTTCACAAGATTGTGTCTGAACTCATTGCCGAACACGAGAAGGAAACCGCAAAGCTATGGGGCGACATCCTCTCACTTCACGACACCACCAACAAACTCCAAGCTCAACTCTATGACATTCATAATCAGAACCGTGAGTATGAAAACAAGGTTTAAACATATAAGCCGTGCCGCTAGTTTCGGGATTCCCGAGACCAAGATGTCATTTGTTGATGGAGAGCCTCTATCTTGGAAGTCTGAAGATGGGAATTCATCACCACCATCGCCAAAAGAGTAATTCATCATCGGTATTGGCATCCCCTTGGTTTGTTCCAAGCTTGGGGGAGTGCCGCGGTATCACATCATTACTACCTTTTACTTTTTACTATCAAGTAGTGTCATATCATGAGTAGGGAAGTTATCGTATAAGATGGGTTGCAGTGTGGAAGTATCTCTCCTTTAGTTTGTCTATGTATCCCTTGGTGTGAGTTATCGTTATGGAATATTAATGAGAAGTCTTATCATTTACATATTGCACAACTTATTTTAGTTTGCAATTTCTACTATATGATTGATCTTGATTTTAGTATTGGTACCACTTTGGGAGCATTGAGTAAATCTATTTGGTTTTGGCAAACTTAGCAATGGTCAATAGCAACAACACTTTGAGTTTAAGAAGAATAGAGGAAATAAATGTAGAAGATGTTATTATCTTTCTTATCAGTCCTTAGCTTAGTATTCTAAAGTTAAAACTGTTTGTGCTTACAAGTAAGATGCATGATTGTTTCTATCACATGTATATTTGTTTGTTTCCCTCAAACTCCTATGCTTGCTATTTAACCTTGCTAGCCAAAGACCTGTACTGAGAGGGAATACTTCTCGTGCATCCAAACCTGAACCCAAACCTATGCCAATTGTGTCCACCATATCTACCCACCGCATGGTATTTTCTGCCATTCCAAGTAAATACTTCATGTGCTACCTTTGAACAATTCAAAACTTATTACTTCTTGTTTGTGTCAATGTTTTATAGCTCATGAGGAAGTATGTGGTGTTTTATCTTTCAGCCTTGTTAGGCAGCCTCCACTAATGGACTGGTGGCTTCATCCACTTATCCCATAATTTTGCAATAAGAGCCGGCAACGGGGTTCCCACCTCAAATTAATCAACTTTCATTAATAATTCTCTTCACGTGTTTTGTCTCGATTCATCAGTAAGCAACTTAATTTTGCAATAGACACTCCTCCATGGTATGAGATTGTTGGAAGGCACCCGAGGATTCGGTTAGCCATGGCTTGTGTAAGCAAAGGTTGGGGGAGTGTCATCCTTAAATAAACTAAAGTACATGTGTAAACAAAAGAGAAGAGGGATGATCTACCTTGCCGGTAGAGGTAACGTCCTTCATGGGAGCCGCTCTTTGGAGGTCTCGTTTGGCAAGGGGGTTAGAGTACCCGCTACCGATCGTTGACAACAAGAAACACCTCTCAAAACTTTACTTTTATTCTCTTTATATGATTTCAAAACTCGAAAAAGCTCTAGCACATGATTTAATCCCTGCTTCCTCTCGCGAAGGGCCTGTCTTTTACTTTATGCTGAGTCAGTAAACCTATTTCCCTCCATCTCAAGCAAGCATTTGAGTTGTTGTGATCAAACTATTATATTGTGATTTGCTTCATCATGTTTTTACTCTTTCTTGTTTAGTACAAGTTTTACCTGGATGATTATAGCTTTGAAAGTCATCAATGATTAATATGATTGAGTATGCAAGTTTACCATAAGCTTTAATATGAGAGCGCTGCTCAATAGATAAGTATAATCTGTTAACTGTTCTCTGACCAAGAACAAAGTTTGCCATCACCACTTATGATTTCTTATGCACCTTTATTTGTGACTACCTTATACTTGTTTCAAGTTGAGTTATATGAGGAAGTTGTTTACTATAATGTCTTGTGTGAATGAATATGATGCTTCTTGTCCGTATTTTGTTTATCGACTCTTCACTCCACAAACATGCGGTCCTGTTTACCGAGTTCCGTCTCGCTTGGGGACAAGCGAAGTCTAAGCTTGGGGGAGTTGATACGTCCAATTTGCATCACTATTTTATATCATAATTTGCTGTTATTCATTGATATATTTCATATTGGGACACAATACTTATGTTATTTCATCTATTTTGCATTTTTCATGATTATTTGGAGATCGAGCACCGGAGCCAGATTCTCGCTGGAAAAAGCACCGTCAGATGCAATATTTCGGAAGATCAACTCGTGGAAGGAAGTTTTACCAAAAATCCTATTTTTCCAAATGACGAAGGAAGCCAGAAGGGGGAGCCAGCTGGACCCATGGTGGGCCCACACCATAGGGCGGCGCGGCCCATGGCCTGGCCGCGCCACCATGTGGTGTGGGGCCCCCACAGCCTCTTTCGCCTCCTTTTCTTCGCGAAACCCTTCGTCCCGAAGACCTAAGCCACAGAGGAATCCTCACGAAGGTTTACAGCCGCCTCTGCGGGGCGGAGAACACCAGAGAGAAAAGAGCTCTCCGGCGGGTAGGAATCCGCCGGGGAAATTCCTCCCGAGAGGGGAAATCGACGCCATCGTCACCGCCATCGAGCTGGACATCATCTCCATCACCATCATCATCATCTCCACCATCATCACCGCCATCTCCACCGCTGGACATCGTCACCGCTGTAGCAATTTGGGTTTGATCTTGATTGTTTGATAGGGGAAACTCTCCCTGCATCGTTTTCTACTTGTTATTGATGCTATTGAGTGGAACCATTGAACCAAGGTTTATGTTCAGATTGTTATTCATCATCATATCACCTCCGATCATGTTCCATATGATGTCTCGTGAGTAGTTCGTTTAGTTCTTGAGGACATGGGTGAAGTCTAAATGTTAGTAGTGAACTATGGTTGAGTAATATTCAATGTTATGATATTTAAGTTGTGGTGTTATTCTTCTAGTGGTGTCGTGTGAACGTCGACTACACGACACTTCACCATTTATGGGCCTAGGGGAATGCATCTTGTACTCGCTTGCCAATTGCGGGGTTGTCGGAGTGACGAAACCTAAACCCCGTTGGTATATCGATGCAGGAGGGATCGCAGGATCTCGCAGTTTAAGGCTCGTGGTTAGATTTATCTTAATTACTTTCTTGTAGTTGCGGATGCTTGCAAGGGGTATAATCACAAGTATGTATTAGTCCTAGGAAGGGCGGTACATTAGCATAGGTTCACCCACACAACACTTATCAAAACAATGAAGATTAATCAACCGTATGTAGCGAAAGCACTAGACTAAAATCCCGTGTGTCCTCGAGAACGTTTGGTCATTATAAGTAAACAAACCGGCTTGTCCTTTGTGCTAAAAAGGATTGGGCCACTCGCTGCAATTATTTCTCTCGCATTTTACTTACTTGTACTTTATTCATCTCGTTACATCAAAACCCCCGAATACTTGTCCGTGAGCATTTACAAGTGAATCCTTCATCAAAACTGCTCGTCAACACCTTCTGCTCCTCGTTGGGATCGACATTCTTACTTATCGAAGATACTACGATACACCCCCTATACTTGTGGGTCATCATTGAGCTATTGGTGATGTGCCTAGAATCAGGTCTATCGTGAATTCTATCTCCCTATCGGGTGGCATACTCAGTATTCCTTGGGAAATACATCTTGAAACTCATTTACCACAGGGATTTCTTCTATCTTTACCTCCTTCAAACTGCTAAGTTCCAATCCTATCTCCAACTAAGTATATTTGTCTCCCTGAAACACTATCTAACTTCCATTGGAATTGCGGAGTGATACGGTTTTGTCACCACTGTTAATCACTTCTCCATTCTCCGTCAACCAGTCCATCCCTAGGATGACTGATATATCCTTCATGGGAATGATTAAAAGGTCCGCGAAATAAACACAGTCACATATGGTTATGACATGTGCCTCTTTCACGTGGGCTACTAAGATCGTTTTCCCCCCGTAGATAAGACAGTTATGGGATATTCTAATTTGGAACATCTAAGCCCGTATTTTTCCACGAACTCCCGTGCAAGAAATGATGTAGTGGCTCCCGTATCAAATAATACTTCGCCAGGATGAGTAAGAATGCTGAGCGTACCTAAGACTGCTTGATCCGACTCTCCAGCTTGTTCCAAGGTTGTGTAATGCAGCTTTCCATACGGTTTGCCCTTCTTGTTGTTGTTGTTGTTGTTGTTGTTGTTGTTGTTGTTGTTGTTGTTGTTGTTGTTGTTGTTGTTGTTGTTGTTGTTGTTGTTGTTGTTGTTGTTGTTGTTGTTGTTATTGTTGTTGTTGTTGTTGTTGTTGTTGTTGTTGTTGTTGTTGTTGTTGTTGTTGTTGTTGTTGTTGTTGTTGTTGTTGTTGTTGTTGTTGTTGTTGTTGTTGTTGCTGTTGTTGTTGTTGTTTCCACCTCCGGCTCGTCCTCCTCCTGAGTTCTGTCCACTCCACGATGCCTTGTTTGGACACTCAGGCTTGATGTGTCCCTCTTGCCCACAACCATAGCATATGATCCTGGGCTTCTGACAGTCCTTCTGCACGTGTCCTTTCTGCCCACAACTGTGGCAGATGATCTGATTCCTTGGGTTCTGGTTCTAACCTCCACGGTTGTATTGATTACCTGTAGGTCGGAACCGTGGTTTGAAACTCATGTCTGGTGTTGGTTTAGTAACTGGGTACTTCCTTGGATCGATACGAGCCCTCTTCCTCCTATCACCTAGACCTGCCTGTAGTCATCCTCGAAAATGATTGCCGAGTCAATCAGTTCCTAGAATTCTGCAGTCCGTGCCAACCTCAATTGCATCTTCATATAAGGGTTCATTACTTTCATAAACCTCTTTTTCCTTTTTTCATCTGAGTTCACCTCCTCGGGTGCATACCTTGATAGTCTATTGAAATCACGAACATACTGCATGATTGGTGCAGCGTTCTGTTGTAGTTTGTCAAACTCCCTCTTCTTTAACTCCGCCACGCTTTCCGGAACAGGAGCATCCCGGAACTTCTTCTAAAATTCTTCCCATGTGAACACCTTTTCTGGAGGATGTACTGCAGCGACATTCTCCCACCATGATGTCGCTGGTCCTGACAACAGATAAGTGGCATACCTAATCTTATCCTCATCGTTGCATCCAACGGTTCTTAACTTCCTTTTTGTATCCATCAGCCAATCTTCTGCATCCATTGGTTCTGGAGCTGATGCAAAAGTTAGTGGTCTTGCATTTTGAAAGTCTGGCAGGGTTACACCTCTACCTTCATTTCCCCTGTCGTTGATGACATGAGCAAAGAAATCTTGCATGTTCTGGTTTTGACTTTCCTGGTACTTTCTCCTATCTTCTTCCATTGATCTCATATACTGCTGGAAATCTGGATGCATCATATGATGTGGTGGTGGTGGTGCATTCTCCATTCTGGCTGTTGCATCTACTTCTTCTTTTTTTCCTTCGCATCCCGCTCTCTTCTAGCCTCTTCGGTTTCAACTAACGCCATATCCCCCTAGTACTGTAACAAAGAGCGATTACTCATAATTACACCATGCAAATGTTTTCTGAGCTCAACTCATTGCCCAGTACTAGTCACACAATGAAATCAAGAAGCAAATCCAAAGCACACATTTATTATGTATATATGATACGTCTCCGACGTATCGATAATTTCTTATGTTCCATGCCACATTATTGATGATATCTACATGTTTTATGCATACTTTATGTCATATTTATGCATTTTCCGGCACTAACCTAATAACGAGATGCCGAAGATCCAGCTTGTTGTTTTCGCTGTTTTTGGTTTCGTAAATCCTAGTAAGGAAATATTCTCGAATTGGACGAAATCAACGCCCGGGGCCTATTTTTCCACGAAGCTTCCGGAAGACCGGAGGACTTACGAAGTGGGGCCACGAGGTGGCGACACAACAGGGCGGCGCAGCTCGGGTCTTGGCCGCGCGGCCCCGGTGTGTGGGCCCCTCGTGACGCCCCTTACCCGCCCTTCCGCCTACATATAGTCTTCGTCGCGAAACCCCCGGTACCGAGAGCCACGATACGGAAAACCTTCCGAGACGCCGCCAATCCCATCTCGGGGGATTCGGGAGATCGCCTCCGGCACCCTGCCGGAGAGGGGAATCATCTCCCGGAGGACTCTTCACGCCATGGTCGCCTCCGGAGTGATGAGTGAGTAGTTCACCCCTGGACTATGGGTCCATAGCGTAGCTAGATGGTCATCTTCTCCTTATGTGCTTCATTGTCGGATCTTGTGAGCTGCCTAACATGATCAAGATCATCTATCTGTAATGCTATATGTTTTGTTTGTTGGGATCCGATGGATAGAGAATACTATGTTATGTTGATTATCAATCTATTACCTATGTGTTGTTTATGATCTTGCATGCTCTCCGTTATTAGTAGAGGCTCGGCCAAGTTTTTACTCTTAACTCCAAGAGGGAGTATTTATGCTCGATAGTGGGTTCATGCCTCCATTAAATCTGGGACGATGACGAAAGTTCTAAGGTTGTGGATGTCTGTTGCCACTAGGGATAAAACATTGATGCTATGTCCGAGGATGTAGTTATTGATTACATTACGCACCATACTTAATGCAATTGTCCGTTGTTTGCAACTTAATACGGAAGGGGTTCGGATGATAACTCGAAGGTGGACTTTTTAGGCATAGATGCATGTCTGGATAGCGGTCTATGTACTTTGTCGTAATGCCCAATTAAATCTCACTATACTCATCATATCATGTATGTGCATGGTCATGCCCTCTCTATTTGTCAATTTCCCAACTGTAATTTGTTCACCCAACATGCTATTTATCTTATGGGAGAGACACCTCTAGTGAAATGTGGACCCCGGTCCATTCTTTTACATCGAATACAATCTACTGCAATACTTGTTCTACTGTTTTCTGTAAACAATCATCATCCACACTATACATATAATCCTTTGTTACAGCAAGCCGATGAGATTGACAACCTCACTCGTTTCGTTGGGGCAAAATACTTTGGTTGTGTTGTGCAGGTTCCACGTTGGCGCCGGAATCCCGGTGTTGCGCCGCACTACATCCCGCCGCCATCAACCTTCGACGTGCTTCTTGACTCCTACTCGGTTCGATAAACCTTGGTTTCTTACCGAGGGAAACTTGCCGCCGTACGCATCACACCTTCCACTTGGGGTTCCCGATACGCGTACATCACGCGTCCGTTGGGAACCCCAAGAGGAAGGTGTGATGCGTACGGCGGCAAGTTTTCCCTCGAAAGAAACCAAGGTTTATCGAACCAGGAGGAGCCAAGAAGCACGTTGAAGGTTGATGGCGGCGGGATGTAGTGCGGCGCAACACCGAGATTCCGGCGCCAACGTGGAACCCGCACAACACAACCAAAGTACTTTGCCCCAACGAAACAAGTGAGGTTGTCAATCTCACCGGCTTGCTCGTAACAAAGGATTAGATGTATAGTGTGGATGATGATTGTTTGCGAAAACAATAAAACAAGTATTGCAGAGATTGTATTCGATGTAAAAGAATGGACCGGGGTCCACAGTTCACTAGAGGTGTCTCTCCCATAAGATAAATAGCATGTTGGGTGAACAAATTACAGTCGGGCAATTGACAAATAGAGAGGGCATAACAAATGCACATACATGATATGATGAATATTGTGAGATTTAATTGGGCATTACGACAAAGTACATAGACTGCTATCTAGCATGCATCTATGCCTAAAAAGTCCACCTTCAGGTTATCATCCGAACCCTTCCAGATATTAAGTTGCAAACAATGGACAATTGCATTAAGTATGGTGCGTAATGTAATCAATAACTACATCCTCGGACATAGCATCAATGTTTTATCCCTAGTAGCAACATCACATCCACAACCTTAGAACTTTCTCGTCATCGTCCCGCATTTAATGGAGGCATGAACCCACTATCGAGCATAAATACTCCCTCTTGGAGTTAAGAGTAAAAACTTGGCCGAGCCTCTACTAATAACGGAGAGCATGCAAGATCATAAACAACACATAGGTAATAGATTGATAATCAACATAACATAGTATTCTCTATCCATCGGATCCCGACAAACACAACATATAGAATTACAGATAGATGATCTTGATCATGTTAGGCAGCTCACAAGATCCGACAATGAAGCACATGAGGAGAAGACAACCATCTAGCTACTGCTATGGACCCATAGTCCGGGGTGAACTACTCACTCATCACTCCGGAGGCGACCATGGCGGTGAAGAGTCCTCCGGGAGATGATTCCCCTCTCCGGCGGGGTGCCGGAGGTGATCTCCGAATCCCCCGAGATGGGATTGGCGGCGGCGGCGTCTCGCAAGGTTTTCCGTATCGTGGCTCTCTGCATCGGGGGTTTCGCGACGAAGGCTTTAAGTAGGCGGAAGGGCAACGCGGGGGGCCACACGAGGGCCCCACACGCCGTGGCCGCGCGGCCAAGGGCCGGGCCGCGCCGCCCTGCTGTGGCGGCGCCTCGTGGCCCCACTTCCTTTCCCCTCGGTCTTCCGGAAGCTTCGTGCAAAAATAGGACCCCGGGCGTTGATTTCGTCCAATTCCGAGAATATTTCCTTTGTAGGATTTCTGAAACCAAAAACAGCAGTAAAACAACGAATCGGCTCTTCGGCATCTCGTTAATAGGTTAGTGCCGGAAAATGCATAAATACGACATATAATGTGTATAAAACATGTAGATATCATCAATAATGTGGCATGGAACATAAGAAATTATCGATACGTCGGAGAGGTATCAGCATCCCCAAGCTTAGTTCCTACTCGTCCCGAGCAGGTAAACGATAACAAAGATAATTTCTGGAGTGACATGCCATCATAACCTTGATCATACTATTGTAAACATATGTAATGAATGCAGCGATCAAAACAATGGTAATGACATGAGTAAACAAATGAATCATAAAGCAAAGACTTTACATGAATAGTACTTAAAGACAAGCATCAATAAGTCTTGCATAAGAGTTAACTCATAAAGCAATAAATCAAAGTAAAGATATTGAAGCAACACAAAGGAAGATTAAGTTTCAGCGGTTGCTTTCAACTTGTAACATGTATATCTCATGGATAATTGTCAACATAGAGTAATATAACAAGTGCAATATGCAAGTATGTAGGAATCAATGCACAGTTCACACAAGTGTTTGCTTCTTGAGGTGGAGAGAAATAGGTGAACTGACTCAACATAAAAGTAAAAGAAAGGTCCTTCAAAGAGGAAAGCATCGATTGCTATATTTGTGCTAGAGCTTTTATTTTGAAAACAAGAAACAATTTTGTCAACGATAGTAATAAAGCATATGTATCATGTAAATTATATCTTACAAGTTGCAAGCCTCATGCATAGTATACTAATAGTGCCCGCACCTTGTCCTAATTAGCTTGGACTACCGGGATCATCGCAATACACATGTTTTAACCAAGTGTCACAAAGGGGTACCTCCATGCCGCCTGTACAAAGGTCTAAGGAGAAAGCTCGCATTTTGGATTTCTCGCTTTTGATTATTCTCAACTTAGACATCCATACCGGGAAAACATGGACAACGGATAATGGACTCCTCTTTAATGCATAAGCATGTAGCAAAAATTAGTGTTCTCATATGAGATTGAGGATATATGTCCAAAACTGAAACTTCCACCATGATTCATGGCTTTAGTTAGCGGCCCAATGTTCTTCTCTAACAATATGCATGCTCTAACCATTAAAGTGGTAGATCTCCCTTACTTCGGACAAGACGGACATGCATAGCAACTCACATGATATTCAACAAAGAGTAGTTGATGGCGTCCCTGTAAGCATGGTTATCGCACAACAAGCAACTTAATAAGAAATAAAGTGCATAAGTACATATTCAATACCACAATAGTTTTTAGGCTATTTGTCCCATGAGCTATATATTGTAAAGGTAAAGAATGGAAATTTTAAAGGTAGCACTCAAGCAATTTACTTTGGAATGGCGGAGAAATACCATGTAGTAGGTAGGTATGGTGGACACAAATGGCATAGTGGTTGGCTCAAGGATTTTGGATGCATGAGAAGTATTCCCTCTCGATACAAGGTTTAGGCTAGCAAGGTTATTTGAAACAAACACAAGGATAAACCGGTGCAGCAAAACTCACATAAAAGAAATATTGTAAACATTATAAGACTCTACACCGTCTTCCTTGTTGTTCAAACTCAATACTAGAAATTATCTAGACTTTAGAGAGACCAAATATGCAAACCAAATTTAGCAAGCTCTAGGTGTTTCTTCATTAATGGGTGCAAAGTATATGATGCAAGAGCTTAAACATGAGCACAACAATTGCCAAGTATCAAATTATTCAAGACATTTTAGAATTACTACATGTAGCATTTCCCAATTCCAACCATATAACAATTTAACGAAGAAGATTCAACCTTCGCCATGAATACTATGAGTAAAGCCTAAGGACATATTTGTCCATATGCAACAACGGAGCGTGTCTCTCTCCCACACAATGAATGCTAGGATCCATTTTATTCAAACAAAAACAAAAACAAAAACAAACCGACGCTCCAAGCAAAGTACATAAGATGTGATGGAATAAAAATATAGTTTCAGGGGAGGAACCCGATAATGTTGTCGATGAAGAAGGGGATGCCTTGGGCATCCCCAAGCTTAGACGCTTGAGTCTTCTTAGAATATTCAGGGGTGAACCACCGGGGCATCCCCAAGCTTAGAGCTTTCACTCTCCTTGATCATATTGTATCATCCTCCTCTCTTGATCCTTGAAAACTTCCTCCACACCAAACTCGAAACAACTCATTATTGGGTTAGTGCATAATAAAAATTAACATGTTCAGAGCTGACACAATCATTCTTAACACTTCTGGACATTGCATAAAGCTATTGGACATTAATGGAACAAAGAAATTCATCCATCATAGCAAAAGAGGCAATGCGAAATAAAAGGCATAATCTGTCAAAACAGAACAGTCCGTAAAGATGGATTTTATTGAGGCACCAGACTTGCTCAAATGAAAATGCCCAAATTGAATGAAAGTTGCGTACATATCTGAGGATCACGCACGTAAATTGGCATATTTTTCTGAGCTACCTACAGAGACGCAGGTCGAAATTCGTGACAGCAAAGAAATCTTTTTCTGCGCAGTAATCCAAATCTAGTATGAACCTTACTATCAAAGACTTTACTTGGCACAACAATGCTCAAAACTAAGATAAGGAGAGGTTGCTACAGTAGTAAACAACTTCCAAGACTCAAATATAAAACAAAAATACTGTACTAAAAACATGGGTTGTCTCCCATAAGCGCTTTTCTTTAACGCCTTTCAGCTAGGCGCGGAAAGTGTATATCAAGTATTATCAAGAGACGAAGTATCAACATCATAACTTGTTCTAATAATAGAATCAAAAGGTAACTTCATTCTCTTTTTAGGGAAGTGTTCCATACATTTCTTGAGAGGAAATTGATATTTAATATTACCTTCCTTCATATCAATGGTAGCACCAACAGTTCGAAGAAAAGGTCTTCCCAATATAATGGGACAAGATGCATTGCATTCAATATCCAAGACAACAAAATCAACGGGGACAAGGTTATTGTTAACAAGTAATGCGAACATTATCAACTCTCCCCAAAGGTTTCTTTATAGCATTATCAACAAGATTAACATCCAAATAACAATTTTTCAATGGTGGCAAGTCAAGCATATCATAAATTTTCTTAGGCATAACGGAAATACTTGCACCAAGATCACATAAAGCATTACAATCAAAGTCATTGACCTTCATATTAATGATGGGCTCCCAACCATCCTCTAGCTTTCTAGGAATAGAAGTTTCAAGTTTTAGTTTCTCTTCTCTAGCTTTTATGAGAGCATTTGTAATATGTTTTGTGAAAGCCAAGTTTATAGCACTAGCATTGGGACTCTTAGCAAGTTTTTGTAAGAACTTTATAACTTCAGAGATGTGACAATCATAAAAATCCAAACCATTACAATCTAAAGCAATGGGATCATCATCCCCAATGTTGGAAAAAATTTCAGCAGTTTTATCACAGGCAGTTTCAGCAGTTTTAGCAGTTTTTGGCAGTTTTGCGGGCTTTGCACTAGGAGTAGTAACATTGCCAACACCAATTATTTTATCATTGATAGTAGGAGGTGCAGCAACATGTGAATCATTATCATTACTAGTGGTGGTAATAGTCCAAACTTTAGCTACATTATTCTCTTTAGCTAGTTTTTCATTTTCTTCTCTTTCCCACCTAGCATGCAATTCGGCCATCAATCTTATATTCTCATTAATTCTAACTTGGATGGCATTTGCTGTAGTAACAATTTTATTTTCAATATCCCTATTAGGCATAACTTTCAATTTCAAAAGATCAACATCAGAGGCAAGACTATCAACCTTAGAAGCGATAATATCAATTTTATTGAGCTTTTCCTCAACAGATTTGTTAAAAGCAGTTTGTGTACTAATAAATTCTTTAAGCATAGCTTCAAGTCCAGGGGGTGTGTTCCTATTATTGTTGTAAGAATTCCCATAAGAATTACCATAACCTTTACCATTATTATAAGGATATGGCCTATAGTTATTACTAGAATTGTTCCGATAAGCATTGTTGTTGAAATTATTATTTTTAATGTAGTTTACATCAACATGTTCTTCTTGGGCAACCAATGAAGCTAAAGGAACATTATTAGGATCAACATTAGTCCTATCATTCACAAGCATAGACATAATAGCATCAATCTTATCACTCAAGGAAGAGGTTTCTTTGACAGAATTTACCTTCTTACCTTGTGGAGCTCTTTCCGTGTGCCATTCAGAGTAATTAATCATCATATTATCAAGGAGCTTTGTTGCTTCACCAAGAGTGATGGACATAAAGGTACCTCCAGCAGCTGAATCCAATAGGTTCCGCGAAGAAAAGTTCATTCCTGCATAAAAGGTTTGGATGATCATCCAAGTATTCAGTCCATGGGTTGGGCAATTTTTAACCAAAGATTTCATTCTTTCCCAAGCTTGAGCGACATGTTCATTATCTAATTGCTTGAAATTTATTATGCTACTTCTCAAAGATATAATTTTAGCAGGGGGATAATATCTACCAATAAAAGCATCCTTGCATTTAGTCCATGAATCAATACTATTCTTAGGCAGAGATAGCAACCAATCTTTAGCTCTTCCTCTTAATGAGAAAGGAAACAATTTTAATTTTATAATGTCACCATCTACATCTTTATACTTTTGCATTTCACACAATTCAACAAAATTATTGAGATGGGCAGCAGCATCATCGGAACTAACACTGCAAAATTGCTCTCGCATAACAAGATTCAAGAAAGGTGTTTAATTTCAAAGAATTCTCGCCGTAGTAGCAGGTGGAGCAATAGGTGTGCATAAGAAATCATTATTATTTGTGGTTGTGAAGTCACACAACTTAGTATTTTCAGGGGTAGCCATTTTAGCAGTAGTAAATAAAGTAAACTAGATAAAGTAAATGCAAGTAACTAATTTTTTTGTGTGTTTTGATATAGAGTGCAAGACAGTAAATAAAGTAAAGCTAGCAACTAATTTTTTTGTGTTTTGATATAATGCAGCAAACAAAGTAGTAAATAAAATAAAGCAAGACAAAAACAAAGTAAAGAGATTGGATTGTGGAGACTCCCCTTGCAGCGTGTCTTGATCTCCCCGGGAACGGCGCCAGAAAAAGAGCTTGATACGCGTACAACACGCGTCCGTTGGGGACCCCAAGAGGAAGGTGTGATGCGTACGGCGGCAAGTTTTCCCTCAGAAAGAAACCAAGGTTTATCGAACGAGGAGGAGCCAAGAAGCACGTTGAAGGTTGATGGCGTCGGGATGTAGTGCGGCGCAACACCAGAGATTCCGGCGCCAACGTGGAACCTGCACAACACAACCAAAGTACTTTGCCCCAACGAAACAGTGAGGTTGTCAATCTCACCGGCTTGTCTGTAACAAAGGATTAGATGTATAGTGTGGATGATGATTGTTTGCGAAAACAAGTAAAACAAGTATTGTAGTAGATTGTATTCGATGTAAAAGAATGGACCGGGGTCCACAGTTCACTAGAGGTGTCTCTCCCATAAGATAAATAGCATGTTCGGTGAACAAATTTCAGTCGGGCAATTGACAAATAGAGAGGGCATAACAATGCACATACATGATATGATGAATATTGTGAGATTTAATTGGGCATTACGACAAAGTACATAGACCGCTATCCAAGCATGCATCTATGCCTAAAAAGTCCACCTTCAGAGTTATCATCCGAACCCCTTCTAGTATTAAGTTGCAAACAACGGACAATTGCATTAAGTATGGTGCGTAATGTAATCAATAACTACATCCTCTGACATAGCATCAATGTTTTATCCCTAGTGGCAACAAGACATCCACAACCTTAGAACTTTCTCATCATCGTCCCGCATTTAATGGAGGCATGAACCCACTATCGAGCATAAATACTCCCTCTTGGAGTTAAGAGTAAAAACTTGGCCAGAGCCTCTACTAATAACGGAGAGCATGCAAGATCATAAACAACACATAGGTAATAGATTGATAATCAACATAACATAGTATTCTCTATCCATCGGATCCCGACAAACACAACATATAGAATTACAGATAGATGATCTTGATCATGTTAGGCAGCTCACAAGATCCGACAATGAAGCACATGAGGAGAAGACAACCATCTAGCTACTGCTATGGGCCCATAGTCCAGGGGTGAACTACTCACTCATCACTCCGGAGGCGACCATGGCGGTGAAGAGTCCTCCGGGAGATGATTCCCCTCTCCGGCGGGGTGCCGGAGGTGATCTCCAGAATCCCCCGAGATGGGATTGGCGGCGGCGGCGTCTCAGTAAGGTTTTCCGTATCGTGGCTCTCGGTACTGGGGGTTTCATGACGAAGGCTTTAAGTAGGCGGAAGGGCAACGCGGGGGGGTACACGAGGGCCCCACACGCCAGGGCCGCGCGACCAAGGGCTGGGCCGCGCCGCCCTGCTGTGGCGGCGCCTCGTGGCCCCACTTCCTTTCCCCCTCGGTCTTCTGGAAGCTTCGTGCAAAAATAGGACCCTGGGCGTTGATTTCGTCCAATTCCGAGAATATTTCCGTTGTAGGATTTCTGAAACCAAAAACAGCGAGAAACAAGAATCGGCTCTTCGGCATCTCGTTAATAGGTTAGTGCCGGAAAATGCATAAATACGACATATAATGTGTATAAAACATGTAGATATCATCAATAGTGTGGTATGGAACATAAGAAATTATCGATACGTCGGAGACGTATCAGTTCCCAACGGACGCGTGCTGTACGCGTATCAAGCTAAATTTCTGGCGCCGTTGCCGGGGATAATCTCATCAACACAAGTAAACTCCCACGCCAACTGCCAGCTCTTTTTCTGGCGCCGTTGCCGGGGATATCAAGACACGCTGCAAGGGGAGTCTCCCACATCCAATCTCTTTACTTTGTTTTTGTCTTGCTTTATTTTATTTACTGCTTTGTTTGCTCTCTATATTAAAAACACACAAAAAATGCTAGTTTTACTTTATTTACTGTCTTGTTCTCTATATTAAAAACACAAAAAAATAGTTACTTGCATTTACTTTATTTAGTTTGCTTTATTTACTACTGCTAAAATGAATACTCCTGAGAACAATAAGTTGTGTGATTTCACTAGTTAGGCTTAATGGAAAATAACAAAAATATTAGAGATCTTTATAGTATTTATCTTGAGTTAGGACATGAGGTGTTTGAAGAGAAAATTAAAAAACCATGGAACTTTGTTTGCAAAATAGTTGTAGCAATGTTATTAGCATGAACTCTTTGAACACTATTATTGCTAATGCTATGGAAGAATTTAAGCTTGGGGAAGCTGGTTTTGATGAGCATGATATTTTTAGTCCCCCAAGCATGGATGAGAGAATTTACTTTGATGACACTTTTCCTCCCAGTTATGATGATAGTGGTATTTTGGTGCCACCTACTATTGAGGATAAAGTTTATTATGATTATACTATGCCTCCTACATCTGATGATTATGGTGATGAGAATAATAATGGTAGCTACTTTGTTGAATTTGCTCACACTACAATTAATAAGAATGACTATGCTTATGTTGGGAGTAGTAATTATTTTATGCATGAGACTCATGATAGGAATGCTTTATGTGATAGTTATATTGTTGAGTTTGTTCATGATGATACTGGAAATTATTATGAGAGAGGAAAATATGGTTGTAGAAATTTTCATGTTAGTAAAACACCTCTCTATATGCTGAAATTTTTGAAGTTACACTTGTTTTGTCTTCCTATGCTATTCACTTTGTCCTTCATGAATTTATTTGTGTACAAGATTCCTATGCATAGGAAGTGGGTTAGACTTGAATGTGTTTTGAATTTGCTTCTTGATGCTCCTTTTGCTTCAACTCTTATTCCTTATGAGTGCATCATTAAAATCTACTGAGCCCATCTTAACGGCTATAAAGAAAGAACTTCTTGGGAGATAACCCATGTTATTATTTTACTTCTGCACTTTATTTTATATTTGAGTCTTGGAAGTTGTTACTACTGTAGCAACCTCTCCTTATCTTAGTTTCGTGCATTGTTGTGCCAAGTAAAGTCTTTGATAGTAAGGTTCATACTAGATTTGGATTACTGCGCAGAAACAGATTTCTTTGCTGTCACGAATCTGGGTCTAATTCTCTGTATGTAACTCAGAAAATTATGCCAATTTACGTGAGTGATCCTCAGATATGTACGCAACTTTCATTCAATTTGAGAATTTTCATCTGAGCAAGTCTGGTGCCTCAATAAAATTCGTCTTTACGAACTATTCTGTTTTGACAGATTCTGCCTTTTATTTCGCATTGCCTGTTTTGATATGCTTGATGGATTTTTCTATTAAATTGACTTTCAGTAGCTTTGTGCAATGTCCAGAAGTGTTAAGAATGATTATGTCACCTCTGAACATGTAAATTTTAATTGTGCACTAACCCTCTAATGAGTTGTTTTGAGTTTGGTGTGGAGGAAGTTTTTAAGGATCAAGAGAGGGAGATGATACAATATGATCAAGGAGAGTGAAAGCTCTAAGCTTGGGGATGCCCCGGTGGTTCACCCCTGCATATTTTAAGAAGACCCAAGCGTCTAAGCTTGGGGATGCCCAAGGCATCTCCTTCTTCATCGACAACATTATCAGGTTCCTCCCCTGAAACTATATTTTTATTCTATCACATCTTATGTGCTTTGCTTGGAGCGTCGGTTTGTTTTTGTTTTTTGTTTTGTTTGAATAAAATGGATCCTAGCATTCATTGTGTGGGAGAGAGACACGCTCCGCTGTTGCATATGGACAAATATGTCCTTAGGCTTTACTCATAGTATTCATGGCGAAGGTTGAATCTTCTTCGTTAAATTGTTATATGGTTGGAATCGGGAAATGCTACATGTAGTAATTCTAAAATGTCTTGAATAATTTGATACTTGGCAATTGTTGTGTTCATGTTTAAGCTCTTGCATCATATACTTTGCACCTATTAATTTAGAAACACCTAGAGCTTGCTAAATTTGGTTTGCATATTTGGTCTCTCTAAAGTCTAGATAATTTCTAGTATTGAGTTTGAACAACAAGGAAGACGGTGTAGAGTCTTATAATGTTTACAATATGTCTTTTATGTGAGTTTTGCTGCACCGGTTCATCCTTGTGTTTGTTTCAAATAACCTTGCTAGCCTAAACCTTGTATCGAGAGGGAATACTTCTCATGCATCCAAAATCCTTGAGCCAACCACTATGCCATTTGTGTCCACCATACCTACCTACTACATGGTACTTCTCCGCCATTCCAAAGTAAATTGCTTGAGTGCTACCTTTAAATTTTCCATTCTTTACCTTTGCAATATATAGCTCATGGGACAAATAGCTTAAAAACTATTGTGGTATTGAATATGTACTTATGCACTTTATCTCTTATTAAGTTGCTTGTTGTGCGATAACCATGTTCCTGGGGACGCCATCAACTGCTCTTTGTTGAATATCATGTGAGTTTCTATGCATGTCCGTCTTGTCTGAAGTAAGGAGATTTACCACTCATTTAATGGTTAGAGCATGCATAATGTTAGAGAAGAACATTGGGCCGCTAACTAAAGCCATGATCCATGGTGGAAGTTTCAGTTTTGGACATATATCCTCAATCTCATATGAGAACATTAATTGTTGCTACATGCTTATGCATTAAAGAGGAGTCCATTATCCGTTGTCTATGTTGTCCCGGTATGGATGTCTAAGTTGAGAATAATCAAAAGCGAGAAATCCAATGCGAGCTTTCTCCTTAGACCTTTGTACAGGCGGCATAGAGGTACCCCTTTGTGACACTTGGTTAAAACATGTGTATTGCAATGACAATCCCGGTAATCCAAGCTAATTAGGACAAGGTGCGGGCACTATTAGTATACTATGCATGAGGCTTGCAACTTGTAAGATATAATTTACATAACACATATGCTTTATTACTACCGTTGACAAAATTGTTTCTTGTTTTCAAAACCAAAGCTCTAGCACAAATATAGCAATCAATGCTTCCTCTGCGAAGGGCCTTTCTTTTACTTTTATGTTGAGTCAGTTCACCTATCTCTCTCCACCTCAAGAAGCAAACACTTGTGTGAACTGTGCATTGATTCCTACATACTTGCATATTGCACTTGTTATATTACTCTATGTTGACAATTATCCATGAGATATACATGTTACAAGTTGAAAGCAACCGCTGAAACTTAATCTTCCTTTGTGTTGCTTCAATACCTTTACTTTGATTTATTGCTTTATGAGTTAACTCTTATGCAAGACTTATTGATGCTTGTCTTGAAAGTACTATTCATGAAAAGTCTTTGCTTTATGATTCATTTGTTTACTCATGACATTACCATTGTTTTGATCGCTGCATTCATTACATATGCTTACAATAGTATGATCAAGGTTATGATGGCATGTCACTCCGTAAATTATCTTTGTTATCGTTTACCTGCTCGGGACGAGCAGGAACTAAGCTTGGGGATGCTGATACGTCTCCGACGTATCGATAATTTCTTATGTTCCATGCCACATTATTGATGATATCTACATGTTTTATGCATACTTTATGTCATATTTATGCATTTTCCGGCACTAACCTATTAACGAGATGCCGAAGAGCCGATTCGTTGTTTTCTGTTGTTTTTGGTTTCAGAAATCCTAGTAAGGAAATATTCTCGGAATTGGACGAAATCAACATCCAGGGGCCTATTTTTCCACGAAGTTTCCAGAAGACCGGAGGACTTACGAAGTGGGGCCGCGAGGTGGCGACACAACAGGGCGGCGCGGCCTGGGCCTTGGCCGCGTGGCCCTGGTGTGTGGGCCCCTCGTGACGCCCCTTTACCTGCCCTTCCGCCTACATATAGTCTTCGTCGCGAAACCCCCAGTACCGAGAGACACGATACGGAAAACCTTCCAGAGACGCCGCCGCCGCCAATCCCATCTCGGGGATTCAGAGATCGCCTCCGGCACCCTCGCCGGAGAGGGGAATCATCTCCCGGAGGACTCTTCACCGCCATGGTCGCCTCCGGAGTGATGAGTGAGTAGTTCACCCCTGGACTATGGGTCCATAGCAGTAGCTAGATGGTCGTCTTCTCCTTATGTGCTTCATTGTCGGATCTTGTGAGCTGCCTAACATGATCAAGATCATCTATCTGTAATGCTATATGTTTTGTTTGTTGGGATCCGATGGATAGAGAATACTATGTTATGTTGATTATCAATCTATTACCTATGTGTTGTTTATGATCTTGCATGCTCTCCGTTAGTAGTAGAGGCTCTGGCCAAGTTTTTACTCTTAACTCCAAGAGGGAGTATTTATGCTCGATAGTGGGTTCATGCCTCCATTAAATGCGGGACAGTGACTGAAAGTTCTAAGGTTGTGGATGTGCTGTTGCCACTAGGGATAAAACATTGATGCTATGTCCGAGGATGTAGTTATTGATTACATTACGCACCATACTTAATGCAATTGTCTGTTGTTTGCAACTTAATACTGGAAGGGGTTCGGATGATAACCTGAAGGTGGACTTTTTAGGCATAGATGCATGCTGGATAGCGGTCTATGTACTTTGTCGTGATGCCCAATTAAATCTCACTATACTCATCATATCATGTATGTGCATGGTCATGCCCTCTCTATTTGTCAATTGCCCAACTGTAATTTGTTCACCCAACATGCTATTTATCTTATGGGAGAGACACCTCTAGTGAACTGTGGACCCCGGTCCATTCTTTTACATCGAATACAATCTACTCGCAATACTTGTTCTACTTGTTTTCACGTAAACAATCATCATCCACACTATACATCTAATCCTTTGTTACAGCAAGCCGGTGAGATTGACAACCTCACTATTTCGTTGGGGCAAAGTACTTTGGTTGTGTTGTGCGGGTTCCACGTTGGCGCCGGAATCCCGGTGTTGCACCGCACTCACATCCCGCCGCCATCAACCTTCGACGTGCTTCTTGACTCCTACTGGTTCGATAAACCTTGGTTTCTTACTGAGGGAAACTTGCTGCTGTACGCATCACACCTTCCACTTGGGGTTCCCAACGGACGTGTGCTGTACGCGTATCAATATACACCGTATATATCATAACATTACACACAAATATTACATGTGGCGTATATAACCACTTATTTTAGCTCAAAGCCCAAGCCAGCGGAATTTTAAATTACGTCCTAGTACAATACCATCTATACTACATTATTCCTCTCTCGAGAACTACTCCTCATCATCTTCGTTTGCCTCCGTGTACATGCCTGGAGTCCATCTGGTACAACAGTTGGCCTTCCGAACACCGTCCGGAACATAAGTCCTTCAAGTTGGAATGTAGTCTGAGTCGGACGAAGTGCCAAGACAGAGATCTGTCATGCCAAAATAGCTGGACAGTGACTCGTATGTATCCCCAGTAGGATACACACGTCCCTCATTCGCCATCCATGAAGGGTTTCTATCAACTTGCCCCCTCATCTTGTTCACTCCAAAACTTTCACCTACCTCATATTGAGATGCTTTTGAGATCCCCATCTCCGGATCCAGAGAAATGGAGTTGGTACCTTCTCTTCCTGCCCATAGTGTCGGTTAATATACTGGT
Source organism: Lolium rigidum (assembly GCF_022539505.1). Taxonomy (NCBI): domain Eukaryota; kingdom Viridiplantae; phylum Streptophyta; class Magnoliopsida; order Poales; family Poaceae; genus Lolium; species Lolium rigidum. Next base: position 179,545,054 of record NC_061514.1, on the reverse strand, counting down.
TAACCTCGCCTCCTTCATCTTCCGTATCACACGTGATAGGTTCTTCTTCATCTCCAAAGGGTTCCCCGAAACGCCAACCAGTCGAGTTCTCGATTGGTGACTCCGAGCAAGCTAGGTTTCCCGAAGCATCTCCCCCATATCCTGCATCATATGACATAGACACATGTGGATAATGTGGAACGAAGTTGGGTGTGAGTGGTTCTGACTTTGGCACCTGGTCAGTCAAATCTATGATGCTATTTAGGCTGAAGTAAGGTGTTGTATGTTGAGGTTGTTTCCTAAGATCATGCATTCGAGTCTGGACTTTGTCAGGGTCCGTGAACTCAGCTAGCATGTGTGTTACTTCCTCCACCATCTTCATGTGAAGTAAATACACTGTAGTCAGCAAGGACTTGCAGCTGTCCATGTGTTGTGCTGCTACTTCATGATGTTTGTGTGCCATGAGTAGATGATTCAGAGAAGGATCCTCATCTTCCTCGGCATGAGGCACATGAGAATACTCTGACCACAAGAATTCTACAGATTTGTGTTGCCTAAGTTCGAGAATTGTCTTAAAGATAGCCATGCGGTACGCCGTGGTGAGTGTTTTGGCTTCTCCATACAACATAATGCGACTCATCTCCAGTTCCTTAGGTAGTTGAACTGAAACTCTGCACATGGCAACTATCTCGCCATCATAGTAGATGTACTTGAGAACATGAATCCTTGGTTCGCAACGAAGTTCCTTCAGCATCCCTTGCAGAAGATCTGTAAGACTTCCCTCATAATCGCCAAGCCAGCCTTCAACCTTCCTTAAAGTCCTCTTTGGAAAAGTGCACGCCATTTTGGCTGTATACACGAGTAGAATATTAGTAGTGATGATGCATCATAATAGTTATAATAAAGAATTATCGCACTAAAAGATATGATTTTGCTATTCTCAAGTGAATAAACATCATATTTCTAAAGAATTCTTTACTATTCCTACTTGACTCCTATAGGTTTTTTCCCTTTACTAGGTTTTTTCCAACCTAAGGTCGTAACATTTGCTCTGATACCAGCTGCGGTGACCCAGCATACCACTGCATGTTGTAGTATACAAGTCGTTGATATGATCTTCATGAAGGGACTTCTTCACAAATATCACATCCCTCAGAGTGGTGCAACAGAAACATTGCATGTCATAACACTCTAGATTATATTACAAACATGGTCTTAACAAGTTGGTATTCTCACAGGTCCGATGAGAACACCCTAAGATACTACTGAAGTATTATTACAAACCAACATAAGGATTAAACTGAGCTCAGCAACTTATTTAGGTAAGCTACTACGCAGCTCGGCTCTAAGATAACTAGGGTAAGACACTACTCCTCCGCTTCATTGTTGTCAGCTCCGTAGACTATTCCATAGCCCATGCCTTCCACTCCTCTGGACAGATCAGGTTCCTCGTAGACCAGCTCGCAATATCCTTCTGATGCTCCATCGGTGGCCTCCACTTCATTGTCACAGTCTAGCAAGGGTGTCGAAAGAAAGTGAGTACAGAGGTACTCAGCAAGTTCAAAAGAGAAAATGTGTTTGATGCACTAACTACGACCATTGATCAGAAAATCTCAGGTCAATGCATGTTTCGAAAACATTTCTTCAAAAGGTTTATTTTATTCTGAAAACTATGCCCGCCAGTCTTCGCAGGTTGAACAGAACTTCACGGAGTTCCTTTCCTGCCGCGTTCGTAGTTCCCTTCCCGGAACAGGGAGTGACAGCCACAATTTGATACACTCTGTAGAGGTGCGTTACTTTGTCCATAAGAGAACTTATCCTTGATACAAACCGAGACGCGTTTCTCGTCCACACTTCCTTGGTGTGGGGCCATGTGTAAGTTCCAAGCCAATCATTGCCTTCTCCGCGACCCTGCATACCCACCCTTTTGTCCATCCGTACATCCCTGGTAGACATCTCCCGATCATACGGCTTTACCCCCGATGTACTATGGACAATCCCTCATATACGGTAGAGCCTCTCATCCACACGGATGGGGATTTAAACGGATTTCCCAACCTACTACGGTGTTATCTCAACACCCAGCCAGGCCCTATCAAGTCCGTTGATATGCAAGAGAGAAAAGATACAGGTGACTTTCCCAGAGCCATTATAGATCTCATGGTTAACGCGAATTGTACGGCGCTAGAATCACTAGACGACATTGGTGATTAGTCCTATATTAGTAGAACCCTTGCAATGGAACCTCCACCATATCAACACATACCATGGTTCCATTGCCCACCACATAGTCATATTCATCATTGGAAAAGTAAAATTTGATTTTCAATGCAGGAATGATAAGTATAGTACTTTTGCGGGTAAACTGATATAAAATAATCAAGATGACATGAGCAAGGGTGAACTTGCCTGGTGACTGCGAGATAGTGCAGTTCGATGTGTTGGATGGAACCTAGACCTCGGGTTCTGTAAACAAGCATCATTGTCCGGTAAGGACAATGTTATAAAATCCAAATGATGCATGCATGGTTGTATTATTTCATGTCGAATCCCTTACCCCGGATTTAAGATTTAGGTTTGAGTTAAGTATTTATGCCTTTGGCAGTAATTTATAAATTCTTTAAATCTCTTAACATTGTTTTCTTTTCTAAAAAGGAAAGGATTTAAGAATAATAAAATTTTCTTTGGAAAATATTTATTTAAAATAAAGAATTTGAAATAATAGACTTTTCCTCCTTTTTCTGGAAAAAAAGGAATTTTGGAATATTGAGATATTTCCTTTTTGGAAAATTTTAAATCCTTAAAAGGAAAGACTTGGAATAATAGAATTTCTTTTGAAATCATTTGAATAACAAATATTTGAATATATTTGGAATTTTCCTTGATTTTTAAATCCAAGGAATATTGCAAATTCAAAATACCAAGTTCATTATTAAATTTAAAAATTCCAATATTTGAACTTCTGTTGTAAATTCTATTTCTTATTTTATTCTTGTTAAGAATAATTTTTAATTCATTAATCCTATTTTTCTTGGATTTTTATAGGTATTTATCATTATTTAGATTTTGGTAGAATTCAAAGGTTATTTAAAAAATGAAAAAACCTAAATACCCCTCTGGCCCAATTGGGCTAGCCCACTAAGGCAGCCCATTTGGCCAGCCCACCTGATGCTCACCTATGCCCTGTGTATGCTCTATTTGATCCAATTGGATCACTGCATGCTTGTGATGCTTTGTTGTGCCTTGGCTTGATCTAATTGGTCCATTTGCTCAATCAGATGCTAGTATCTAGCTACTGGTTTGATCCTTAGCTAATTGAATGGATTATCTAGCTACTGTTCTGACTTATGCTCGCTCTAGCTGATGCACAAGTCCGTGTTTGTGCTGTTGTTGCTGTCCATATCTCATTGGACAAGATCCAATGGCTAGGATGCAATGGTTCATGCTGTTGTTGCCTCTCAGTGATGCTATTGCATTGTTCATGCATGGATTACTATGTATGTGTGCTTGGGTGGATTATTTATGGATGAACTGCTTATGCAGTGTTGATTATCTACATTGTTGTGCACGATTTGATATTTCCATGATCAATTTGGAAATAAATGAACTATGAATCCATTTCTGGATAGTGATGACTTATAGTTTTGGTTTAAATGGATGGATTTGTGGTTGATGTGACCACAGTAGCCTTTCTACTGCTTGGTTACAAAGTTTGAGTAGTTCTTGTTGGCTACTCATCTCTGCTTGCACAGTAGGGTATCATACATGATATGAATGCCACTACGCTTGCCTGTGAAGAAATATAGGGTTAAACTGATGGTTTTCTTGGCTAGGATCTCACTAGGTAGTACTTGGTAGCTTCTAGTACCTGTAGATCCTCTACTGGCTATCTGTGCATCTATGCTTGTCTATTTGCACTGGAATAGTATGTAGATGATCTAGGGCTACTAACTGCTCCACTTCTGCCAGTGATCCTTGGTCAACACCAAGTGATGACCAACCCATGAGCATCTACTCATCTTATGCCTTGTGTCATGCAATAATATGGATTGGATCCACTGGATCCTCTCCAGGTACTGGCTATACCTTGTTCCAGCTCCTAGATGGTTATGCTTAGCTGTTGTTGAGCAGTTGCTTGATGTTTCCGGTGACTTGCCCTGCTCCTCCTAGCTCATGGTGATCTTGCTTAATTCCCCATATCTCTGGTGAGTTTTGATTGGTTGATTTGGATGGATAGATGGTTTCAGTGGTTGGTTTTGTTGTTCTTGAGCAAGAACATGGATGAACTATGCACTATTCATGGTTGGTGCTTGATGAATGTTTATCTGGTCGACTTGTGAATTGTTTCTGAGGGTTTCTGCCCTTTTATACTAACTGTTGGTTTACCATGGCTGTGACACACAAGCCTGTCCAGGTTTAGTGACTAAGCCATGGTCTTGGCTTGTTGTTGGATGCTGATGTCTACGGGTGCTTCTATTCTTGTAGACAGTGTTGGGCCTCCAAGAGCAGAGGTTTGTAGAACAGCAACAAGTTTCCCTTAAGTGGATCACCCAAGGTTTATCGAACTCAGGGAGGAAGAGGTCAAAGATATCCCTCTCAAGCAACCCCGCAATCACGATACAAGAAGTCTCTTGTGTCCCCAACACACCTAATACACTTGTCGGATGTATAGGTGCACTAGTTCGGCGAAGAGATAGTGAAATACAAGTAGTATGGATGTATATGAGTGGTAATAGCAATCTGAATAAAATATGGCAGCGAGTAAACATGCAACTGTAACGATAAATAAACGGAGATTCGATGCTTAGAAACAAGGCCTAGGGATCATACTTTCACTAGTGGACACTCTCAACATTGATCACATAATAAAACCACTCTACACTCTTTTGTTGGATGATGAACACCACTAATTGCGTAGGGCTACAAGAGCACCTCAATGCCGGAGTTAACAAGCTCCACAACATTCGATGTTCATATTTAAATAACCTTAGAGTGCATGATTGATCATTGCAATTACACCAAGTACTAACATAGCATGCACACTGTCACCATCACACTATGAAGGAGGAATAGATCACATCAATACTATCATAGCAATAGTTAACTTCATAATGTACAAGAGATTACAATCATAACCTACGCCAAGTACTACATGATGCACACACTGTCACCATTACACCATGGAGGAGGAATAGACTACTTTAATAACATCACCAGAGTAACACATAGATGAATAGTGATACAAAACTCATATGAATCTCAATCATGTAAGGCAGCTCATGAGATCATTATATTGAAGTACATAGGAGAGAGATTAACCACATAGCTACCGGTACAGCCCTTAGCCTCGATGGAGAACTACTCCCTCCTCATGGGAGACAGCAGCGTTGATGAAGATGGCGGTGGTGTCGATGGAGATGCCTTCAGGGGGCACTTCCCCGTCCCGGCGGCGTGCCGGAACGAGACTCTCGTCCCCCAGATCTTGGCTTCGCGATGGCGGCGGCTCTGGAAGGTTTCTCGTACCGTGGCTTTTCCGTCTCGAGGTTTTAGGTCGAGGAGGCTTAAATAGGCAAAGAGGCGGAGTCGGAGGGCTGACGAGGCGACGACACAACAGGGGGGCGCGGCCCACACCCTGGCCGCGCCAGCCTGGTGTGTGGGCCCCCAGGGCTCCCCTCTGGCGGCTCTCGGGTGTTCTGGAAGCTTCGTGGAAAAATAGGATGCTGGGCGTTGATTTCGTCCGATTCCGAGAATATTTCCTTACTAGGATTTCTGGAACCAAAAACAGCGAGAAAACAAGCAATCGGCCCTTCGGCATCTCGTCAATAGGTTAGTTCCGGAAAACGCATAAATATGACATATAATGTGTATAAAACATGTGAGTATCATCATAAAAGTAGCATGGAACATAAGAAATTATAGATACGTTTGAGACGTATCAAGCATCCCCAAGCTTAGTTCCTACTCGCCCTCGAGTAGGTAAACGATAACAAAGATAATTTCTGAAGTGACATGCTATCATAATCTTGATCATACCATTGTAAAGCATATGAGATGAACGCAGCGATTCAAAGCAATGATGAAGATAATGAGTAAACAAATGAATCATATAGCAAAGACTTTTCATGAATAATACTTTCAAGACAAGCATCAATAAGACTTGCATAAGTGTTACTCATAAAGCAATAAATTCAAAGTAAAGGCATTGAAGCAACACAAAGGATGATTAAGTTTCAGCAATTGCTTTCAACTTGTAACATGTATATCTCATGGATAATTGTCAACACAAAGCAATATAATAAGTGCAATAAGTAAACATGTAAGAATCAATGCACACAGTTGACACAAGTGTTTGCTTCTAAGATAGAAAGAATAGGTAAACTGACTCAACAATAAAGTAAAAGAATGGCCCTTCGCAGAGGGAAGCAGGGATTAAATCATGTGCTAGAGCTTAAGTTTTGAAATCATATAGAGAGCATAAAAGTAAAGTTTTGAGAGGTGTTTGTTGTTGTCAACGAATGGTAGTGGGCACTCTAACCCCCTTGCCAAACAGACTTTCAAAGAGCGGCTCCCATGAAGGACGTTATCTCTACCAGCAAGGTAGATCATCCCTCTTCTCTTTTGTTTACACATGTACTTTAGTTTTATTATTTATGGATGACACTCCTCCCAACCTTTTGCTTACACAAGCCATGGCTAACCGAATCCTCGGGTGCCTTCCAACATTCACATACCATGAAGGAGTGTCTATTTGCAAAATTAAGTTGCTTACTGATGAATCAGAGCAAAACATGTGAAGAGAATTATTAATGAAGGTTGATTAATTGAGGGCTGGGAACCCCGCGCCAGCTCTTTTTGCAAAATTATTGGATAAGCGGATGAAGCCACTAGTCCATTGGTGAAAGCTACCCAACAAGATTGAAAGATAAAACACCACATACTTCCTCATGAGCTATAAAACATTGACACAAATAAGGAGTAATAAAGTTTTGAATTGTTTAAAGGTAGCACATGAAGTAATTTACTTTGGAATGGCAGAGAAATACCATGTGGTAGGTAGGTATGGTGGACACAAATGGCATGGTTATTGGCTCAAGGATTTGGATGCACGAGAAGGATTCCTCTCAATACAAGGCTAGGCTAGCAAGGTTGTTTGAAGCAAACTCAAGTATAAAACGGTGCAGCAAGACTCACATATGAACATATTGTAAGCATTATAAGACTTTACATCGTCTCCTTGTTGTTCAAACACCTTAACCGGAAAATATCTAGACTCTAGAGACCAATCATGCAAACCAAATTTTAACAAGCTCTATGTAGTTCTTCATTAATGGGTACAAAGTACATGATGCAAGAGCTTAAACATAATCTATATGAGCACAACAATTGCCAAGTATCAAATTATTCAAGACATTATACCATTTACCACATGCAGCATTTTCTGTTTCCAACCATATAACAATTAACGAAGCAGTTTCAACCTTCGCCATGAACATTAAAAGCTAAGAATACATGTGTTCATATGAACCAGCGGAGCGTGTCTCTCTCCCACACAAGCATGAATTTATTCAGAGAATGAAAATAACAAAAACGAAAATAAAAGCACACAGACGCTCCAAGTAAAGTACATAAGATGTGACCGAATAAAAATATAGTTTCAAGAGAAGAAACCTGATAATTTGTCGATGAAGAAGGGGATGCCTTGGGCATCCCCAAGCTTAGATGCTTGAGTCTTCTTGAAATATGCAGGGATGAACCACGGGGGCATCCCCAAGCTTAGACTCTTCACTCTTCTTGATCATAGTATATCATCCTCCTCTCTTGACCCTTGAAAACTTCCTCCACACCAAACTTAAAACAAACTCATTAGAGGGTTAGTGCATAATCAAAAGTTCACATGTTCAGAGGTGACACAATCATTCTTAACACTTCTGGACATTGCACAAAGCTACTGGACGGTAATGGAACAAAGAAATCCATCCAACACAGCGAAAGACGCAATGCGAAATGAAAGGCAGAATCTGTCAAAACAGAACAATCCGTAAAGACGAATTTTAAAGAGGCACCAGACTTGCTCAGATGAAAATGCTCAAATTGAATGAAAGTTGCGTACATATCTGAGGATCACTCACGTAAATTGGCAGATTTTTTTGAGTTACCTACAGAGAACACTGCCCAAATTCGTGACAGCAAGAAATCTGTTTCTGCGCAGTAATCCAAATCTAGTATGAACCTTACTATCAAAGACTTTACTTGGCACAACAATGCAATAAAATAAAGATAAGTATATGTTGCTACAGTAGTATCAACTTCCAAGACTCAAATATAAAACAAAATTGCTGTAGTAAAATAAACACATGGGTTATCTCCCAAGAAGTGCTTTCTTTATAGCCATTAAGATGGGCTCAGCAGTTTTAATGATGCACTCGCAAGAAATAAGAGTTGAAGCAAAAGAGAGCATCAAGAAGCAAATTCAAAACAAATTTAAGCCTAACATGCTTCCTATGCATAGGAATCTTGTAAATAAACAAATTCATGAAGCATAATGCAACAAGCATAGAAAGGCAACACAAGCACAATTTCAAGATTTTCAGCATATAGAGAGGTATTTTAGTAACATGAAAACTTCTACAACCATATTTTCCTCTCTCATAATAACTTTCAGTGGAATCATGAACAAACTCAACAATATAACTATCAAATGAAACATTCTTATCATGAGTCTCATGCATAAAATTATTACTACTCCCGACATAAGCATAATCAATTTTATTAGTTGTAGTGGGAGCAAATTCAACAAAGTAACTATCATTATTATTCTCATCAAGTGTAGGAGGCATAGTATAATCATAATAAAATTTACTCTCCATAGTAGGCGGCACCAAAAGACCACTATCATTATAATCATCATAAATAGGAGGAAAAGTGTCATCAAAGAAAATTTTCTCCTCAATGCTTGGGGGACTAAAAAGATCATGAAAACCAGCTTCCCCAAGCTTAGAACTTTCTATATCATTATCAACAATGGTGTTCAAAGCGTTCATACTAATATTACTACTAGCATGCAAATAAGGTTCCATAGGTTTTTTAATTTTCGCATTAAATCATTCATGTCTTGACTCAGGAAATAGTACAAAAAGCTCACAGATGTTTTCCATTATGCCTTACTAGTGTAAAAAAGAAACAAAAAGATGCAATTGCAGGATCTAAAGGAAATAGCTTCGAACACTCACACAATGGCGCCAGAAAAGTACTTTTACCTGGGACCGGAGTATGAGTGCCTTTTACCTTTCCTCCCGGCAACGGCGCCGTGAAAAGTGCTTGATGTCTACGGGTGCTTCTATTCTTGTAGACAGTGTTGGGCCTCCAAGAGCGAGAGGTTTGTAGAACAGCAGCAAGTTTCCCTTAAGTGGATCACCCAAGGTTTATCGAACTCAGGGAGGAAGAGGTCAAAGATATCCCTCTCAAGCAACCCCGCAATCACGATACAAGAAGTCTCTTGTGTCCCCAACACACCTAATACACTTGTCAGATGTATAGGTGCACTAGTTCGGCGAAGAGATAGTGAAATACAAGTAGTATGGATGTATATGAGTGGTAATAGCAATCTGAATAAAATATGGCAGCGAGTAAACATGCAACAGAATAGTAAATAAACGGAGATTCGATGCTTAGAAACAAGGCCTAGGGATCATACTTTCACTAGTGGACACTCTCAACATTGATCACATAATAAAACCACTCTACACTCTTTTGTTGGATGATGAACACCACTAATTGCGTAGGGCTACAAGAGCACCTCAATGTCGGAGTTAACAAGCTCCACAACATTCGATGTTCATATTTAAATAACCTTAGAGTGCATGATAGATCATTGCAATTACACCAAGTACTAACATAGCATGCACATCGTCACCATCACACTATGAAGAAGGAATAGATCACATCAATACTATCATAGCAATAGTTAACTTCATAATCTACAAGAGATTACAATCATAACCTACGCCAAGTACTACATGATGCACATACTGTCACCATTACACCATGGAGGAGGAATAGACTACTTTAATAACATCACCAGAGTAACACATAGATGAATAGTGATACAAAACTCATATGAATCTCAATCATGTAAGGAAGCTCATGAGATCATTGTATTGAAGTACATAGGAGAGAGATTAACCACATAGCTACCGGTACAACCCTTAGCCTCGATGGATAACTACTCCCTCCTCATGGGAGACAGCAGCGTTGATGAAGATGGCGGTGGTGTCGATGGAGATGCCTTCTGGGGGCACTTCCCCGTCCCGGTGGCGTGCCGGAACAGAGACTCCTGTCCCCCAGATCTTGGCTTCGCGATGGCGGCGGCTCTGGAAGGTTTTTCGTACCGTGGCTTTTCTGTCTCGAGGTTTTAGGTCGAGGAGGCTTAAATAGGCGAAGAGGCGGTGTCGGAGGGCTGACGAGGCGACGACACAAAAGGGGGGCGCTGCCCACACCCTGGCCGCGCCAGCCTGGTGTGTGGGGCCCCCAGGGCTCCCCTCTGGCGGCTCTCGGGTGTTCTGGAAGCTTCGTGGAAAAATAGGATGCTGGGCGTTGATTTCGTCCGATTCCGAGAATATTTCCTTACTAGGATTTCTAGAACCAAAAATAGCAGAAAACGACAGAACGGCCCTTCGGCATCTCGTCAATAGGTTAGTTCCGGAAAACGCATAAATATGACATATAATGTGTATAAAACATGTGAGTATCATCATAAAAGTAGCATGGAACATAAGAAATTATAGATACGTTTGAGACGTATCAGATGCACAGCAGCTCTGTGAGCTGTGTGTTCATTTGGTGAAACTTGAGCCCATCATTGGCTCAGGTTTGGTCTGCTGGTGCCTATCTTGGTTCTGGCCAAGTTTTAGACATTGACAAGTGTCCTGGACACTTGGTTATAACCCCCTGCCTAGTTCCTTTCTATTTTACAGGTTGCAATGCTCAAGATGATCCAAGGACTATTCCTTCCAAGACACTTAGTTTAGGTTTTAGGATAGAATCAAATCCTTGTAATCTTCTTCTATTTTGTTTTATTATTCATCCAATTCTTGTAATTATGTTTCATTTATTATTCCATCCATTCTTGTATGACAAATATTGCAAAGACAATGTATTATGTGTGTATGATCAATAAAGCTCAAGTTTTTCTTATGAGCTTATTTGTAAATGTATCATTTACTTATGAATTATTTGTGTATGTATAATGTGATTTGAAATATAAAGTGATTTAGAATTATGAATTCATAATTCATTTATATATTGTTTATCTGTTATTTCTTTTGTTTGAATTCAAATATTTATTTCCAATTCAGATCATCTCCCAAAACTAACAAGTTCAAAAGAGATCATGTCAAAATTCTTAACACTCACATTGCCTAACCCTAATTGCAATGAGAGAGAACCTCGATCCCTCTTAGGTTATTATGCAATAAGGCGCGGAATTTCCCTTGTTTTGCGATGAAATGCACATCCCAATTCTAAATCTACCCTTCGGTGTTCCTATGTTCTGGGTTATTACACATCCCTTCACTGAAGTCAAGGCCGCGTCCTTGATGGGGCTCCAGCGTAGCGCGGGTACGAACCCGATGCGGTGCCCTCGGATCTGACGGACCCGAAATTCCGGCGTTGGGTGGAGTTGTTTCTGAATCACTACCTTCATCCAGCCTAGTTACGGTCGCGATCGAGGACCTGCTTAGGCGGAGCGGATTCAACCTCAGCTTTCTCCTTGTCCTCCATCTCTTTCGTCAGACGATTGTATTCTTTCGAGTCCATGGAAGATGCATCGCCGGATATTGGGCTTAGGTCCTCGAGGATCGAATCTTCGTTGTCTCCGGCATTCTCTTGCTGATCCGGAGTGTTGTTTTCTCCAGCCTCCTCAACCTGCATGGGTGCGGCTCCTTCCTGAGGAGGGGCGATCCCTGCGGTGTGTTCAAGCTAATGCACGAAGTGGCACCTTTGCTTCTCTAACACCTGGGAGACCCAGGAGGATCTGCATTGGTCCGCCACCACTGTTTCCTGCTCAGGGGCGGATTGGGTGGGTTTCTAATTTTTCCGATCTAAGGCGGAATCTTCCTTCGGAAGTTCCTACATCTCAGATCGGATCTTCGCGACTGCGTCTTGCTCAGTGGCGGTCGCGTCAGCATTACTTACCAGTGCGTTCCCGTTGGAATCGACGGTCTCGCCGATGAAGAAGTGTATCCCGCCGATCAGGACGATAGAGAGCTTGACGGGATCGGTCCTAGCCGGAATCCAGCACTTGTCGTGAGGGACGATCGAAAAGTTTCTAGCATAAAGAACATGCCCCACTGCGATGGTGTTGTTGAAGCTTCCCATGTTAGAACCCTCCCGGTTTCGGCCCCCGCCGCTGGCCCCATGGTGGGCGCCAACTATTGTTGCCTACTCGACAATACCCCGGAGGTGGGATCCTCACGGAGGGGGGGGGAGAAGTAGGGGCCATAGGGCGGAGAGCACTCGGGACGGTGGTACACGGTTTACCCAGCTTCGGAACACCTGCTCGAGGACTTTGCCTACTGCTGCTTGTCTGGAATTATCTGGGCGCTTTCGCGTTGTTACAATGAGTTGTAGTTGTGCCTCTAGGGCTCCCAGGATCCGGCTTATAAAGGCACCCGGATCTAGGGTTTCTACGGAGAGTCCTAGCCGGAATACAAGAGGTCTAACTACGAAATATTACATTGTCGTGCCTGTCAAGGATCCACCTAGATCTAGCTAACCACCATGGATTCGAATAATTCATGGGTCTTCATGGATCCGCCTACTCCGTAGGTCGGTACGGTTGGGATACGGCTCCTGTTCCTGGGCTGGACTTCACCCATCTTCTATCAACAACAACTGGGCCACCCGGTGGGCCATATGCCTCACCACCATCTGTGGGCCACCCGGGCTTGCCAGATCTAGACCATGTCGTTGGCATACCCATAAAGTATACCCACAATAGTACGCATGTTTGGGACCCGCACGCCGCTGATGTCCCAGCCTCCTAGGCCACCGGGACGGCTCCGGCCGCCGCCGACGTACAACTCACGCCGGAACCGTACAATCTAACGCTGCCGCCTATACGTGGCTCTGTTGACACCGCCATCGCCGGTCTGACCCTTCCGATCGTATAAGCAGGAGCTCCTGACGTCCACCAACACCAAGGCCTCACCCTCGCCCTAGCTGCGTTCGGCCTCCGCCAAGGCCTCGCCCTCAAGCTTTCCCTAGATGTGTTTCGGCCGCCTTGGTAGCTTCCTTGAGCTCGTGCTGCCTCGCCCTAGCTGTGTTTTGTCCTTCGCCAAGGCCTCGCCCTCGAGCCTGCCCTAGCTGTGATCCAGGACATATTTGGAGAAGCGGTACACGCTCATCGGGTTGACTTTCATCCTACCGTTGAAGCACCTGGTCTTGTTTTTGGCGGCGTCGAAGCACTGATGCGCTACACTCGCGCGTCCTTGCGGAACTGCACAGACAGACCCATCACCAGGTTCAGCACGCGTACGGGATGGGGGCGTGGGCGGCAGGAACTTGCACAGGACAATGTCGTACCCATCGAGATCCTTGGTTTTAGGAGGGGGAGGAGATGGCCTGGCTACGGTGCAACGCCAGGTAGCCATCGATCTCCCTGACTCCTGCTTATCGGGCTTGCCCTAGGTTTAGGTTTTAACCCCGGCGGAAACATATGTCGTGCTCGGCTGTTCGCGAGGGGATTATAGAAGCGCAAATTAAGGAAACCGGACGCAGCACGACTTGCGCATGATTAGCAACCGGAAGCGGCACAAATAGGGCGATGTTTAGATGGACGAAAATCTAGGTGCGGACGAAAATTTGCAACGGACCAAACCAAGAAAACATTAGCTCCTTTATTATTACTAGGACAATGCCCGCGCGTTGCTGCGGAAAGAGGATCAGAAGATATTTTCGGTCTTCCATCCTCAGCCATGAAAAGATATGTTAAAGGAACTTCCTTGGCGTGAAGAGTCTTGTCCTTCATTTAGGTTCTTGGTCACCACCAACTTGCGGCCGTCTCCTTCATGTGCACGTCGGCTACTGCTTCTTGGCCGAGCACACGAAGCGCCTTGTGAGCCATGCTCGAAACGGTGTGCCAGAACCCAAGGAAAGCCGTCCCTAAACATGACGAAGCTCCTTTCGGACCTGACGCCGACCGGCAGCACTGCCAAACTGATCAAGGGCTCAGGTCTCTTCTTCCTTCTTAGTGGCTGGGTTGAAGACGATGCCACCAATGAAAAACTCCTTAGACGGATGTGGTGAGGAGCACGAGCAACGACCCGCATATCAGTACGTGGCTTAGGCGGCTATCGCCAAACTGATCAAGGGCTCGGGTCTCGTCTTCCTTCTTAATGGCCGGGTTGAAGAAGATGCTACCGATGAAAAACTCCTCAGACGGATGTGGTGAGGACGACGAGCAGTGACCCGCATATCAGTACGTGGCTTAGGCGGCTATCATACAATGGGCTTGACAGCTAGTGCTGAGAGGTTCACGCTGAGGCCAGCTAGCTAGGGCTGGCTACCACTGTTGGATTGGTCAATCCATTGAGAACGCAAAGATAGTTACGGAGGAAAAAAATCAACTTCATGGTGGACGAGTTATGTGCGCGAGGGGATAATTGGTGTAGCGGTAGGATTGTACATGATATACATCAGAGACCAGATGACCCATAATTTACATATTGTCCGTTTAGGTTAGTCTACATATCTGATTCGATTCTTTCTCGGTTTGGCCTATGGCCTGCGTTTCTGGTACCACGTATGGACACAGGCTGATGGACGCGATTTGACGACCAAGTATAGACGGATGGACACGATTTCACGACGTACCAAACAAAATCAAACCACGGAAACACATGTGTTGCACTGGGAGAAATACATAATAATAAAAGCAGTATGCGGTATTACAAATTGGTGCGGCGAAGGGCTTGCAATCCAACTCACTGCTACTACTTGTTTAAAAACTATTTATTGGGCACATACTACCTCCATCCCAAAGGTTAAGGTTTATGTTTTTTTTTGAAAAGTCAAACCAAATAAAATTTAACCGAACTCAAATATAATATTTTGTAGACACCATACAAAAATATATTTTATTATCTATTTAATGATATTAATTTTATAATTTGCATGTTAATAATTTTGGTAAAATCTAAGTTAAACTTAGCATAGTTTGATTTTCTAAAAATAATATAAAACTTAAGCTTTGGAACAGAGGTAGTACAATACACTATACAAAGCTGCCTCTCCGAGTATAATCCTATACTTCATCACTGTAGCCGAGCAGGCGAGCAGGTCTGAACTTCCCTTGCATATGAATTCCTAAGAGCTTGTACGCCGATGCCTGGTAGAGTGTTTGTGCAAAAAAAAAAAAAGAGTACACAAATCAATTTGTATCTGAAATCACACATGAGCTTGCAACTATATCTTCTAAATCATCGCGAAAATGAGCTAGTATCTAAAGGGTTTGTTTTACAGTACCTTTTACCACTCCTAGGAAGGGAGAGGTATGATTTGAGGCAACGGTCAGGATTAACTAACCTAGATTAGGCCCAGCAGCCCAAGAAAACAAAAATAATGGGGAAAAAGTAAGTATTCAGCCTGGCCCAACAATAGGAGGCTACAGTTTTTCAAGGTCAATGACACGACCTCCACCAGCCAGAAACGCAGCCGCCACATCGAGCGACAGCAGCGCCACCGTACTGCATAGCGAGCGATCGCCGCCGCCACCAGGTCGACCCCATCCTGCATTCAAGGCCAAGGACACGGCCTCCACCATCCAGAAACGCCACCGTCACCACACCGACCGACCTTACTGCATCGCGGGCGATCACCGCCGCCACCAGGTCGGCCCCGTCCTGCATCGCCGGCGAGCGACGCCAACACTAGATAGGCCCGTTCTGCAACGCGGGATACCGCCGCCCCCACCAGGTCGACCTCGTCCTGCATCGCGAGCGAGGCACGCCCCCACCAGGATGGTCCCGTCCTGCATATGCCGCCACAAGTCTCGCCAGGTACGTCGACCCCGAAGCATCCTGTCATCGCTGATTCGCTGATGCGGGTTTAGTTTGGCCGGTGGAAAAAACAGTTCTTGTTTCGTGAAATCATGGCAGACGTAAACCTGAGACTTCACATTATTTAGATTATGTGCGCATTGTTGCATAGCTCCATGTGATTCTAATTTTGCATCTATTTCCCTTTAAAAACGAGAATCCAAGGAAACTGTTAGCAAAATTCAGTTAGCTAGATAGCAATTTGACTGAGTAATAAGAATTAAGGATTTAATAGCAGTGGTTCTTGGCATCCTCGCTCTAAAAAAACAGAGCATAAAGGAGTTAGATACATTGGTTCACTGTTTGCTAACGTTTCGTGTCAAATTCATTCTTCTGAATATTTTAAAAGAAATCGCTGATGTATGGTCGCACTTGTTTTATCGCTGGGATGATTGTACCTTCAGATAATGGAGATTGTCAATTGTCATAGCCCATAACATGATCGGTCTATTTTCTTTTAATTTTGTTGTGGTTGTTTTGTTCTATTTTTCATATAGCCATCTTAAATCTTACTCCTTTACCAAATTTTTATAAACATGTCGGTTACTGAAATATTTTGAAAGTAACTATTGATAAATGCATCAGCTCCTATGGTCTGATGCAATTACTTTTGTTAATTCAGTTTCTTCTTTCGTACTAATACTGATGCCTCTTGGGTGTGCTTACGGAATTAGTCTTAGCTGAAAGGGATAAGTCAACACTCAATCTCTGAAATTTACATGGAGACATTATATTTCATATTGCAATAACGTCTGATACATAGATAAACCTTTTATGTGGGCTGGTTTGCATGCCGAATATGCACAATATTCTCATATAATAGTCCACACTGCTGTACAAATTGGGACAATAAAATGATCAGTTGGATTATCATTTTCAGATAACTTATTTTGTTGCGTAATAGTCTGCTGCTCAGAGTACTACCAGATTCACATTCTAGTATAGAACCTGTAGTCCTTTGATCTGGAATTGCATACCATCATAATATGTAGTGATGAGTTGTACTTTCGTGTTCCTGGTTTCAGGTTTGGATTTGGCTTGATGTAAGGGAACTTCAGTTCAGAACAAAGAGAACATCCCTGTGATGAACAAAGAAGTAGACAAGGCTGATGGTAAAGCACGAAGGTGTATATTTAGTTCCCATGATGCAAAAAATCCTTGATATCTGGTGCTGGCAACATCCGATCCAGTTGTGCGTGATCAAATAATGGCAGGAAGACTTGGGAATGTGCAGCGGGTGTTCAACTCCAAGAGGAGAATGTGTGTCCTCTAAGCTCTTGTTTTGCAACTGAAGATGAGTAAATGTATGGAATGTTCAAATTGATGTGGTACCGGGACATTGCTTGGAGAAGACCAGTAGCTAGGAGTTTGTGTTGATAAGAAAACTTGTATTAGGGTTCTTTTTTGTGATGATAAATGTTCTATTTTTGGGCTGTGTATGATTATACCCGGATGGGTTTGTTGGATTAACTATTGGCATATGTCTGGATGCTTTCATTTCCTCCTAGAAGCTGCTCGGTTGTGTTACTTATAAGAAAAACTAGAGTATGATAGCATCACTCAATTATTCTCACTTTCATTTACATATGAACAATATTCAATTGGATGTTCTGTTTACAATAATGTATGTGTTCACTGAATTAATTTGTTTTGTAAATTCCTTAGGCCCTGTTTAGAAGAGGAGTTTTTCTTAGTTTTGTTTTTCAGTTCAATTTTTTCCTAGATTCCAACACTTCACCAAGAAATTGTATCATGTATGTCAGTTAAATCACCATAGATGCACAGAGAAAGAACACAACATGATTATGATTATAGAAAATCCTGAATCATCTGCCGATGGAATATTTGGCAACAGATCCAATTACATCCCTATTGTTTTCCAACCTGCTGGTGAAAATTCAAACAAAGTGGTTTGCAAGAACTGCAGTGATGCCAAAGTAGACTGAATCGAGGCCCTACTAACCAAACACTTGAGAACGACTTAACACAATCTGAGTGCACAATAATTGATGCCATACCAATCAAACACTTCAACGTAATCTGAATGCACAAATGTCGGATCTAAAAGAATAACCAATAATTAGGTCCTATGCTCTGAAAAATCGTAGGTCACAAATAACTTGATCATCTACATCCTTGGATTAGCCTGACTGCAGTAACTTTGGCGCACCAGTTTGCCCTCGCAAAACTCATCAGCGCATGTTTCTCCAGCTGCGCCAAATGTCTCGAGGTTCCCTTTCAGCCTGAAGTCCATGTTAAACAACAAATCCAGCTCAATCCGATTCATCTTAATTGTGCTTATTCTCTAGTGTAGAATCCGTTATTGAAAAACTTGCAAGACATATATTAAGAAAGTTAATGGAAACCGACGCACGTGTCAGCACTCTGCACTGGCCAAACAAAGCATGATTAAATTACCAACCACTGCATCAAACTACAGTCATTCTACTATTTTCTATATATTTATCATGACCCCTAAAGAGATGTAAATGTTTTCAGCAGTGCAATATGGCAATCTACAAATAACTATTGGTGTAGCATTTTTCTTCAGTAAATTGCAAGATATTTCTATTATTTGTAGGCACTGACTTGACAACCAATCCAAATAAACTTGTACGATGATTTCAGATAATTTAACATGTTTAAAGTAATCTTTCAAGTAACTTTATTGCGGTTTTCACAGCAATGCATAGCCTCCTAGCTAGTAGAGACCTGATCAATGAAAAGCTTACTGTGCTAGAACATACTTCTGTACAAAAAAGCTACTAAAAAAAGCTTCCATGCAAGCAGCAAATAATATAATGAATAGCAGTTTCTGTGAGTACTTACGCATCATCCATGAATTTGGCAGCAACCACCACACATGTAATTAGCAAGTGATGAACACTAGCTAGGAAGGAAAAAAGATCCATTTTTTAGCTGAACCGCTCGGCGAACTACCAGTTTTAGTTCCCAATCATCACCTCTGGAAATTCGACTAACAAATGTCACTACTCATGCTCCCATAATCACACAACGGAAAGGATCCTAGATAAAATAACATGCTTAGTTTCTTACCAGGTCGTAGGTGGTGGGCTCGGCGTAGCTGGGGGACCCCTCCTCCACGGGGTGCCGTGGTGCTCCCCAGCACAAGCACCATGCGACACCGCAGGGCGATGAGAATTACTGCGAAGGACCGAACACTGGCAATGCAGATGCAGTATCATTCTTGTACAAAAGTAATAATAAAAGAAAAACAGAGACAGACGAACATGGATTATTATAATTTTCTTCCTACTGGTTATCAATGGCAAACATTCCTTTTTGTAGTCCACTTATATGATTAAGGATATGTGATTCATAGCTCAAACACAACTCGGCCTGCTAGTCTTGGTTTCTTTTATTACCCAGCAGTAATCTTAGACAATTATTAATACAAAGTAATCTTAGGTATCTTGTGCACTAATGCCATTCATACGCAGCAGTTGTCGCTCTTCTAGCAGCCCAAACTGATGAAATGCTTTTCATAAATGCCCAACAATTACAAAAAGGATGCAGTGGACTTATCGATCATGATTGGCAAGAGATTTCACTCCATTTGTTCATGTTGTTTTAGTAAATTTCAAATGCGCAACCCACCACAAAACAATGCGTGATTGGCAAGAACTTACATGGAGCATGTCAGTGTCTTCTTCATGGACCTACTCCCACCTCCAAGCAACACTTCGTCGGCCTCCTCCCACCTCCTGCACCACTGTCGAGAGGGCACGGGCAGCGTTTCGCGATGACAGCCACGCCTGCTCCCGAAACCGCGTGGTGTGCTTGGCCGCCTTGGCGAGCGACGAGGACGGCGCCGTCGATCTTGGATCAACGTTGAGGCCAAGGGCCAAGGCCGCCATCACCGGGATAGTATTGGGGAAGGGGACGACAGACAGGGGTAGATCTACATAAGTCATGCCGACCGGAGGTGGCGAGGCGGCGGTGGCGCCGGAGTTGGGGAACAGAACGGCGGCGGAACCTCTCTCAGTCACGGAAGAACGAGGATACGACTCTTCCCTTGCCCTCTACGATCGGCAGATGTTGGGCTTGGACTACTAGATTGGGCTGGGGTCATCTATTAGGCCGGCCCGTCTACGATTTTTTTTCTAAGGTGCGAAAGTTGCCACCGGTATGTAACATACCACTCAACTTTTGGACAGTGGTATGAAACTTTTTAGGCCATTGGATGGACCAAAATGAAAGGCTGTTATCTATCTGAGGGTACCACAAAAGAACTCATCTAAAGTGGATTCTGTCTACCGATAGTCGTATCTAGCTAAAGTGGATTCTCTCTGCCGATAGTTGTATCTAGGATGATCAGGCAAGAGCACCAGCCGGCCGGCACAGCCCGCGTGAGGCAAGTGGCTACGTCGCGTGGGCGGGACTTGACGCGCGCAGGGGCACAGGTCGGCGGTGGGAGTCCAGGTGACGCCATGGTAGCTCACCGGAGGCCGGAGGGTAGGAGAAGTTCACATGAGGGAGAGGGTAAGCTCGCTGATGGAGGTGCTCTAGCGGTGATCGAAAATCAAGCTGGAAGGTCGGCGACGGTGCATCAGGTCGATTGACCTGCTCGTGGGATTCCATCCCAAGCAGCCCCGGACGCTGCTGGTGATTCCGTGCACCTTGAGCGTCCCCCTGTTGAGATGCCTGGATCACTATAATGCCAACATCATCTTGCACCCGCAACTCCGGCCAGCCCACGGACCGTCATGCACAAGCAAACAGAACAACCACCACGATCATCCTGGGAACTGCCCGCCTCCACCACTCCCTCGCGAGCAGCATCACCTACCGCAGGTCTGCAAGCCCGATCTTATTGATCCCAGGTCTCCCAGCCCGATCACATCGATCATAGGTCTGTAAGACCAATCTTGTCGATCCCAGTCTTCCAGCCCGATCTCATCGATCCCTTTTCCAGCTCAGCATTACAGCCCTCAACCTCATCAATCTCGTCGATCCCCGCGTTGATCGTGTTGGTTCAGAAGTACCATGCTCGAGCGGCCATATAAGCTAGGTTCCGGAGCAAATACAGAATTAATCCCACACGGACATAGCTCTTGGACTCCAACTCGGTTAGCGGATGGACGTGCACGTACAAAGCAATAGGACAAACGGAAGCCAAGAACGGATGCGATTTCTTGACCACTTACGAACGGACGGACACGATTTCGCGCGTACCAAACCAAACCAAACCACGGAAACACTTTTCCCTTTATGGCAGGGCTCGTAATATTTACTGAAAAGTATGGCTAATAGAAAAACGAACGAAAAATTAGGGAGAAACCTTCCTTACTTTATTAGTAGGTAAAGATTAAGTATAGATTTCTCCGGATAGAAAAATGTTCAGCCTCCCTGGTGGTTTGTAGCTTTGTAGTTGGGTGTTTCATGTATGTGAATTGAATAATCTGACTTTTGCGGCAACTACCACAGTACCCTTGTGGTGTTACGGATTGAAAAAGATTCTACTACAGAGTATATTATTACAGGTTTAACATCTTTCACCCGGTTATGCAATCTACGCACCATCGCCACCAACAGATATCTTCGTGCGCGTAAAAGTGTTTGCAGCTCCTGGTTGGTTGTGATCATCCAGGAGATGTTACTCCTGTGGGTCAACTGGTACGCCCGAAATTATAAAAACATATTCCATACAATTTTTAAAGAAAATCGAGAGTAATTTAGCACATGGATACAAATTTTTTTTTTCTATGTCACATAGTTTTAGATTCAAATTTCACCTGCAACTTGGAACAAAAATGTCAAATAATATTATGAGTAGTAGCTTTTCAAATTTGATTGTAACTTGGCTCATCAACACTATCAGGGCAGAACTAGTGTTTTTATCAAGCCGTGTTTCAGACATTTTCGTATGAATTCTAAAATTATTTTTAATTTTGACTACTTGAACAATGTGTTTTCAGCCGCTGGTGCACCAGGTGTGTATGCACCTGACACGTTCTGGCGATAGGCAAGCTCAAATGGCAGGAAAAGAGGTGCAGGACAGGACGTATCTTGATTTGAACGCTCAATTTTCAACAACACTCTGATTCAGTTTGGTTAGAGGCTAGTCCAGATTTTCTTAGTCACAGCCTGAGAGCCAGCTCTGTTTTTTTTTTGTGTGTGTGTGTGTGTTTTGAACTGGTACAAGCTCTGATTTAATTTAACGAAGCCTGCGATTTCCCTTAAAAAAAGAGAGAAGGACACTGAAGAAAAAAAAACCCTTAAAAACATGACACCATTCATTCACGTGAACGTGAAAGTTGAAACGGAAACCCCATTCCCCTCTCCCCTCCCCCCACCCCGCATCGCCGCCGGCGAACTCCCGCCCCCCTTCCCATCTCGCGAGCTTGAGCCCGATGTGAGAGGCGCCAAACCCCTCCTCCATGGATCACGCCGACGAGGAGCCGGCCACCAAGCGAGCCAAGCTCTCCGATGGCGGCGGCGGCGGAGGCGGCGACGACCTCCTCAGCGCGCTGCCCGACGATATTCTCATCCACATCCTTCTCAGGCTCGGCAACGCCGACGTTTCCGCTCGGACCAGCGTCCTCTCCAGCCGCTGGCGCCGCCTCTGGGCCTTCCTCCCGGGGCTCCACTTTCCCCCCGACACCGACCCAGAGAGCATACGGGCCGTCCTCGCCGCCCATGAGGCGCCCGCCCTCCACTGTCTCCGCGTCCTCGCCAGGGACGCCCATGCCGATTTCGTGGCGGCGTGGATCCCCATCGCCGCCCGCCGCCTCTCCGGCGATCTGACCTTCATCAACATTGCGTCGCCGGACATCGTGAGGGATGAGGTCGGGGACAGAGGTGCCTTCGAGCTGCCGTGCTTCGAGAATGCCACCTCGGTCTCGCTCCAGCTAGGGTTCCTTCGCGTCGCAGCGCCGGCCTCTGGCATAGCCGCCCGGCTCACCGATCTCCACCTGGATAACTTCCGGCTACAACCTCCGTGTGTGCTCGGCGACGTTTTCTCATCGCCTTTGTGCCCGTCATTACAAAGACTCGCCATCCACGACGCCTCGGGTGTTGACAAATTCACCATCAGCTCCGAGTCCCTCCTGGAACTGGAGCTGATGAATCTAGACGGTTTGCAGCAGCTCACCGTTGTGGCACCAGCGCTCGAAGAGCTAAGAGTGGCCTTCTGCTTTCTGAATTTTCGGAATCCGAATCAACCGGTTGCCAACATCTCAGCCCCTCAGCTGGTGTCGCTCGAATGGAGAGATGCTTATGATCCATGTTCTGTCCAGCTTGGCGAGATGCCACACCTACAACGTCTCGGCACTGGCATTTTTCTTGTATATGGACCAGATGACTTTAAACCCAACCGTGATTGCCTCAGTTTTTTGGGTCACTTCAAGGTTGTGCACAGTCTAACCATCCCGCTGCTCTATAATTCGGTGAGTTCAGTTTTTATGCTTTAATTTGCTCAAATCTCTGAAACATAGGTGTGATGAACATGAGCCTGCCCGATCTCCGTCTTCTTAGAGTGCATTTTTTTCTGCCTTTGGGTAATTTGTGATTAAAGATACGTACTGCTGCACTAGTATATTCGTTATCCAAGAGGGCGATAGGTAACAATCCTTTTCTTCATTTAATTCTTCATGTAATCCTTTTCTTTACATCCTGTGGATCTACAGGCCATAGGTAACAATCGATACTTGATGGAAGACATGACAAAACTACCTGACATTACATTATTGTGTTTGCCTGTGATGTCAAAAGGACATTCCGTTGGAGCCAGCTCGTTCCACATTCTCAGAGTCTGTACTGGTGTAAGAAAGCTGGCACTAAAATACTTAGAGGTAAACTATACTTAATTTGTTTCTTCCTTCTTTTACCATTCAGATAATACTTGAGTCACCAGGGAATTCACATCAAGTAATGTGCATTTGCATGTATTGGGAAACCTAGGATCGACTGCCAATTGCCTTACTGTAGGCGTTAGTTGCTTGTTTTGATACTGATACTTCGCCTCCAAACTTCACGTGTGTAAAAAATCTGGCTCATATTCTGCTAGCGATAATGCTGTGTTCTTCAAGTTTGACAGAGTGGTGTCCTAATTTTCTGAAGTATGCCAATATGTATGCCGCTTATTTCTTGATAGACTCAATTTTGATAACACAGTTAAAAGCCAGGACTTGGGAGATTATTTTACTAAGCTCATAGAGCATGCATTGTGTAAGAGGGTTCCATTGATAGCGAAGTCCAAATGCCAAATTTGGCATTGTCACGCCTAAGATTTTTTGTAACTTCTATGGTAATGTTTGTGATACCACTTTCTATTTGTACAGAACAAAGCTTGTTTTCTGCGATAGGCTGGCTTCAACTAATTTCCGGTCTATTTCTTTTGTTAATTCTGCTGATGCACATTTTGAAGTACTCAGGCAGTTTGATAATTTATAGCTCTGTCTCCCTTTTTGTCATCAAGCGATATTTTTTGATCTTACCGACTTGATACCCCCTTCACTTCAGGCGCATACTCCATGCTCACCGGGATGCATTTGTGACCAACAAACAATGTGGAAAACGGAGGAACTTGTGCTGGATGGCCTCCAAGAAGTAGAAATCAGTGAACTGTCAGGAACTCAACGTGAAGGCGAATTTGTGCAACGGTTGTTCAGTTGGGCAACAACGCTAAAAAAGATGACAATATCCTTTCATCACTCGGTTACTGAAAGCAAGGCCAAGGGGTTATGCCAGATGTTACAAAGCTTCTCCAGATCAGGAATAGATATGGAATTTTATGTGCACAGCAGGTTGGCCGGGAGGGTTTTGTATGCTCCAGAAGACTAAGGCAGTGACTTGCTGATTCTTTTAAAAAGCTACAGGTTTGCATCGTACCAATGTTGTCATGCTCCAGAGCGGTGATGAGTTCATGTCAGATGATTATGATAATGCTGTCGGGATTGTCTTTGCCTCTTTGGGTTGTGTGTGCGTGTTTATTTGTCTCTGTGATCTGTACGAAACTTTGTATACCAAATAATCTGCTAGTATCTGCTGCATGCCCTGATTTCTAACCATGCCGGGTCATATGTTAGACGGGTTAGGCTGTGGTTTAGTAGTTTAATGTCTGCTATGAACTGTTGAAGTAACTGTTGTACAATAAAACCAAAACTTTGCTTAATGGTATCTGAAACAGTGCGCCTTCCTCGATCCGCCGCCTCCCCCGCCCCTCACCCTCGTTGTCGCTCGCAGCAGCGAGGACAAGTTCCTCAATCCGCCGCCGCTCCTCCGCTGCTCATCGGCCCCTCCCCCGCAGCAGCAGACGCCGCTCCTCCGCAGTTCCCCCGCTTCCGGTCGCGGCCCGTCTCTGCACCCTAGATGGAGCACCTCGAAGGGGAGACCGCCGCCGAGCACGCTGAGTTATCCGCCGGCGGTGGTGGCAGCGAGGACTGCCTCAGCGCCCTACCCGACGACGTCCTTCTCCACATCCTTCGCGATCTCGACACCACCATCGCTGCTCGCACCAGCGTCCTTTCCCGCCGCTGGCGCCGCCTCTGGGTCCTCCTCCCGGACCACTACTTCGTCCTTGGCGCCAACCCAGACAGTCTGCGCGGCGCCCTCGCCGCTCTCGAAGCGATGTCAGACGACGAAGCGCCGACGCTCCGGAAACTCTGTTTCTTCGTCTTCAGCGAGCACGCCTCCCTCGACTCCCTGGCGGCCTGGCTCCCCATCGCAGCCCGCCGCCTCACCGGCCTTCTCCATGTCATCATTTTGGGCGATGCGGGGGAAGACGGAAGAGTTGCCTTTGAGCTGCCCTGCTTCGAGAGAGCCACCGAGATAACGCTCTGTCTAGGATTTCTTAGCCTCACCCTGCCGCCTTCCGGCGTATTCGCCAGGCTCACCGATTTATCCCTGGAGAAACTCCACCTACATGGTCCTTGCGGGATCGGTGAAGCCGTCTCCTCGCCACGGTGTCCATCCTTGCAAAGACTCAATGTGGTCAATGCCGAGGGTCTGGGAAATTTTGCCATCCACTCGGAGTCTCTGCTGAAAATAAGGCTGGAGAAATCGTGTGGATTGCAGCAGCTGACTATCGTGGCACCAGCACTCAAAGAGTTAACTGTGTTCTACTGCTTTGCTCATGATTCAGATCCGAGTCAACCTGTTGCCGACATCGCAGCACCTCAACTGGTGTCACTCCACTGGAGGGATGCTTATCATCCAAGCTCTGTCCAGTTTGGCGAGATGGCGCAGCTGGAATTGCTGGGCGCCACCTTTTTCCTTGTAGATGAAGCAGATGGCTATGAACACAATCGCGACTGCGTCAGGCTATTGCGCCACTTTCAGGATGTCAGCACTCTTACTCTCGAGCTGGCCTATATGCCAGAAGATATCGAGGTGAATACACATGTCTTTCAAGTTAAGGAATGTGCCATTTGAGATATGGAGTTCAGGTTAAATAATGTGCCATTTTGGGTTGTAGTCTAGTATGTGTGGCATGTACATCATCAAGATGATGGTGCCATTTGAGATATATGGAGTTCAGGTTAAAGAATGTGCTATTTTGGGTAGGAGTCTAAGATAATTGTGCCATTTGAGAATAGCCAGGCACAATTCTTGCTTGCTTAGATTTTTTCTTTATTTGAGGAAATGACATAAAATCTGTCCACCGGACTATAAACCTATACTCTAAAATTTAGTTAGGTTGGGACCTCTGTCCATAAAAGGTTGTCTTAAATTTATCAAAATTTGGATGAAGGTAGACACTATTTAGTGCATAGATACATCCAAATTTAGGCAAATAAATATTTTTATGGACGCAGGGAGTATGCCACTGATCCTATAACAGAAATCTGAAGTGAACTTGTTAATTATGGTAATAGCTTTGTGGAAAATGAGATGCATGTGTCCATTTCGAAGTTACATAACCTGTAACTTTTACTTTGCATGAACCTACAGGAGGACTTAGGTGAGCATCACTACTTGATGGAAGACATGGCAAGGCTCCCTTACGTTACATTCTTGACCCTGCTTATTACTGCAAAGGGACATTCCTTTGGAGCCAGTTCTTTCCACGTTCTCAGGACGTGCACTAGTATAAGAAAGCTGATGCTAATATTTAGTTCTTCTCTGGACTTGGAGGTAAGGCTATCCTTAATTTGTTTACTATTGCTTTAGTTAACAGTGGTGCCACTTAAAACAACATGCATTTCTTGCCACCCTGGGGCTTTATCTGATAGTTGCCGTACTCTAGGTGTTGGTTTGATACCAGTACTTTGATCCCAAGCTTATACTCCTATGTGGCAACTATATGGTTTATGCCTCTCGTGATTATAACATTTTGTTCTTCTGGATTGATAAAAGTGGCATTCTACTTGCGTCTGTAGTAGATTTCACTTTGGAATATTATCAGTATGTTGGAAATATATGGCAGTGGATGGGAAATTAGCCTAGTTATGCTGTACATGGCAGGCTCAATCTTGATAACACAGTTAGGATTTAGGATATAGTAGTATTATGCTTATGGCATGAGCTTTTCTAAATGTTCCATCAGTAACCAACCAAGCCTAAGGTCGATCAGAAATCTTCTTGAATATGGGCTGTTGGTAGCACTGTATCTGAGTAAATTTTATACACTTTCACTTTGCAGAGAATAAGCACATTTTGTTGCATAGGTTGGCCTTAAGATAATTTCTAGGTGGTGCTCTATTGTAAATTTTGTTAATGACATATCTATAAGTAATAAGGTAGTCTTCGCAAAAAGTAAGTAATAAGACAGTCATAGATCTTCCAGTTTCCTCTCATGTCTATGTGGTCAAGCTGTAGCAGTTATACTTACTATGTTGATGTGTGCCCCCATTTCAGGCAGAACCTGCATGTGCATCAGGTTGCCTCTGTGATCATCCACCAAACTGGAAAACCGAGGAACTTGTGCTGAATCGCCTTCAAGAAGTAGAAATCAGTTACTTGAAAGGAACTGAACATGATTTTGCTCTTGTCAAACGATTATTCAGTTGGGCAACAGCACTAAAAAGAACGACAATAAGTTTCCATCGCTCAATCACCGAAAGCATGGCCAAAGAGTTCTGCCAGAGGATATTAGGCTTCTCCAAGCCAGACATATGTCTAAAATTTTACGTGTACCATGACTTCACTAAGAAAGTCTTGTATGTTCCAGAAAACTAAGGTGTGGGCTTGCTGTTTGCACTTTTGGTATTTCGTGGCTTTTGGTATCAGCTGTACCCTGTGCAAACATCAAAAGTCGAGCAGATCCTTCTGAAATGATACCATGTCATCCATCACGATTTACTTATTCCGTGTTATGTTTTACATAAGGAGGTTTAAACGTTGTTCAGAAGCTATATGTGTGCAAGATCCAAACGTTGGCATGCTGAAGAGTGATGATGAACTGTTTTTGGATAGTTCACTGCAATGACCCTGCAATTATGTTCAAGTGTTGGTAAAATTTGTCTCGCCGTCTTCTCCAGACAATACATACTCATGCGCAAGTTACCTGTACAGGGTATGTATGTCGGGCTACTCTCTTCTTTATCTTATGGTTATGGCTTCTAGCTTGATCTATGATACTGCAATATGTGATATGGCAATTTACCTCCAATAGAATTAAAGGAATAATGTTTACAATATGCCTATGTTACAGGGGCTCGAATCAACCTTTCTGAATAGAATTAAAAAAAAACTGTTCCATGCAACCCATTGAGATGCTGTTGTTTGTGGCCAAAATAAACAATCAATGACACAACAAAAACATTATTACATGGCAACAGCAAGAGCTACACCTGATTCCCTACTGGTTGGAGAGAGAATAGGAACTTTCAACTTTATCTACATCTAAGCTAATTCTATGTTACATGATAAATGCCAGCAATATTTGCCTGGAAGATAGAGCATCCATGCTGTCATGGATCTCACTCCTTCAGCAGCATTCATTTGTCATAATACTCTGAGTCTTCATAGTTCAATGAACATCTAGTCATCGCTATTTTACAAGAACCCAATAAACTGTGGGCAATCATATGGTGCAAGTGCAACCGCTGCTCTCTTCTTAAAAGTTAAGATGGCGGCTGCAAAATATTGATGACTGTTGTTGCAAGAAGGGATCCTCAGAGATGCAGTACAGCTTATCCTTATAAGGTACAATCCTAGCAGAGCCAGGTTTCATTTCCTTCTCTCGTCTTCTTATTCTTTCTCTATTATGTGTTAATCATGTCTTCATTTGATACTACCCAAAGGAGCTGTACCCCTGAACAAGATCCCAGATATAAGCGGCATTAGGGCATCTCCAACGCTACGACCCAAACGGACGCGTTGAATCGTCCGATTTTAGCTGTTTGGGTCGGCCTTCGGAGACGCGGATAGACGAGGACGTCCGTGCCTTTTTTTGTTCCCCAACGCGCAGTGAGACCCAAATTAGTGTTCATCTTCTCTAGCCATACTAGTACTAGTTGGGCAACAACCAGCCCCAGCCAGGAAATTTTGGCAAAAAAGACCACCTGCCCCAATGAATTGGCAAAAAAGACCACCTACAAATTAAATTGACAAAAAGAACCACCTTCTCAGTGGCGGCAGCGCCCCCAGCTGACACGTGGAGACGTGCCGCCGAAGTAGATGGCGGCAGGGTTGCCGTCGTGATGGTGCGGGACCTACCGCCCCCGCGTGTGGTGGCAAGGCCACCTGGAGCATGCCGCTCCTAGCTTTGGCGGCAGGATCTGCGTGTCTGTGTTAATCTAGTGCGTGTATGTGTTAGAATTGGTGCGTTCATTCCCAGCTATTTACATGGCAACCCATATAAATAAAATCACTCGATTTTGGTTTAATTTGAGCCGCCTATTTTGTTTTGCGCAGCTTCAATGGGGCGACGCAAACGGACGAGTTCGTGCCGGACCAAAAATACGTCTGTACACTGTTTCAGCTGCCCGACGCATAGTATTCGGGCCATCCGCGGAGACTCAAACGTGGCTCAAATATGCGGTATGTTTGCGTCTGCGCGGACGCTACACGGATAGGACGGTCGTCCGCATGCTTCTCGCACGGGCCCACCTAGCAGCGCACAGATGCTTCGTCTTCAGCGCGGCATGACTTACGGGCGGCGGCTTCCACGTGCGTGCGCTGGTGGGTGGTCTCGCAGTGGCAGGCCATTGAAGGCGAGATGGTGTCCGAGCCTTTTGAAGGTCCACTGGCGGCGCCCAATTTCTCGACCACACCATTGTTACAGTCCGTCGTATCCACCTGACCGATGCCATGTGGAAAAAATCTTGGCCGTCCGCAAAACCAAGAACGACCACGAGGCTAGCGGCTCACGGTCCGGCAAGAAGCCGCGGGTCGGGCGGTACGTCCGCATCGATTTCGTGCGTCGCCTCTGGGAGGAAAACCGGTCGGTGCCATGGTCGACTGCTAACCTTCCTGGAGGCGTCGTCATCCGCGACGAGGCGAGGCGCGCGTCCTCTGCTCCGGCCCGTCGGACGATGGGGTCGGGCCTCCGCCCCCGCGTCAAGGAGGAGGACGTCGCGGCCTCGCCACCACTTCCACCGGCGAAGAAGAAATGGTGGGAGAAGGAGGCCGAGGCGCAGGCGGCCCTCCGTGGCGACGACGACGAGGAGTTTCCCGCCCTACAGTTCATGGTCGGCCGCTCCGTCGACGAAGACTACCTGCACATTACACTGGACCCGCGGTAGGCGGCGGTGTGGTTTGCCAGGGACCATGGCGCAAACTACGTCTACCTCGTCGGACCAGCGGAGCTGCCGGCGCCAAAGGAGGAGAAGGCCGATGAGGAGGAGGCCGACGATGGCACCGATCGGTTTTCCTCCTAGAGGAGGCGTGCGAAATCGATGCACACATACCGCTCGACCCGCGGCTTTTTGCCGGACCTTGAGCCGCTAGCCTCGTGGTCGTTCTTGATTTTGCGGAACGGCCAAGATTTTCTCCCCATGGCGTCGGTCGGGTGGATACTACGGACCGTGACAATGGTGTGGTCGAGAAATTGGGGGCCGCCAGCGGACCTTCAAAAGGCTCGGACACCATCTCGCCTTCAATGGCCTGCCACTGCGACACCACCCACCAGCGCACGCACGTGAAAGCCGAGACGCACCATTAACGCAGCCCTGAAAAGCGGCAGCGCGCCGCCCGTAAGTCATGCCGCACTGAAGACGAAGCATCTGTGCGCTGCTAGGCGGGCCCGTGCGAGAAGCATGCGGACGACCAACCTGTCCGCGTAGTGTCCACGCAGACGCAAACGTACCGCATATTTGAGCCGCGTTTGAGTCTCCGCGGATGGCCCGGTGTTATCACCAGATTTTGGCTAAATCAGGAGATGGGCCGCGATCAAGATGGGCTTGGAAGATTACACATGGAAGATCTATGAAGCGGCCTTGCACGGGGAATTTGGGCTAGATTGCCCGTGTATCTTTAATTATGGTAGATTGTATCTAGATTAAAAGTTAGAGTTTATCTCGTGCACGGTTTAGTGCACGCCCACATTAGAAAGTCCGCTGGACTATAAATATGTATCTAGGGTTTATGGAATAAACAACAACCAACGTTCAACCACAAACAAATCTCGGCGCATCGCCAACTCCTTCGTCTCGAGGGTTTCTACCGGTAAGCATCATGCTGCCTAGATCGCATCTTGCGATCTAGGCAGCACAAGCCTGCCCACGTTGTTCATGCGTTGCTCGTACCGAAGCCTTTTTGATGGCGAGCAACGTAGTTATCTTAGACATGTTAGGGTTAGCATTGTTCTTCATATTACATGCTTTCGTAGTGCAACCCTTGCATGTCTAGCCGCCCTTACACCTATCTTAGGTGTAGGGGCGGCACCCCGCTTGATCATAGTTTAGTAGATCTGATCCGTTACGATTGCTCCTTGTTCTACAAGGATTAGTTTAATATCTCGCAATAGTTAGGCCTTACAAAGGGGGAGGATCCAGCGGCACGTAGGGTGTCGTTCGTTGGCCCTAAACAGGATGTTCCGAGGATCAACCTCGTGTTGGTTTTTAGGCCTTGTTTAGGATCGGCTTACGATCACCGTGCGTGGCCGCGAGGCCCAACTCTGGAGTAGGACGATCCGATTATGCGGTGAAAACCCTACATCGTCGTAGATCTCATTAGCTTTACCTTGATCAAGCAGGACCACCATATATTCGGACACCTCGTCCGAATCATGGGTGGATCGGCTCTTTGAGCCGATTCACGGGATAACCCGAGAGTCGATCGAGGCTCGTATTTAATGTTTACGTGTGTGCCCTGCAGAAACTAAGCGAGACATCATCCACACCTTCCCGACCGGGTATAGGTCAGGTGGCACGCCCTTGTGATAAACATCGGTGCGTGCGACCAGGAGGCTTTGCGGGCCGTCGCTCTGAGGGACTGGGGCCAGCCGCAGCCCTAGTTGTTCCCGGCTCTACCGTGTTGACCGTCTCTGCCCGCCAGGGGGTTTCTGACGTCAACACCCGGATACTATGCGTCGGGCCACTGAAGCAAAGCAGGATACAAACGTATTTTTGGTCCACGCGAACTCGTTCGTTTGTGTCGCCCCGTTGAAGCTGCGCAAAACAAAATAGGCGGCTCAAATTAAACCAAAGCCGAGTGATTTTATTTATATAGGTTGCAATCTAACACAGATCATGTAAATAGCTGGGAATAAAGGCACCAATTCTAACACAGGCACGCACTAGATTAACACAGACACGCACTAGATTTTATGACCAGGGATCAAAGATCCTGCCGCCAAATCTAGGGGCGGCATGCTCCAGGTGGCCTTGCCGCCACATGCAGGGGCGGCAGGTCCCGCACCATCGCGACGGCAACCCTGCCGCCATCTACTTCGGCGGCATGTCTCCACGTGTCAGCTGGGGGCGCTGTCGCCACTAAGAAGGTGGTCCTTCTTGTCAATTTAATTCGTAGGTGGTCTTATTTGCCAATTCGTTGGGGCAGGTGGTCTCTTTTGCCAAAATTCCCCCAACCAGCTCCGTCCCGTCGAGCCCCGGCCCGGCGGCCTCTGTCCCTGGCCCGGCGACCTCCGCGCCAACACACACACGTGGCAGGCAGAAGCGACCTTGGCCGACGAGCCCCTCGCCACGCGCAGCACGGCGACCTCGGCCGGACGAGCGCCTCGCGCGGGAGCACATCGACGCGCGCACGACGACCAGGGGTGGCGGCTTCTTGACCCGGTACCCCTTCGGCGGTACGGGGTAGGCGTCGCTGCGGCCGTAGCCCGAGCAAGCCCTGGTCGTGCCGCTGGCGTGGAAGGCATCAACGCGCGCACGACGTCCAGGGTGTCGTAGTCCCGCGGCGCGGCACAGAGGGGCGAGCGCATCGAGTTGGCCATGAATCAGCCCGACGAGCTCCGGCCCGCCCCGGCGACCTCCGCCCCGCCCGCGGCCAGGCCCACCTCCGCCCGTGGCCGACGCGGCCGGCGCCGCCCCCGCCTGTAGCAGCAGCGCTGCAGCTGGAAGCCGGCAACAACGTCTCGTCCGCCCGCCCGCAGCGCCAGCGCCAGCGAGCAGCGCGTCGGCCGCCGCCGCCTTCCGCCTGCTCTGCTCCATCTCCGCCCATCTCCGCCCGTCGTCGCGCGCGCTGCTCCGTGCGCCGTGTGCAGCCTGAGAAGAGGCGTGCAGCCTGAGAAGAGGACGGAGCGAGGCGTGAGGCTAGGCGCGCGGGGCTGCTCGGCAGAGCACGGGCGCCGTCTTGCGCCGTCTCCGGCGTGCGGCACGGGGCGGCGTCGCGACGCGCCCGGCGCCCGCGGCGGCGTGGCTCGCGGCGGCCCGTGCACGCGGCGGCCCCTGCTCGCGCGGTCGGCGTGGCCTGGCTCAGCGCGGGCGGCGGAGCTTCCTGGCGGCCTGGCTCAGCGCGGCGGCACAACCTGGCTCAGTGTGCTCCGTTTCAGCCGCGGCGACCTCCGGCATGGACGAAAAAAAGGGTCGTGTTTAGCAGGGAGCCTCCACGCGAGCTCGACGGCGGCGATTGGCCGGCGAGCCCTATTCCGGTGGGGAGCGAAGCCAACATCAATGGCAGAAAAAGAAAAAGAAAGACAGAGGAGAGAGAAGGCTGTGGGAGTCCGGGTGGATTAACTAGTGTGGCTGCCATGTGGGGTTTGGGAGGACACGGACAGATGACCAGAGACGCCCGCACGCGTCCGGCTCGCCCCAAATTGCTCCCAAATTTGGGCTGCCTTTGAGTCGTGCCGGACACCACAGCAGTCCGTTTTTAATATGGGTCCGCCCGTTGGGAGCAGGTTTTACCCAAACGGACAAATCTGACGTCCGTTTTTGGGTTTGGGTGGCCGCGTCGGAGATGCCCTTACTCACTGCACCCAGCACCTTATGTGTTTAGAGCAGAACCTGCTTTCCATTGGGCTTTGGCAGTGGTCTAGGCTGAGGGTTTGCCATCGGAAAATGCATGGGGTTCGTTAAGATGGCGAAAGAACCATGATTGGAGGCTAAAGCTAATGGTTGAGGTGGAAAATTAGGTGTTACTTCCTGGATTGTTAGCGGCGTCAGTCGAAAAGTGGATGATTCAAATGGCCTAGCATTGTTTGGTTCACTGTCAAATGAAAAAAAGAAAGCATATTAGGATCTAGCAAATCAAAATGGAATAAGAAAAACTTATTTTGAAGATACCGATAAATAAAAGGAAGCTACTCACCCAATAGTGTTCTTTCCTTTCACATATGGTTCACTCCTCGAGGATGATTTGTCTCTGAAGCCGTATCCGTTATCCTGCATACAACAGAGATGTTATATGCATGCCAATCTCAGAATCATTTCCGACCTTTTACAGGGGGTGTGTATGAAGATGCCATGTGGCAAGAGACAGACTTACATGGACTTTAATTCCCACAAAGGCATCTATGGAACCATGTTTGCTGTAATGTCTTGAATTCCGGATAAATGGATGGTTGCGGTTGGCCTCTCCGCAGGATTCCTCTTGAAACACAATTGCAGAAAATCTTTTCCCTCTTGGGATAAATTCCCAGGAATTATTGGGTCTTTATGCAAAACCTTAAACATTGCAGCTGGCTGCAGTACAGAAAAGGTTTCTTAGATTATAAAACCATAATGTTGATACCCAGTATTCTAGGAAAAAATGTTGATACTCAAATTAACAAGTTACTAGTGTTAGCTAATAACATTTCTTATGTTAACTTCTGTAACTATCTATTTGATCTACTATGACAGCATATTCAGGCCCTCTAGCCCAACTTTCCTGTTCCAGCCCTGACATGTGATGGGAGTATGAGAAGGAAAGCTTCAAGCTCTCAATAATATCAATTTGAGTAGCATAGACCTTTTCTCTGAGAATTCCGGGCATTATTTGCATGGCATTTTTCAAATTCAGTGAGAAGTCACATGGCTGCATCTATCACATAAACATGTAAAGAAATAATGACCATGTACATGAGACTAGTCACTAGCACTGAAATACTATACTTCCCACCCGACATTTTCGTTTGGGTGAAGTACTCCAGTTTATATAATTCTATGTCCCTCGCTAAAGAAATTGGTTTTATGCACACTAGGCAAAGTCGTGAAATGCATGTTAGTAAGCTTACTGTAAAGCTAAACGCTCCAAGTTATTACCCCTTCAAGATCACTCCAAGGAGGTTTCCCATCGAACATCTCAATGATGGTGCAACCAAGACTCCAGATATCAACAGCAAGATCATAGCCTACATCTTTAGATAGAGTAGCCTGAACCATCTGTACAAGAAGAAACAAATCAAAATTCAGCAAGCACAGACTAAATTTCCGCAATGTTAATTAACTTGAATACAATACTTTATCAGACTTTTCTGTAACATAGCAATTTAATTTCTGCGATGAACCTAATAAGCTGCCTCTTGCACTAGAGAAATTTAGTGATGTTGCTGTTGTTTCAACCTTTCAAGTCATATATCTGTCGTACTAAACCACCATATGGTTGCCTACATCTTCCTCTTTTTTCTTTTTTGTTTTGTGAGGGGAACCATCTTCCCAGTGGTGAGGTAGATATGTCAAAAAGTACAATGTTGTCTCTTAACTGATTTCACACGAAGAAATAACAACTGATTCCATCAAACAAAGAACAATTCATAAACCGAGTTTGGAGCTGTACTGGCCCATGTAAGTTGTAATAATGCACATGCTTTGGATGTATGTAATTCAAAAAAGGTAAAGCGAGCATGACGAGCCACGGCAGTACAAGGTTAAAGAAAATCACTACTCCCTCCGGTCCATTTTAATTGACTATAATATGGATGTATCTAGACATATTTTAAATCTAGATACATCCATATTAACGACAAGTAATATGAATCGGAGGGAGTACATATATAAAAGAAATATATATGATTACCTCTGGGGCCATCCAGTATGGTGTTCCCTTCAATGAAAGATTAGGGGCTGCAGTACTTAACTGGTAAAACCAGTACTGTCAACTGTACATAAACGAGAGGATACATAGGAAATGTTTACAATTATTATATAAGTAGTGCTATCTGAGCAAGCTTTCAAAAATTGTAGATTGGCCCTTCTCTTAAAAAAGTTATTCTGGATGCTACAATTGCAGGGAAAGATGAGAGGTGCAGGACAGGACGTATCCTGATTTGAACTCTCAATTTTCAACAATTCTCTGATTCAGCAGTTTGTTTAGAAGAGGCTAGTCCAGATTTTCTTAGTCACAGCCTGAGAGCTTAGCTGATTGTACAAGCCCTGATTTAATTTAACAAAGCCTGCGATTTCCCTTAAAAAAGAAAGAGAAGGACACTGAAGAAAAAACATCACACCATTCACAAGGCAAGATAATAACATTCCATAGCTCAGGTGGCCCCACATCAATGAAGCATAACGTTTTCGTCTTTCTGTTGTGGTCGAGCAAACCACTGCCATGAAGATGGGAGAGCTGAACCTGTTCCCACTGAAGCTGCTGCTGTTTCTCTTCAAACTGACATACATCAGAAGAATCTAACTCAGATTTGGTTGCCTTATGTACGCATGAATTAGCAGTTGTTCTGGTCATTCCTTGAGTTCCTTGCTGCCATGCAAACACAAGCATACAAGTTACTTTATGTACTGTTCGACCTTCTCCCGGTTGGCATACATTGAAGCCTGTTGGGTTAAGCGGCTGTGTGTTTAATTAGTCTGGCAGTGTATTGCTGGCCCAGCTCCTGCACATCAGGGTTTCGGAGGTTGCATTGCCTGTTGTAGCTGTGGATGGGAACCAGCGCCGCCTTTATTACTAGATGGGATGCGTCTTTTGTGCAGTCTGCAAGAGCATCTCCAGTCGCGTCTTCCAAAATTATTTGGGGCGCGCCGGACAAAAAAAAGCTTCCAGCCGCGTCCCCCAAATCTCTTTTTTTGGCGCCCCGATACGGTGTTCGGCACCCCGAGCCCGTCCCCGTCCCACAGGGGACGCACCCGGGACGCCGACGCACCGAAAAGCGAGGCGAAGCAACGCGGACCCGACCCGTCAGCGGCACAATAAATTTTAACCTAACCGTCGCCTACCTCGCGACATAAGTTATTGGCGCGCAGCGACGGTGCAGTTCCCGCAGAGGCGCAGCGACGCGTCTCGTCGCGCCTAGCTTTGCGTGCCGGTGTTAATGAGCGCCACCGCTCCCCCGCCTCCCTCCGGCCTATAAAAAGGGCCGCCTCTCATCGTCCCTCTCACACACAAACCCTAGCGCATCTCTCCCCAACTCTAGCCGCCACCATCTCAACAAGAGTCGACGCCATGGCTGAGAGAGGCGGAGGCCGAGCTCGCGGTCGTGGTCGTGGTCGTGGCCACGGCCGCGGCAGAGGTGCACGCTTGCCGTTGCCTGCCACGTCGTCGTCTTCATCCTCGGAGATGGACGTGGAGGCGGGCGTGCTGTTCGAGTTCGTCCTCGTCCTCAAGGGCGACCCACGCGGCATCCAGAGGCTGCCGGACTCCTTCGCCGCCTACGTCACCGGCGACGACCGCCCGGGCACGATGCATCTGCGGGAGGCTTCGTGCGGCTACTACCGGTGGATCGTCGACGTGATCTACGACGCGCGCGCGGCAAGATGTACCTCCACATCGGCTGGGAGAAGTTCGCGCGCCACCACAGCCTCGAAGCCGGCTTCGTCCTCCTGTTCTCCTACTTTGGCGACTGGGACATGAGCGTCAAGGTCTTCGACGAGACGCGCTGCCGCCGGGACTACCACGGCGATAGCACCGACGAGGAGGACGACTGATGAAGAGTGTTGTTTCTTCGCAGCGAATACGTGCACGGAGGTCTCTGTCTGTTCTTCCTCGGTAGAACCAACAAGGGCACCGTCACCAGCTGGATTTTCCAGTTTGGGTGACTGGGTGTGCCCTCGAGTGTTCTTTCTTGGCAGCGAACACACGAAACCTTCGACACACGGCCTAGTTAGGTTTATTTATTTTTTTTGTAATATTTTATATTTGTATCCACCATGATTCAAACTATGTATTAGTTTGTGGAAAACCATGTTCCAAATTATGTCTTCGTGTAAGCCACGTTCCCAATTATGTATTAGTTTGTGAAAATTGAAATAAAAATGCTAAAAAAGTATTTTTAATATTTGGGACGGCGTTTGGGGGACGCGGCTGGGGAGCGACGTCCCCCAAACACAGCACGAACGAAACACGTCCCCCAAACGCTCAATTTGACGTGGTTTGGGGGACGCTTTGGTGGACGCGACTGGAGATGCTCTAAGTACACCATGACGTTCTCAAAAAAAAAAAAGTACACCATGACAACTTCTATCTGTGATGTACTGCTGCTGTTATGACTTGCTCCTTTCATGGAGTGCCATCACCGCAGATGAGGCTTCTCCACCCACTTTTCCCAACGCTGTTGCTACCGCCGCACCATGCTGTTGGCTCGGATACCACATTGCAGAGTCACTCCCTTCTGCAGTTCTGCTAAAGGGCTTGTCTTCCCCGCGGATTGCAGAGTCGGCCATGTTCTCTTCAGTGCCACCATGCACCTGGATATGCCACCACTGCCCAAAGCGTCCAAGTTGTTCCTGGCCATTGCCAAGGGTAGTGCGCCATCACCACACCTGGGTATGCTATGTTACAGTATGATCAGTTGCAAAATGACTACCTGCGCATATGTGGGGACGTCACTAGCTCTCTGCTTGGAGGCTGGCCATTTAGAGTGAGGAGCAGTTGAGCTAGATACCAAATGGGATAAACTAGGTAAGTACCACTATTCAGATGGCCTGACGGCAGGGTGTCGAGGATTAATGATTAGAACCTAGGTCAGATAGGATGAATAAGGGAGATGACATATCTATAAACTATTCTTGTATTGTTGATTGATAATTTGATACATGTGGTGCCCCTTATGTAGGATGTCATCCGATCTCTAACTTTAATCTTGTCTCTTTTCATTTTAAATAATTCTTCTCCTATTTCAAGAATATAGCGTATCTATTGAATATTCCCTAATGCTATGGTGCACATAACACTCCGCTCTGAAGTTGATAAGTAGATATATGGCTTATGTATTTCCCAATGGCAACACTTCTCTCAAAAACAAGAATCCACAACTAGTTGTGAGCCACCCCATTGTGAAAATATATTTTTTGAAAGTTTTCAATTCTTGTAAAAGTATTATATGTCTACACTATTTTAATAGTATGATCACTTGCAAAATGATATAAAAATGGCCATATGTGTACTATATAGAAAGACAACTTTGGTGAAGTGGCATACTACCTGGGTTGGTACTAAGTAACTAATTTCCTTTAAAGATTGCCAGACATTTGTAAATGTGCAGTGGATATAAAATTGAGCGAGTTATTGCGTGGCGGGTTTGAGGGGTAAGGGCAAGATGTTGAGTTAGTTACTCCATAACACAGTTAAGAGTTAGGAGTTAGGACATATGCTGTACTGTAGCTTAAGGCTTATGTTTTTGAAAGGTCCCATTAATAACAAAGGCCATTTAGACATGTTATTCTTTTGTTTGTCTATAGAAAGTTTTAATGTTTTTGAAAGGTCCCATTAGTACAAGGATGAAGAATTTGGGCAGTTTGATGACATTTATGGTCGCTTGTTATTTCCTATAATCAAATGAGACAAGTTAATCCCACTAACCTGATATGCTCCCCGTGTTAGGCACTGGCATGTCCACCAGGTTGCATATGTGATCAGGCTCAGCCACTAAACTGGAAATCCGAGAGACTTGTGCTGGATCACCTCCAAGAAGTAGAGATCAGAGAGTTTAGAAGGTACTGAACGTGAATTAGCTGTTGTGGAACGGTTATTCGATGCTAGTAAGGCCAAGAAGTTGCGCTAGATGTTACTAAGCTTCTCCAGTCCAGGCACATCTATGAAATTTTAGGTGTACCGTGGTTCTGGTTCAGTATTTGTAGAATACTAGTTGAGCTCCAGGCATGCAAGATCCGGCTGTTCTTTTTTTTTTTGAGAGCACGCGAATACGTGCCTTAGCTTTATAGAAGGTAGAAAAAGTATGTACAAGAAATAGCCGAGCCCGCACACAGGCTAGCTAGCACTCCAGAAGAAAAAGGAAAAGCTACTCTCTTACGACATCTGTATCTCCCTCCTGAACCCCTCTAGCCCTAAGCAGCAATTTGTACTCATCGACAATGATGCCCGCGAGACTTTGTGCTGAGTGCTGCCTCTGTGTGTTGCCAAAAAACCCATTCATTTCGATGCTGCCATAGAGCATGCATATGGTACACACCAAAGCGTCGAAGCGTTTCCTCCTTTTCCTCCCGAACCTCCATCTCTCCCGAGTCCACCAAGCCTCCAACACACAATCGGTTGAGGGCACAATGTAGTGAAAACCAAGCCTCTGCCCACAAGTATGCCACACCTCCCTTGCAAAGACACACTGCATCAAGATGTGTTCTGCGTTATCCTCCTCCTGTAGGCAGACAAAACAACTAGAGGGGTGATCCTGGAGGTTGTGCCTAGCCCTCCTCTCTGACGTCCAAATTTGGTGCTGGGCTGCCAACCAGATGAATAACTTGCTTTTTGGTGTGGCTGGACTCTTCCAGATGGCTTCGTGAAGTTGGAATCGCTCCCCTCCTTGCATCAACCTTATATAGGTGTCCCTTGCTGTGTATTGCCCTGACTCAGACGCCGGCCATGTAAACTCGTCCGGTATGGAGGTATCGCGTATGACCCTCCTCACTTCCATCCATAACCGAGCACCCTCCATCGCTCCCATCATTGATTGCTCATCAACAACATCTGCGACCCAAAGATCATCAACCAAAGCTTGCTCCACCGTCCTAGAGTTCTTCATCCTTGTACTGACCGCTTGGAATAGGGTAGGCGCAATCTCCGACACCGTCCGGCCATTGATCCATCGATCACGCAGAAAAAGCACTCGTCTGCCACTCCCCACCTTGATATGCATTAGGCTGCCACACACCTCCATAGCCTCAGTGTCCTTGAACATTGGCAGCCCTTGCCAGGGTCTCTCCCAATCTGTCTTGTTCAGCCACTGCCAGCGCACCCGAAGCGCTAAGCCCTGAAGGCGAAGATTTTTTATGTTCTGACCTCCCTGTTCGTATGGTTTACAGCACTTCTGCCAAGCGACGAGGCACTGACCGCCGTTGGCACTCTCCTTCGCCACCCAAAAGAAGCCCCTTAGGTTTTTCTCCACTTCCTCTAGCACCCAAACCGGCGCCTCCAAGACTAGCAGATGGTGGACAGGCTGGGCTGCCATGACCGCTTTGACAAGGGTTAACCTCCCCGGCCTGGTAATCATGCTCCGCTGCCACGCCGGCACAATATGAATCACAACGTCTAGCAGGGGCTGCCACTGGGCTTTTGTGAGCGGACGGAGTGCAAGCTGCAGCCCTAAGTACCTCATAGGAGACTCCGAGATGTTGCAGTGCAGCAGATTACCCACCATCACCTTGTCTCTATCCGTCCCCCTGATCAGCGTAGCCGATGTCTTCTGGTAATTAACACACATCCCAGAGGCCTCTCCAAAAAGAGCCAGTACTTCCCTGACAGCCACAAGGTCCAACACAGCCGGCTTGACAAATAGCACAACATCGTCAGCATAGATAGAGAGTCGCTGCTCTCGGGTGCAACTGCCAATCGGGGACAAGAGCCCTTGTGCCTCAGTGTTTTTGATCAGGCATGTAACCACCTCTATCATTAGAACAAACAGCTGCGGTGAAAGCGGATCTCCTTGCCGTAGCCCTCGAGCATGGCATATTTTCTGGCCCAGCACTCCATTGACAAGGACTCTCGTGCTCGCGGATCTAATGGCAATAGCCACCCAATCAATCCAAACCTCGGGGAAACCCAAACGCCGTAGAACCTCAAGAAGGAAGGCCCAGGAGAGGGAATCAAAAGCTCTCGAAATATCTAGCTTGAGGAGAACGCCTACCTCCTTGCGACTGTTGATCTTGTGTGCAAGCTGGCGCACCAGCCTGAAGTTATCGTGCAAATTTCGACCCTTGATGAATGCTGACTGGTTAGTACTGACCAACATTCCCATCTTTGGCCTCAGCCTGTTGGCAAGCAACTTCGAAAACAGCTTTGCGAAACTATGGACTAAGCTGATTGGACGGTAGTCGCCAACCTCTTCCGCCTCCGATTTCTTAGGGATTAGAGTAATGATTGCCCGGTTCAGCTTGCTAAAACCCCTTCCGTCTCTCACATAGAGCTTAAGGATGGCCACCATGAGCTCTCCTTTGATGACAGGCCAAGCACGCCGATAAAACCCACCAGTGAACCCGTCTGGCGCTGGTGCCCTGTCCATCTGCATCTCCTTAACCACACCCCAAACTTCGTCTTCAGAAAAAATATCCCCCAGAGCCTCCAAGTTATATTCCGGCAGGCCCAAAGCTT
The DNA here is from genome assembly GCF_022539505.1 of Lolium rigidum. Lineage (NCBI taxonomy): Eukaryota > Viridiplantae > Streptophyta > Magnoliopsida > Poales > Poaceae > Lolium > Lolium rigidum. The sequence continues at coordinate 179,502,200 of NC_061514.1, read as the reverse complement.
CGAGATCGATAGTCAGGTGCCCAGCAGCTTTTGGTATGTGTCGAAGAAAACCTCCTTTTTCCTTCCTTGCTCCGTAATCAACTCAGTTCCATGCCGGACCGCCAGGATGAAATTCTTGATGCGTCTCCGATTAGCTACCGCATGAAACAGAGCGGTGTTGGCGTCACCATCTTTTAGCCACCGGACCGTGGACCTTTGTCGCGCCATCGTGCGTTCTAGGGAAGAAAGGGCAAGCACAATATGCTTCAACATCTTCCTTAACCACCACTCCTCCGGCGATAACACTCTCCTATCATGGGCTTTCTCATCCGGCTGTTCTCAATGCTCAAGAGTGGCGATTTACATAGACCATCGCCAGCAGTCTGTGCTGCGTTAACGGTGTTCGTGAAACTAGTCTTTAAACTTGTTTGTTTTACAGGAATTGAGATAACTTTGTTTTGTATTACAGTTTCCAAACTTTAATTTCTCTCTTGAGAGGCAATTGGTGATTGGTGCAGTTGACTTGATAATTTATTTCTCCGGTCTGGAAGAAAAATGTTCCGCTTCCCTGGTGGTTTGTGACTTTGTAGTTTGGGTGTTTCATGTATGTGAATTGAATAACCGACTTTTGTTGCAACTAGAACAGTACCCTTGTCATGTTACGGATTGAAAAAGATTCTACTATATTATTACAGGTTTGACATCTTTGACCCGGTTATGCAATCTACGCACCATCGCCACCAACAGATATCTTGGCACGAGTAAAAGTGTTTGTAAAAGTGTTTGCAGCTCCTGCTTCGTTGTGATCTAGGAGTGCATGTCTATTCGAGAATACACCCTGGAAAGGTGTATCAAACACATAAAAGGGTGCCCAAGATGGCAAAGTTTGCGCTACCCACAGGAGGCAGCTCCCCAAACACACGCCTACTCTCCGTGCTGCCACGGTACAACGGTCGGATCATGAAAAACAAAGAGTGTGCCACGGAAAAGCTTGGCTAGGCGCCATCGCTCGATTTCCTCTCGCACCTTCTCCCTGATGGCGCCATGCGAAGCCACCGCTCCGTTGAAGACCACGTCGTTCCTGTGCCTCCAAATGGACCAGAAAAACCAGGATGATGGCAGTCCACATGTCCCGTCTTTGAGCTGTCGAGCAAGCCCGGGACGTCCACCACTCCAACAGATCGGTGTCTGGCTCCGGGACCCACTCCTCCTTGCCCCAACACCTAAGAGCCCAAGCCCAGGTCTCCCACGCAACCACGCAACCCAGCAGCAAGTGTTGGAAGGTCTCCGGCTCCTCATCGCAAAGCGGGCAGGCCGACAGACACGGCAAGCCACGACGTCGAAGCCTATCCGCCGTCCAACAATGGTTCTTCGAGGCCAGCCATGCGAAGAACTTGCAACTGTATGGCGCCCTAGACCGCCAGATCTCCTCTGAGACGGAGGCCCTCACCTGGCCCGCAAAGAAAGCTCTGTACGCCGACTTGGCGGAGTAAATGCCATCAGTCGACCACCTCCACAGCAGCATGTCCTCCCGCTCTGGGACTAGCCGGACGTTCGCCAGCCTCTGCCACAACAAGAAGAACTCTAGGAGGGCTGCCTCATCCATGTCCGGCCCACAGTCCCTCAGCCATTGGCCGGCCAGGCCCTCTCTCACCGAGCAAGCGGTGGCCCTCCTACGCGAGACCATCTTGGCCACATTTGGTGCAATCTCCGCCACTTTTGAACCATCCAGCCACCGATCGGACCAGAACCGAGCCCGCTTGCCATTTCACAGAACATAGCAGGTGGCCGCATCGAAGATAGCGGTGCAGAGGCTGGGGAGCTGAATGTTAAACTCCGTCCAGGCCTTAGAGGGGTCCACCATCTGTTGCGTAGGAAGACTCCATGAGTAGGTGCCACTATGTTTTTATTTTTTTGAATTTTTTTGCGCATGAAATGCCTCAATTAGATATGTTAATCTCATTTGTTGACTCTCTGTTGACTAGCTACTTGAGGGTAAAACTGAGTATATTGCACTTGCCAGTCTAAGTACTCGAGGGGAAAACTGAGTACAGATAAAATTTCTGTATAAGGCCCGAGGTTATAACTGAGTATACCAAACGTCCCAGGGTTAGACTCGTGTCGCGGTGCACGCTGCAGCCGTGCATAGCGGACGCGTGTTGCGGTACACGCCACCTTTGTCTTTATAGAGCCCTTTTCCTCTCCCTCGACGCACGTTCTCACTGCAACCGCCTCTTCTGTCCCGTCATCTTCTCCACAACCGAAGAAAAAACCCCGAAGAAAACCGCCGGCGATGGAGAAGAATGAGATGCCCATTGTCGGCGCATCAGCCGCCGGCGCATCGGCCGCTGCCCCCATCCAGGCCCCTGTCGCTGCTTCCAACGTAGCAGCCGGCGCATCAGCCGCCGGCGCATCGGCCGCCTCCACCGTCCAGGCCCCCGTCGCTTGGGACCCGTACGAACCAGTGCTGTACGACGCGCCGGAGAACCCCTACGACACCAGCATCGTCGACGACGAGCCGGAGGTAACCCTTTGCTCCCTTGTTCTTATCCCATTTCAATCCTTTTGTGTTAGATATAGCGTTATTAGGGTTCGTCTGTTCCTAGTTCAATCCATTTGTGTTAGATCTAGCGTTATTAGGGTGCGTCTGTTCCTAGTTCAATCCTTTTGTGTTAGATCTTGCGTTATTAGTGCTTGTGATTTGCTTTTGTTTAAGATTTGTGCCGATGATGATGAATATTTGGGCACAAATTGATTCAGGGTTTGGTCGGTAAACAATTGGTGTGTTCAAATTTGTTGTGCATGATCTTTGGTTTACTCACTCAAATCCCGGATATAAGTGTGTCCAATGTAACCGAAGCTACCTCTTTTTTTGAGCCCATATTATCATGCATGATCTTTGTTCACTCTCTATTCCATCATCGTTGCAATTGACTCCGTGTTTTTTGCACGATCTTTGGTGCTACGTGACAGGTGCAGAGCAGCGACGTCGACAGCGACGACGAGTCCTTCCACACCAAGACTCGTCACGTCCTCAGGAGGCTCCAGTCCGGCCATTACGATGGCCCCTTTGCTCGAGGCATTTACAAGTGCCCCTTCTGCAACAGGAAGCTCCGCGCCACCGACTTCAACTGCCTGGTGAACCATGCTGAATCCATTGGCAGATGCGGCGCTAGAGTTGGAACGACGGTGAACGTGCATGCATTCATGGCCAAACACAAAGCACTTGGGATTCACCTGCGCAACCTCCAGGCGAGTCACAGGCGCAACCTGGAGGCGTTGAACATGCCTACTGCACTCTTCGTATGTAACTCGCTCTATCTCGTAGAGCAGCTTAAATTCATGTAAAATGTAGCTTATGTTGTAGGGTTCTATCGGTACTACCGTTGGATCCGTCGTGAATATATCTATGCTATGTTGGCTGCCGTATGCAGCTTATCCTATATTTTTTCTGGATTTGTGCCCTAGATTTCCTACCCGATTGGGTAAAAACGAAGGCATAAAGAAATGAATATCGTTAAAAAACAGTAAGGAGAAGCTGCTCTAGATTTGCTACCAATTTGGGCTATCAAATATGAATGAGATCGAGCGAGAGAGAGGAAAAAGGTACATTGAAAACTGCTAATCTGGGCGAAAGAGACAGAAACCACTCGTGCCCACGTCCCGGACCCACACGGCTCCACACGCTACGGCCCCACACGCTACGGCCACACAAACATGGTCTCGTCCTGTCCCACGCGGTTCTTTCCTACCAGCCCCACACGACGCGGCCCCACAAACGACACGACCCCACTCGTCAGCACGGAACGGCCAACTTAACGGATTCCTTCCGTCCGAGCTCCTTCATGCGGGTTTCAGACAAGGTCTTGGGGAAAACTGATGAAAAACTAAGGAGCTGTGGAAAACTGAGCACAACTAAGGATCCGAGGGCACGAAAATAGAAATCCCAAAACTATAACCAAGTTAATGGAAATCGCCAACAGCTGGGCTGATGGCGAGGACAACGTACGAAGGCCGCGACAGCGCAGTGACGACAAAGACGATGACCAGCCGAAGCATGACTCGGGTGGAAGAATGGATCGCCATAAGAAAAGAAAAAACCGCAGTTACGACGATAGTAACCTGGTAGCCGCAGGATACTCTGATCGGCAGGACGATCGGTACGACGACAGACGAGACGATCGGCAGGACGGCAATCAGAACAACTCTGGAAACCGCGGCAACTACAAACCGCGACCACAGAGGACTCCCGAGCTACCCTTCACCGAACAGATAAACGCTCCTTGCTACTTGCATTCGTACGTCGACTCTAGGGACAACAAAACGAAGTCAAGCCACCTGCTCAGAGATTGTAGGCAGTTCATTGAAATGCAGAAACTCATCCAGCAGCAGCCACAGCCACCACCACCACCCCCACCGCAGCACCAGGTCCAACAGGCTCAGCCTCATCAACCCAATGAGGCGTTTCCACCACCACGTGGGCAGATGAGCATGATCCACAGGATAGGTGTTTCAAGAAGAGAAATGAAGAAGCTCACCCGAGAAATCAATCTGGCAGAAACTATCATGGCAAACATCCCTGAGTATGTCGAGTGGTCGTCTCAGAACATTACGTTCAGCCGAGCAGATCACTCGATGACCATACCAAAACCAGGACACGCTGCCTTAGTAGTTGAGGCGCAAATCGGGGGGTTCAAGATGAGCAAAGTCTTCATGGATGGTGGAAGCGGACTAAACCTGATATTCGTCGACACAATTAAAAGTATGGGGATCACCATGAGAATGCTAGAGGATACTGACACCTGTTTTCATGGGATTCTCCCTACTTCACCGGCGTACTCTCTTGGCAAAGTTTACCTGAACGTCGTTGATACGTCTCCGACGTATCGATAATTTCTTATGTTCTATGCCATATTATTGATGATACCTACATGTTTTATGCACACTTTATGTCATATTCGTGCATTTTCTGGAACTAACCTATTAACAAGATGCCGAAGTGCCGCTCTCTGTTTTCTGCTGTTTTTGGTTTCAGAAATCCTAGTAACGAAATATTCTCGGAATTGGACGAAACGAAGACCCGGGGGCCTATTTCGCCACGAACCTTCCAGAAGACCGAAGAGCATACGAAGTGGGGCCACGAGGTGGCCAAACCACAAGGCGGCGCGGCCAAGGGGGGGCCCGCGCCGCCCTGTGGTGTGGGCCCCTCGTTAGGCCCCCGACTCTGCCCTTCCGCCTACTTAAAGCCTCCGTCGCGAAACCCCTGAGGCGAAAAACCACGATACGGAAAACCTTCCAGAGACGCCGCCGCCGCCGATCCCATCTCGGGGGATTCTGGAGATCTCCTCCGGCACCCTCGCCGGAGAGGGGATTCATCTCCCGGAGGACTCTACACCGCCATGGTCGCCTCCGGAGTGATGAGTGAGTAGTTCACCCCTGGACTATGGGTCCATAGCAGTAGCTAGATGGTTGTCTTCTCCTCATTGTGCTTCATTGTTGGATCTTGTGAGCTGCCTAACATGATCAAGATCATCTATCCGTAATACTCTATGTTGTGTTTGTCGGGATCCGATGGATAGAGAATACCATGTTATGTTAATTATCAAGTTATTACATATGTGTTGTTTATGATCTTGCATGCTCTCCGTTACTAGTAGAGGCTCGGCCAAGTTTTTGCTTTTAACTCCAAGAGGGAGTATTTATGCTCGATAGTGGGTTCATGCCCGCATTGACACCGGGACGAGTGATGTAAAGTTCTAAGGTTGTGTTGTGCTATTGCCACTAGGGATAAAACATTGGCGCTATGTCCGAGGATGTAGTTGTTGATTACATTACGCACCATACTTAATGCAATTGTCTCGTTGCTTTGCAACTTAATACCGGAAGGGGTTCGGACGATAACCTCGAAGGTGGACTTTTTAGGCATAGATGCAGCTTGGATGGCGGTCTATGTACTTTGTCGTAATGCCCAATTAAATCTCACTATACTTATCATGCCATGTATGTGCATTGTTATGCCCTCTCTATTTGTCAATTGCCCGACTGTAATTTGTTCACCCAACATGCTTTTATCTTATGGGAGAGACACCTCTAGTGAACTCGTGGACCCCGGTCCATTCTTTAGTACTCGAAATACAAATCTGCTGCAATACTTGTTTTACTCGTTTTCTCCGCAAACAATCATCTTCCACACAATACGGTTAACCCTTTGTTACAGCAAGCCGGTGAGATTGACAACCTCACTCGTTTCGTTGGGGCAAAGTACTTTGGTTGTGTTGTGCAGGTTCCACGTTGGCGCCGGAATCTCCGGTGTTGCGCCGCACTACATCCCGCCGCCATCAACCTTCAACGTGCTTCTTGACTCCTACTGGTTCGATTAAACCTTGGTTTCTTACTGAGGGAAACTTGCCGCTGTGCGCATCACACCTTCCTCTTGGGGTTCCCAACGGACGTGTCAACTACACGGATCAAGCAAATTTCTGGCGCCGTTGCCGGGGAGATCAAGACACGCTGCAAGGGGAGTCTCTACTTCTCAATCTCTCTACTTTGTTTTTGTCTTGCTTTACTTTATTTACTATCTTGTTTGCTATATCAAAAACACAAAAAAAATAGTTACTTGTTTTACTTTACTTAATATCATGCATGTTTTTATTTCACTAGTTAAGCATAATGGAAAACAACAAAAATATGAGAGATCTTTATGAACTTTATCTTGAATTAGGACATGATGTGTTTGAAGAGAGAATTAAAAACCCATGGAACTTTATATGCATGCTAATGGGAATGTTATTACTATGGATGCTTTGAACACCATTGTTGCTAATGCTATGGAAAATTCTAAGCTTGGGGAAGCTGGCTCGATGAGCATGATCTTTTTAGTCCCCCAAGCATTGAGGAGAAAATTTTCTTTTATGATTACAATATGCCTCCTATATATGATGATAGCCACTTTGTTGAATTTGCTCCCACTACAACTAATAAAATTGATTATGCTTACGTGGAGAGTAATAATTTTATGCATGAGACTCATGATAAGAATGCTTTATGTGATAGTTACATTGTTGAGTTTGCTCATGATGCTACTGAAAATTATTATGAGAGAGGAAAATATGGTTGTAGAAATTTTCATGTTACTAAAACACCTCTCTATGTGCTGAAATTTTTGAAGCTACACTTGTTTTATCTTCCTATGCTTGTTACTTTGCTCTTCATGAACTTGTTTATTTACAAGATTCCTATGCATAGGAAGCATGTTAGACTTAAATGTGTTTTGAATTTGCCTCTTGATGCTCTCTTTTGCTTCACATACTATTTCTTGCGAGTGCATCATTAAAACCGCCGAGCCCATCTTAATGGCTATAAAGAAAGCGCTTATGGGAGACAACCCATGTGTTATTTTACTCCAGTATTTTTGTTTTATATTTGAGTCTTGGAAGTTGTTTACTACTGTAGCAACCTCTCCTTATCTTAGTTTTATGTTTTGTTGTGCCAAGTAAAGTCTTTGATAGTAAAGTAAGTACTAGATTTGGATTACTGCACAGCTTACAGATTTCTTTGCTGTCACGAATCTGGGTCTACCTCCCCGTAGGTAGCTCAGAAAATTAAGCCAATTTACGTGCATGATCCTCAGATATGTACGCAACTTTCATTCAATTTGAGCATTTTCATTTGAGCAAGTCTGGTGGCCTAATAAAATCCATCTTTACGGACTGTTCTGTTTTGACAGATTCTGCCTTTTATTTTGCATTGCCTCTTTTGCTATGTTGGATGAATTTCTTTGATCCATTAATGTCCAGTAGCTTTATGCAATGTCCAGAAGTGTTAAGAATGATTGTGTCACCTCTGAACATGTTAATTTTAATTGTGCACTAACCCTCTAATGAGTTGTTTCGAGTTTGGTGTGGAGGAAGTTTTCAAGGATCAAGAGAGGAGTATGATGCAATATGATCAAGGAGAGTGAAAGTTCTAAGCTTGGGGATGCCCCGGTGGTTCACCCCTGCATATTCTAAGAAGACTCAAGCGTTTAAGCTTGGGGATGCCCAAGGCATCCCCTTCTTCATCGACAACATTATCAGTGTTCCTCCCTGAAACTATATTTTTATTCCGTCACATCTTATGTACTTTGCTTGGAGCGTCGGTTTGTTTTTGTTTTTTTTGTTTTGTTTGAATAAAATGGATCCTTGCATTCACTTTATGGGAGAGAGACACGCTCCGCTGTAGCATATGGACAAATATGTCCTTAGGGTCTACTCATAGTATTCATGGCGAAGTTTCTTCTTCGTTAAATTGTTATATGGTTGGAATTGGAAAATGCTACATGTAGTAACTCTAAAATGTCTTGGATAATTTGATACTTGGCAATTGTTGTGCTCATGTTTAAG
>NC_061514.1:179366742-179493740 GCF_022539505.1 Lolium rigidum | reverse complement strand
AATTTCAAGGTCCTTTGTTCGTGCAAATGGTTCAACACGAAAAAGCGGGATGCAATTAGACCCACGATCTGGAATGACTACGGTGGATTTCAAGAATCTGAGTACGACAGACGATTCGTCCTGTGGTGAAGTGGCTCCGGGTTTTATGTAGGATATGTCATACGGCAGAAAAAAGAAAAGAAAGGCAGAGGACACATCTGATGGTGCATGGCACATAGTTCTTTCAGGAAAAAGAAACATTGTGGGAGTAGAGGACAAGGCAGACATGTGAGGAAAGTTATAATAAGTTTGACGATATTCCACCTTCCAAGGTGAAAATTGACCCAAGCATCATCTTAAACAATGAAGATTGTCCATGGTTTAGTCGCGATAGAAGAAAAGGAAACAGTGAAGAAAACTCGAAGACTAGCTATTCATATAGGGATCATAACTTGTATCTCCATATGAAATCACTTTTGTGTAATGATATTAACATAAAGATATTAACAATGGAGATGGTTGGCTTGTTTTACTAGTTAAGTAACTCTCCTTTGCAGGCTTACGGAGAGGAAATTTTCCGAAGGCGGAACTTCCGAATATGCCATATGAGGCATGTACACAAAGACATATTCGACAGTTCCTTGGAAGCTAACCTTTCCTAACATTTATTGGGAGATGGAGTCTTTCACGGGCTTGCAGGAGAATTTCAAGTAGACTTCCGAAGAAGGCCACCATAAGTGTGCACCAGGCATCTTGACAAGTTAGCCACAGGGGAATTCCCAACCCTTTCCCCAACAATGTTAGAGGAGATGGAGTCTTTCTGTGGGCTTGCGAGGAAATTTTCGGCGGAACTCAGAAGATGCCATAGGCGTATTACCAAAGGCATCTTCGACAAGTTCGCCCAGGAGATTTCCAACCGTTTCCTCCATCCATGTTGGCTTGTGCAAACTGCTTCCCCGCCGTATCGATATTCTTTATGACACGTGCAGCTTCTACTTTGTCTTCTTCTTCTTCCACAGGCGTCGTGCTACATACTTTATCTCTCATCAATAATCACTTATGTCAGGTAACACGATAGGTTGCACCCACCAACCGGTACTAAAGGTTACCACGCATCCTTATCCCAGCAGCAGGCGTAAATACTTCCATACTTTATCTCCTTGACAGGTGTCCTTATCTGCTTGAGCAGCTTTAGTACCGATTTGCACCTGCTTAAGTACTAAGGTTACCCTTGTCCCTTATCCTTTTGCAAGCAGTTTTGTTATATGAAACACCTTTAGTACCGATTTTCATAGCAAACACTAAAGGTTTTGCCTACGTCTTCACCCTATTTTTCTTCCGTGCTTTCCCAGGTTCCACGCCTGCATCTTCCGCCATTTTCACTATATATATTCAGACTTGGCCACCATTGCACTATCACATCCAGACTCATCACACTTAAACCTCATCATTGTTCCTCCCCACATAAGCTTCATGTTATCTCTAACCCCAAGGGCGAAGAGCGCATTGCTTCAGAACTACCCTGCCCGCGAACTACCGCGTCCGTAGGCTGGACTTGCTAAGCATGGAGCGTGGAAGGTCCTCCAGTCCCTCTAGGTGTAGCATGTGGGAATGGCATCACGAACCCTGCTACTTGAGCTCCGCCGAGTAAGCGGAGGAATCCCAGTGGCAGCATCCCGGCTACAACCCCGACTGGGAAAAGCTTCTTCATCAATCGGCAGGCGCTTGCAGGGCAGGAGGAGAGCGGCCCGCCTCCTTCGGGCTCACGGGCGGCGTAAGCTGTGGTGGCGCCCAGACCAGGACTCTCCGAGGGCGTCATGGCCTGCCGTATGGCCCCACCACGCCTACCCTCAGTCCCAGCCCCGCGACCTATCTCCTTGGGATTCGACTCGCGACCCGTGCCACGGCGATGATGACGCGGCTACGGCGACCTACGGTGGCGACTACAAGGCTAGACAGTGCTGTTGAGATGACTCCAGATCAAATCGCGCTGTATCTTAATTTTCAGTTTAGCTGTACTGACCCGAGTTCAATCAATGGCAAATTTTATTCATGCCTACTTCCATTTTTTCTCCCGTGCGCGTCGTGGTGCAGGAAAGTTCCGCGCGGCATTCGTGCGTGTGAAAAAGTTCAAAGCGGGCCGACGTCGTGGGCGGAGTAAGAATAGAAATAGAAAGTAACAACAGAAAGAATTAGAAAAAGGAATTGAAAACTGTATATATAGAAAGAAATGAAAATAAATATAAAAAAGTTTAAAGAAAAAAATAGAAAAGAAAACAAAACGGAAAAAGAAAAATAGAAAATAAATGAAAAGGAAAGAAATAGAAGATAAAAGAAAGAAAAGCTTGCAAAGAAAGAAAAACGAGAAAAGAAAGAAAGAAGCAGAAGAAAAAATTAATAGAAAAGAAATAGAAAAGAAACAGAAACAGCACATAGAAAAAGAAATTAGAAAAAAGAAAAGAACTGAAACAGAAAAGAGTACGAAAGCCATAGAAAAGATAATATAGAAGAAGAAACAATAGAAAAGAAATGAAAACAGATAGAAAGAAAAGCAGAAGAAACGTAAATGAAAAGGAAAGCAATAGAAAAGAAAATGAAAGCAAGCAACATTTGGTGGGCAATGGTACCAGCCAAGACAGAGTACAGCAAAAGACCTTCATTACCGAGTCTGGTGGTACCAGCAGCTGCCAAAGGTCCCCTGTTCCACTTAACCGACGGGCAAAAATCCCCAGATTCGGCTGGCGGCACCAACGCGGCAGCAAGGGGCCTAGCCGTCGGGCGTCCGCATTCGGCGCGCGCGCGCACGGACGCCGCCGTCGTCGTCGACACCACGTCGTCGCCGTTGTCGTCGACGAAATGCCGCACCCGTCGAGCAGCGCATCGGGGTCCTCCTGGGCGAGGCCGTTGGCGCCGCAGTTCTGGTCGGCGGAGGCGAGCCCCGCGAAGACGACGTCGGCGACCGTGGCGCAGCAGGTGGGGACGCGGAGGTGGAGGCCCGCGGGGAGGATCCGGTTGCGGCGCCCGGGGAGGCGAAGTCGAGCGCGTTTGGCCGAACCCTAACCGAGCAGAACGGGCATGAGCGTCTCCTCCTGCAGCGCGAGCATGACGAGCGGCAGCATGAAGGCGAGCGTCTTCCCGGACCCCGTGAAGGCGGCGCCGATCATGTCGCGGCTGGAGAGCGCGACGGGGAGCCCCTGCACCTGGATGGGCGTGGGCCGCACGATGCCCTTGTCGCGGAGCACGCGGAGGACGGGGTCCAGGAGCCTGAGGTCGTCGCGGAAGCAGCGGGCGGGCGGCGGCACGTCGTCGCCCACGATGAGGATGTGCCTTGGCGCGCGGCATGCGGCGGAGATGGAGCGGCGGCTTCCAGCCCGTGCGGAGCGGTGAGGTGTAGGTGATGCCCTTGGCTGCCTGCCCCACGGGCACCAGCGGCTTGGCGGTGGAGGAGAGGTCCTCCAGCAGCTCCTTCTCCTGTTGGATGAGGCGCTCCGTGGCGGTGAGCTCCGGGGCGGAGTGCTTGAGCTGCGCGCGCGTGGCGAGGAGGCTGGCCTTGTTGTTCGTCGGTGAGGCTGGAGGCGGCGGGAGGGGCGCGGCGGCGGCGGTGGCGGCGGGCTTGGAGAGGCGGAAACGAAGGGCATCTGTGGCCCTGCGCTTGGAGACGGGGATGTAGTCCTCGTAGTCGTCCTCGTTGTCGGCGACGGAGACAGCGGCAGCGGCGGGGGCCATGGCTGCGGTTAGGGTTCGGAGCGCCGAGTGTTAGGGTTAGGGTCGAGAAAAAGAGAGAAGAGCGAGAGGAGGAGGGGAACACCGAGTCCGTGGTCGTGGCGGTCCGTTAGGGTTTTTTGCTTTCTTCATTTCAATTGTTATCCATCTAGCAATCTGTTATATGATCATGACATGATGAATGAAATATAATTGCTTTCTTAATTTTGTAGTGACATTGAGGTATGGCGGATGGCACCTTCGTCTGAAATGAGGAGGGGGAAGAAGCGGTGCAGAAATTGATCTATGATAGTGCCCGTGGTACGGAACCCGATGGAGATGACAACGAGTTCCAAGACTTTCTGAATGATTTTGGCGAGGGACTTGAGTCTGAACAAATTAGAAGAGACAACGAACTGTCCATAACAAACTCCGGCGAGATGTATATTTATGTATCAATTAGTCTATGTTCATCCCTAGATGCATTCATTTATTTGTATTGCACTTATTAACGAATTTTTTTTCTTTTAGCCTTCTGGATCATCGAGCAAGTCTGTTAAAACAAAACGAGGCCTGACACAACTGCTAAAGGGCGAGGGCAGGTTAGCCCTCACGGCATTTAAGGCTAATGGTGAACCAGAGCATCCCAAAGAGCACTGCCGCAAATTTACAAGTCAAGCCGGAGGTCTTGTTAGGGACCATGTACCGATCAGCATTCAAGAGTGGCATAAGCCGAAGAACGCGGAGACTGGTGCTAGTTATGTCAACGATGCGATGAAAAAATTTCTTTTGGACATGCTACTAACAAAGTTCAGCCTACCGGAAGACATGACGGAAGGCCGGAACAATAAAGTCAAGGAATGGACATGGAAGAAGATGGCCATACAATTCCAGAACTGGAAGAAAAATTTATGGGACAAATATAAGAATGAAGATCCAGTATTCAATGATAATCTAGTGAAGATAAAAGATCACTGGCCCGAATTTAAGAGGTATAAGCAATCGTCTACTTTTGTGTCCCGATCGATCAAAAATACCGAAAATGCTTCAAAGAAGAAACTTTGGCATCATTTGGGGTCAGGTGGCTACAAGAGTGCCATTCCGAAGTGGACAGCGTTTGAAAATAAACTGATGAATGCAGGAATCACTCCACAGACATGGGACTGGCCCGAACGGTCCAAGTTCGGTTGTTCGCTCATGGGGCAGGGTTGGACCCAAAGACAGGGTTGATCGTTGCGCAGGGAAAATGGAAGGAAAAAATTGAGGCAATCGTACCGAAGCTTGTAGATGCAATTAACAAGGTCAGAAAGGGAGAGTACATTCCCGATCGAGAGAAAGACGAGCTGACACTCGCTCTGGGGAATCCTGAACACGTTGGACGGGTACGAGCTCGCCCAGGTCTCACCATGAAGGAAGCGTGGCCGGACAGCGCTGACACTTATAGAAGCCGTTCATGAAAGAAGAAGAGGACGCCGACACGTTAACGAAATTGTTAAATAGGGTGGAGGCGCTTGAGAAAAATCAGAAGGCACCTGATCAGCCGCTGTTTCTACAGGATCCACAAGCCGATGCTGCCCCATCTCAGCGAAGAAGCAGTGTCAGTTCCTCGCATCTTGACGGATGTGGAGGAAGCTACCCCGTGGATTATGTCACGGAGAAGACAGATTGCGAGCTACATATGTTATTCAGGACCGCGTCCGTTAGGTGGCGGTCGGCTATGTGTACCCAAGTGAAGATGGAGCAACGCACCATCATATGCCCATTCCACCTGGCTGTGTTCGTGTCGGGTTGGATGAAGTTGTTCCGGGTTTTGAAACAGTGGAGCTTGATATTCCTAGAGGTGACGATGAGAGGACACTGGCTGATGTCAAGCACGGTTTCGCCCTATGGCCGAAGAAGTACATCGTCCTTTTGCAAAGGCCACCGACTCCTCCACATGAGTAGCAAATGCCATCGAATCCTCCTGGTAGCAGTCCTCGTGAGCAGCCAAGTCCACACCTACCTGAGAGGGACCCCAGCGTGAGTCCACCATCTCGAGATCCTACGCGTAAGACAGCGCCCGTTAAGCGGAACGGTACGCCGCCTAGGAAGAGATCTAGAAAGGAGAAACCACAGCCGCCCATTGAGAAGTTACCTTGGGAAAAAAGTGCCGAGGAAAACAGGGAAGCCGTTGACTCCGAGCTGAGAAATTTTTTTGCACCAAAAGTGTCAGAGATACCTTTTGAGAAGACACTAGATCCGGTGAAAGTTGTGCGTATCGTTGAGAATCTATATGACCCTGTACCATCGTCGCCATCTGACTATAGGCGTTCTATTGAAAGGTCGTATGACAAGATGATCGAGGCGACAAAACCCGTTCAATCGGGTATCAAGGAGATAAAAGGGATACACCAAATCTACCAGCTCGGACAACAACCCGTTCAATCGGTCCCCCCTCTCAAGGTGTTTGACTGGAAGCCCGTTCAAAGTTCTCGACAAGACACAACCGATTACGCCATCGCTAAAGTAGCATATAAATTTGTTCAAGGGAAAGATTTGGTCGAGAATCTCAGGAAGCTACCAACATGTATGCGTAACTTGCATTTGTGGTACCTTAATGCTTCAAAGGGAGGGATCGAGACTATCATGGTGCGAGTTAGGGAAGAGCACTACTTCCAGGAATACTGTGTGAACGTTGACTTCAGCGAGCTTTTCCAGTTATACAATCTCCGGGCCCTCGACAAATCTATCATCAGTTGTTATTGTCTGTAAGTGGTTTATTTAATTTGAGAAGTCTTTAGCTCAGCTTGTTCATTGTCTGCAAATTATAATCTTTTGTGCGCTATATTATGCAGATCGAAGATGCTCGAATGCAAAAGGGACGAAATCACGAACATTGGGTTCATTGACCCGGACACAATGCATGTTAAAACCATAGAAGATCCCCTCTATAACAAGGATACACCGGAGACTTTGCTAAGGTTTTTGAAGCGACAACATGACAAAAGGCTAATAATTTGGTCTTACAACTTCCAGTGAGTCTTCCTGTCTTATAACACATTATATTTTGCTCATCGTATGTCAAAATTTTAACTAATGACTTATATATATGACACTACATATTTAAACGTGCGTAGGTTTCACTTTATTCTTCTCGTCATCAATATGTATGATGGAGAAGTTGAAGTCTTTGACTCACTAAGCAAAAAATCGGAACTATACATGTCTTGTTATTTAATGCTCAAAAGGTAATTTTAATTCTTATCGGTTTGTTTCGTTAATTTCCTGCTATCAACTAATTGATAACTCTTTTATGCATTTTCTTTTTTCGGGCAGCGTATGGGAAACTTTCATCAAGGAAGATAAGTCCCATGAATGGCCACCGAAGCTGCGATGGCGTGCGAAAGTAAGTAGTACTACCTAGGTCCACACACCTTTAATTATCATAATTGACTATTGTTTGATTGAATTATATTCTTGTAAAGAAATGCCCGCAACAACCACAAGGGACTGATCTCTGTGGATACTACGTTTGCGAGTACATCCACAGAATTGTCAGCGAGAGAATGAATAATGGCAGAAATAAAGAGGTACGAAAACAATATTCACAAATTTATTTTCTTATCATAAGTTGTGCTGAGTTTCAGTAATAGTTGTTTGATTGTGATTTGATATATATATATATACACACACACATAGCTAATGTATTCATTTGTATCTTATTCTTTTATAGTTGGCAAGAAAGCGGAAAAAGCTCTCAATCGAGGACCGCTTCATAGCAATAGGTGAGGAATTGGCGGGATTTTTCCTTCGGGACGTCGTACCACTATTCGCAGAGTTCCACTATGAATGAAGATGTACATGTTACATATATAGTTGACTCGAAGAGTACCAGTATGCTACATGTAATAGACATATATAGAGTACGCCTCAGAGAGTACCACTATGCATGAAGATCGATCTTCATGCATAGTGCTACTTAATTTGCGATCTTATACAATTACATGTGTGTTATATTATATGCACCAACTTGCTATGCATCATCTTGATCTTCATGTACTACCTAAACCCAAACGCGTTTCTGGTGCATCCACGCGATATGAAACAAACCGATACCCCTAAACCCCTCCAAAAACCCTAAACCCTGAATTCTCTACCGCGGCAGAGATTCATGCATATTCCCTGCCGCGGGTGGCAACCTTTGGTACCGGTTCGTATTACAAACCGGTACCAAAGCTCCCTGGCCCTGAGCTCTCCTGGTGGCCCACGTGGAGGCCCCTTTAATACCGGTTCGTAAGGAACCGGTACGAAGGGGGGGTTTGTACCGGATATTTTATACAGGTTGCTCAACCGGTGTAAATGGCACTCTGGAACCGGTATTGATGAGCGTTTTTCTACTAGTGCCTAAGAATTAATAACTTCGCAGCTAGCTGGGAACTAGCAAATCCAAAAACTTATAGGGTGTGATAATTCTAGGTTGATTCATGCGGCTGCTATCATCAAATTTCGGCTGCAACCCATGCTGCAACAAATGACCATCACGAACCACGAAGCATTCCAACAGTTTGAAGCGTTTTCTCAGTTGCAACTAGTGACTAACACGAATCACAAGATGATCTAGCGATCCGAACTTTTTTTCTGAGTTGCGACCTCATGTGCACCTAGAAAGTTTTAGTTGCAACCCATGTTACAGCTCATGCTAGCACGGATCACGATTCAATCATATGATCTAAGAGTCAACTAAAAATTAAGCTATTTCTCAGTCGGCCGAGAATTAGCAAAACCAAAACTTCTAACCTTCGCGGTTAAATAGGAGTATTAGAATTAATTTAATATGCAATATAAAATTAGTATCATTTTTAGCTGAGAACTAGTATCATTAGTTTTGATCATCATGGCTTCATAAGAAAAATAGTTACATATTCAGATGAAGAGTGGTCAAAGCTCTAGGCTGCCAATAGTAATCTTAAAAAACACTTAAATAAATTTGATATTATAAAACAGGTGAATGCAACCGCCACAACATAACCTCTTACGCCTAGATTGCATATGCCCCCTTTCTCCATCATTCATGATCGACAAACCAATGGTAACCTGCTTGGACCTGCTCTTGGTGCTGTAGTTAGGTTCTTAAAGTTTGCATTTGGTCAATCGGGGAGCTATGCTGCTGATGGCAGCGTTGTGTAGAACAAGAATAAGGTTTCGCTCACTCCTCTTCCACCTTGTCCGATGCAGCCTCATAAGTGGTGTTGAGGAGGAGGATGAATCGTGGACATTGCCATTTTGGAGCGGTGGATCTAGTTGTTTTCGTATTTTACAAATAGTCTGCCTGTCTTGGTTTGTTGGTTCTTCTCCTACCGATGAGGTCCGGCCAACTTCTGCTTCATCATGGACTTACTGAGGTTTGGCCGCCCCAGATTTGATTGACTAATTTTGGGGTGGACATCGAACCCTCTTCGCCGCTTTCTTCTTTGGGGCGGCTATCTGTTTCTCGGCATTGCTGGCTACGTCTTTTGGCTCCAACCGGCCACTTCCTGGCTATGTATCAACGGCATTTTTCCTAGATCCGACGTGATTCGGGGTCCAGAGGTGGCATCACGGTAGTCAACACATGCAACTCAACATGTATTATTTACCCTCAAAAAAAAACTCAACATGTATTCCCTCCAGCCAAGCCAAAATTAGTTGCATCTCGATCAGATTTAGTACATAAATACATCTAAATTTGGATAAAATTAAGATACTCTTTTATGAACAGAGGAACTAGTATACATTTAACCCAGGGAAGACAAATCAACTTGCCCTTTTTTTGTAATGTCCACCAATCTATTAATAATACTAGTAATAAACATCTAACTCCGGAGGAAAGGCAGTCAGTCAGGCAGAAACTTTGGCCGTGCGATTTGTCAACATGTTTCAAGTTTCAACGGTGCATACATGATGGGGGCGTGAGTGTGATGGGAGTTTGCCGACCTCGAGTTCTCGTGCACCCATGCTGCTGGGTGCGTGTGTGTGGTCAAGGCAGTATCTCCATATCTTAGGTTAAACTATATCATCGATCAGTGCACCTAGATACTCCGTACGTACGTGTGGGCGAGGTAGCTTGATGCCACGTACAATACGCAGTGGGTTAATTGGTTCAGCTAATGCTAATCCATTGTGGATTACGCTAGAGACTTCGATCGATTGAGGCGAGCCAGAAGACAGAAGAGCACTAGCTAAGTGATGAAGCATGTCATTGTCCATCAAGTGTTTGCGCCACCGCTGCCTTTGACGGTAACCTACCTAGAAAAACATCACACCGGGCACACTAATTAACTTAGTAGCATGATTGGTTTCAAGATTATGCCTGGCCTGCGCACGTGATATCCAGCGAGATCCATCGTGTCAACACTAGCTACCTGCTGGGGCTGTATTATTCTTCATCCGGAAAAAAACAAAATATGCATTTACAAGTTTTTATGCGCAAGAAAGGGTGTAAGCTGAAAGCTCCCACGCATTATGGGATTTGGCAAACGGCATTTTTAGACAGCCTTTCCTTTGCACTTTATTATACAAGTAGGCTCATTCGAACCCAAGATCTCTAGGGCACAAATAGAGATGCCCTTCACATGGTGACCCATACAGTTCAAAAATAATACTATTCCCTATGCAAAAGCAAGCAAGGATTAAAATGTTGCCTCTGCACCATGCTTTTTTACCATCCTAATATAATCTGTATATACTTGGACTAATTATTGGTCAAAAATAAATATTCTACGTGTGCCCATGCCCGTAAGAACCTTAGATCATTCCCATGTAGTGAAAAAGCGAAATGAGGTGCATAAATCGGTTTTGAGACATAGTAGATTATCGAATTATGGTGCCAAAGAACAGAGAAGTGGATTGCGTTGTTGGATCAATTCAAGGGAAACAATGCGTTGGAGCAATGCATGGAGGTTTGCTTGGCAGAGATCAATAAGTTGGCTTTGAGGAGGGAGGAAGCCAAGTAAAATACTATTGTGTGACACATCCATCATCACTACAAACAATTCGCTAGTTCATAACGATTTTAGTTCGTCAGCGAATGGCCAAAATCCGTAATGGACACGTGTTTCTGACGGTTTCGCAGACCGTGGCGGATCTCGCGTCACAGATGGACCGGCTGACGGTTAGGAAATCCCGTCATGGATCCACGACAACCTGCAAAGCCTAAAACCCAGCCGGCCCGCATAGTCGTGACAGCGAATTTCCGTCATGGGGGCGGTACCCCCTGGCGGAGACCAAGGTGTTGGCTGTGTCAGACCAATGATTAAGTTGTCAGGCCAATGATTAAGGTGTCAATCTTGTCGCGTGATGTCATCAGACACGTGGCCAATTTTTATTTGCCACATGCGATAACTTTTTCGGCAGCAGTTTGTCAATTGCAGAAGGACACGTGGCAACTTTGTACTTTCCATGCCGACCAATAAACAACCAACATGTATCCAATTAGGCAAAGACACGTCATGTCTACGTGTGCCATGTTTTAGCGCGACACGTGTCGAATGACCGCTCAAGCCACGTGTTGATTTGATGTAGACACGTTGGCTAATCTGAAACGGACACGTGGCAGTGGGTTAGGCCGTTTACACTGTCTAGTTTGATCCATTATGCAGAAATTATAGCCCATGCTGTACTTCCCTTGCGTTGGTCCTTCGCTCATTGATCACGTACGACCATGAATAGCAGCCCAATCTTACAGAAAGTAAGGCCCATATAGTAGGTCCAGTCATCCGGCGTCAATAAAAATTGATTATTGCCCACAGGACGATGGCAGGTCATTTCGTTTGCACTGTTATGGGCTATCGCAGCCCATTTAGGATATACAAAAAAACCCAGCCAAAGAAGGCCACTTTACAAAATTCGGCTCAACTAATTATTACTGTAGGATAACGTTGCATACAAAACAAAAAATTTCCTACCGCGAACACGCAATCCAAGCCAAGATGCAATCTAGAAGATGGTAGCAACGAGGGGGTATCGAGTCTCACCCTTGAAGAGATTCCAAAGCCTACAAGATGAGGCTCTTGTTGCTGCGGTAGACGTTCACTTGCCGCTTGCAAAAGCGCGTAGAAGATCTTGATCACGATCGCTTTCGGTGCCACGAACGGGCAGCACCTCCGTACTTGGTCACACGTTCGGTTGTTTATGAAGACGACGTCCACCTCCCCGTTCCAGCGGGCAGCGGAAGTAGTAGTTCCTCTTGAATCCGACAGCACGACGGCGTGGTGTCGGTGGTGGTGGAGAAATCCGGCGGAGCTTCGCTTAAGCGTGCGGGGTGTGGTGGAGGAGAGAGACCGCTAGGGTTTGGGGAGAGAGAGGGGTTGGGCGCCGGCCCTCTAAGGGGTGCGGCCAAGGCTGAGGCTTGAAGTAGTCAGCCCCCTCTCCTATGCCCCTCATTATATAGGTGGAAGCACCAAGAGTTCTAGTCCAAGTCTTCGAATAAGACCCCAACACTAAAACCTCCCATATGTGGGAAACCTACTCAAGGAGGGAGCCCTACCCAAGGTGGGACTCCCACCTTTCCTTGAGGTGGGTTGGCCGGCCACCCTAGGGGAGTCCACCTTGGACTCCTCCCCTTTAGGGTTGGCTGGTCATGCAAGGTGGAGTCCCTCCGGGACTCTACTTTCCATGGTGATTTCTTCCGGACTTTTCTAGAACCTTCTAGAACCTGCCATAAATGCACCGGATCATTTCCAAACTTGGAATATGACTTCCTATATATGAATCTTATTCTCCGGACCATTCCGGAACTCCTCGTGATGTCCGGGATCTCATCCGGACTCCGAACAAATATTCGAACTCCATTCCATATTCAAGTTCTACTATTTCAACATCCAACTTTAAGTGTGTCACCCTACGGTTCGTGAACTATGCGGACATGGTTGAGTACTCACTCCGACCAATAACCAATAGCGGGATCCGGAGATCCATAATGGCTCCCACATATTCAACGATGACTTTAGTGATCGAATGAACCATTCACATACGATACCAATTCCCTTTGTCACGCGATATTTTACTTGTCCGAGGTTTGATCTTCGGTATCACTCTATACCTTGTTCATCCTCGTCTCCCGACAAGTACTCTTTACTCGTACCGTGGTATGTGGTCTCTTATGAACTTATTCATATGCTTGCAAGACATTAGACGACATTCCACCGAGAGGGCCCGGAGTATATCTATCCGTCATCGGGATGGACAAATCCCACCGTTGATCCATATGCCTCAACTCATACTTTCCGGATACTTAATCCCACCTTTATAACCACCCATTTACGCGAGTGGCGTTTGATGTAATCAAAGTACCTTTCCGGTATAAGTGATTTACATGATCTCATGGTCATAAGGACTAGGTAACTATGTATCGAAAGCTTATAGCAAATAACTTAATGACGAGATCTTATGCTACGCTTAATTGGGTGTGTCCATTACATCATTCATACAATGATATAACCTTGTTATTAATAACATCCAATGTTCATGATTATGAAACTAATCATCCATTAATCAACAAGCTAGTTAAGAGGCATACTAGGGACTCTTTGTTTGTCTACATATCACACATGTACTAATGTTTCGGTTAATACAATTATAGCATGATATATAAACATTTATCATAAACATAAAGATATAAATAATAACCACTTTATTATTGCCTCTAGGGCATATCTCCTTCAGTCTCCCACTTGCACTAGAGTCAATAATCTAGTTTACATTTGTAAAGATATAACACCTTGGCCTTATGGTGCTTTATCATGTATTGCTCACGGGAGAGGTTTTTAGTCAACGGATCCGACACGCTCGTAAACGTATGTATTTTGTAATTCATTTGCGTCTCAACGCATCACTCATTTCCAAATGAGTCGGCATTAAATATGTTTGGTCTTTTGGTGGAACCTTAATTCCGCGGTCTGAAATATGTCACTAATATTGTCACACACAATATAGCTTCAAAGTTCGACTCTGTCGGAAATACACCAAGTTCTCAAAGAACCTCTTGACTTAACATCCTTTGTCATTGTCAAAACAATGACATACTCTGCCTTCTTTTGTAGAATCCGTCACAATATTTAGAACTCTTCTAAATCTAGCATAGACAACTTCTAGCTCATTGTGCTACTTTTTAAAACAATACTTAGTCTAATTTGAGATTGAAATTTTATTTTATATGTGACAAAACAAATATCGGTGTAATCACCTTACAGCGATTTGTTTGTCATTTCTCCATACAAAACTATATATATATCCTTGGTTCTTCTAAAGTACTCAAGGATATTCTTACTGTCGTCCAATGATCATCTCATGAATCATTCCGGTATATGCTCATAACATTTTAGAGCACAAGATATCTGATTTTGTACATATTATTCGTGATCTAAAATCACTCATGTGTTTTTACTCATCGAGTGTCAGATACACTCAAGTCTTGTTTAAACCTTCACATGACAAGAACATTTTCTTAATATTTCTATATTGAACTATTTCAATATCCATTTTATGTACTTTGACTTAAACTTATTATGTGTTTCAATCTATCTTCATAGATCTTGACACTAAATTTTAGTCCATATCCTTTCATTGAAGTTAATTTCTCAATGTAACCTTTTTAATCAAGTATATAATTACATTATTTATAACCAACTATATGTCACCTACATAAAGTATTATAAATATGTCTTAGCGCTCCCACTTAATTTCTTGCAAATGCAAGCCTCTTCATCGTCTCTGATGAAATCAAAAACTCTTTGACTATTTCATCTGGTGAAGATTCAAACTCCGCGATACTCACTTCATCCAATTGAAGTTTGTATACCTATCTAGTATTCTACGGACTAGCAAAACAATTGGTTGTATCTTGTATACATACTTCTGTTAAGTAGTGTGTTTTGCCATCCTACTAGCATATCTCATAAAAGAAATATGTAGTGTTTACTAGAATAATCCACATAGACTATAAGCATTGCTACGGAAGATCTAATCTTATCGTAGTCAACTCTTTGAACTTTGTCGTAAACAATTTTTCGACAAGTCGAGCTTCTTTAAGGATATTCCATCCAAGTCCATCAATTTTATAGATCCATTTACTTTCAAAAAGTATTTATCTATCTTGGATTTCATGGCGTATGGCCATTTTAACGGAGTCAGGGCCCATCATAACTTCTTTTTTTTGTAGTTGGTTTATCATTGTTCAAAATCAATCCTTTGTCCACAAATCATTTATTTGATCACAAAGTAAACCATACCTACAAGGTTCAATATGTACTTCGATCTCCATGGCTAAAACACTTCGTAGTCATGGGAGCTATGATCGTCGTGGCCGCTTCCGAAACCAATTCCGATGCTGCGCTACTCTGATCATTATGCTCAGGTTCATAAACCTTATCAAATTATATTGTCCTCCCACTCAAATACTTCACTAGAAACAATTTCTTGGAAATAAGAAACATTGACAAACACTTTTGTCTTTGTCTCCATAGTAAGAAGAATTCCCAATCAATTCTCTGGGATAACCAACAAAGACATTCATCCGATTTTGGTTGTTAATTTTTAGACCAAAATTTAAAGAAAGGACTATTAGGGTTTATACCCATGCCATAACTCGTATGGTGTCATTTCTACGGATCATGATGATGCTCTATTCAAGGTAAAAGCGGTAGTCACTAAAGCATAATCCACAAAAATATAATGGCGTCATAATATTTTATCTCATCATTAATCCAACAAGGTTTGGATACATCTCTTGGATACTATATCATCATTATGATTCTCCAAGAAATGTGAGTTGTAGAACAATTTCATGACTCTCTTAGATGTTCGCTAAAACTCGTAATTCAAATATTTTCGCCATGATCCAATCATAGATATTTGACTTTTCTATTACGATGATTTCCACTTCATGCTTAAATTTATTTGAATCCATTCAAATGTTTCAAACTTCTTCCTTATTGAATATATCCACATATATATACTCAATTCATTGTTGAAAGTTTTCATGAAGTAGAAGAATCTCCCGCACACAACTATGCCCAGTGAACCACATACATCATCATGTATTTTTCCACTAAGTTAGTTGCCCGTTCAACTTTTGCCCTATGAACGGTATTTTAATCATTATCTTTAGAAAAGATTTGCAAGCGTCAAATGATTCAAAAATCAAGTGACTCCAAAAATCCATTTGCATGGAGTTTCTTCATGCGTTCCTTTCCAACATGACCTAAATGGCGGTTCCACAAATAAGTGGAATTCAAATCATTTGCCTTATGGCATTTTAGCGTCAGTGTTATGTATGTGTGTTTCACCATTAAGATTTATAATAACTTATCCATCGTACATGGAGTAATGTCATAATTTAAACAACTCATTGTTTTCATTTGACCAGAACAAAATAACAATTATTAAGTTCTTTATTATAAATTCTAAGGGCTAGATAGAATGCCAACGATGAACATAATAACACTTTATTTTTGTTCCAGGCGTGCATTCCTATCATATTCCTTGTCGATCACTTAGGCCATTGAATTCTTGTATTGCGTTGTTTTTGTATGACACTTCATACCAACCAATATAGTACTAATACCCAAGAATTTCATAGTGTGACCTAACTAGGAATACAATCATAACATGTATATCATTTATATACACCTGAGCTAGACTTTCTAGTCTTTTCTTTCTTTCTGCCAAAATATCTTTTGCAGTTTCTCTTTTAGCTTTCCTCATTATTCAGAAAAACACTTCAACATTAATAACTTATAGGTTTGTTGGTCTGATACCAATAACCTTGAGGTTCTTATTTTGAAGTTGATCATCATATGACAAGTGTTCCGGATTTCACTATTAGTAACCTTGTAATATGATGAACAATTTCACTCATAATTTTATCCATCATATCATGACGACTTTTCGAGACCATGTCTGTACATGCTAGGCTCGTAAAGTTTTAACCTTGGTATTTGCATGTGCAAATCTAGCTTGCACCCGTTGTATGCACACGTAGAATCTATCACACCCGATCATCACGTGATGCTTCGAAACGACGAGTCTTAGCAACGGTGCATATTAAGGATGGTCACTTCATGGATATGCGAATATCGTTAGTGCCCCAATAGTTGGAGGATTGTGACGCCTTGCGTCTTCAACCTTCGTACATTCCCATAAAACTTATGAGTTCATGTAGTCTCACCAAATTATATTCTATCATCTTGCAATAAGGTCTTAGATATCACATATATCTCATACCTTGATTATTTCTGAAAACTAAATTTTCAGCTCCTTTCTTTTCAAACAGATTTGAACTTCAAGTTTCACGGAGACAAGATAACTTTAGGTACTAATTGAAACCATAGCTCTTTGAATCAACAATGTGAGGTTTACTAAAAGTTTGCAATAGGACTTAATCAATTCTTGATTCTTTAACAATACGGTACCAATCCGTAAAGTTTCTTGTCGATTTTAACAAGTATTTCTATCTCAATTATAAGACTAGCGCATAGTAGTAAACGGATGCCAATACTACAAAATTAATTCAAAATACTACTCAGACTATGTTTATGATAATTAATTCATGTTTTAATCTAATTACTAATGAACTCCCACTTAATACAACATCCCTCATAGTTGTTAAGTGGTACACGATCCAAATCCACTACACCAAAACCGATCATCACGTGAGATGATGTAGCTTCAATAGTGAACATCAAAATGTTGATCATATCATCCATATGACTCGTGTTCAACCTTTCGGTTTCCGTTGTCCCGAGGCCATGTCTGTACATGCTAGGCTCGTCAAGCAAACCCAAGTATTCCGCGTGTGTAACATGGCTTACACCCGTTGTATGTGAACGTTGAGTCTATCACATCCGATCATCACGAGATGCTTCGAAACGACGAACTGTACAACGGTGCATACTAGGGGAGAACACTTTATTATCTTGATATTAATGTGAGGGATCATCTTATAATGCTACCGTCGCGATCTAAGCAAAATAAGATGCATAAAAGGATTAACATCACATGCAGTTCATATGTGATATGATATGGCCCTTTTGTCTTTGCGCCTTCGATCTTCATCTCTAAAGCACGGACATGATCTCCATCATCAACGGGCATGATCTCCATCATCGTCGGCGTAGCGTCAAGGTCCATGGCGCCGTCTTCATGGTTGTTCACCTCATGTAGCAACTATTACAACTACTTTGAAATACTACTCAACATGAAATTTAAAGACAACCATAAGGCTCCCGCCGGTTGCCACAATACAATAATGATCATCTCATACATATTCATCATCACATTATGGCCATATCACATCACCAAACCCCGCAAAAACAAGTTAGACGTCTCTAATTTGGTTTGCATATTTTACGTGGTTTAGGGTTTTCGAGTAAGATCTAATCTACCTATGAACATGAACCACAACGGTGATACTAGTGTTGTCAATAGAAGAGTAAATTGAATCTTCACTATAGTAGGAGAGACAGACACCCACAAAGCCTCTTATGCAATACAAGTTGCATGTCGAACGAGGAGCAAGTCTCATGAACGCGGTCATGTAAAGTTAGCCCGAGCCGCTTCATCCCACTATGCCACAAAGATGCAAAGTACTCAAACTAAAGACAACAAGAGCATCAACGCCCACAAAACCATTGTGTTCTACTCGTGCAACCATCTATGCATAGACACGGCTCTGATACCACTGTAGGATAACGTTGCATACAAAACAAAAAATTTCCTACCGCGAACACGCAATCCAAGCCAAGATGCAATCTAGAAGATGGTAGCAACGAGGGGGTATCGAGTCTCACCCTTGAAGAGATTCCAAAGCCTACAAGATGAGGCTCTTGTTGCTGCGGTAGACGTTCACTTGCCGCTTGCAAAAGCGCGTAGAAGATCTTGATCACGATCGCTTTCGGTGCCACGAACGGGCAGCACCTCCGTACTTGGTCACACGTTCGGTTGTTTATGAAGACGACGTCCACCTCCCCGTTCCAGCGGGCAGCGGAAGTAGTAGTTCCTCTTGAATCCGACAGACACGACGGCGTGGTGTCGGTGGTGGTGGAGAAATCCGGCGGAGCTTCGCTTAAGCGTGCGGGATGTGGTGGAGGAGAGAGACCGCTAGGGTTTGGGGAGAGAGAGGGGTTGGGCGCCGGCCCTCTAAGGGGTGCGGCCAAGGCTGAGGCTTGAAGTAGTCAGCCCCCTCTCCTATGCCCCTCATTATATAGGTGGAAGCACCAAGAGTTCTAGTCCAAGTCTTCGAATAAGACCCCAACACTAAAACCTCCCATATGTGGGAAACCTACTCAAGGAGGGAGCCCTACCCAAGGTGGGACTCCCACCTTTCCTTGAGGTGGGTTGGCCGGCCACCCTAGGGAGTCCACCTTGGACTCCTCCCCTTTAGGGTTGGCTGGTCATGCAAGGTGGAGTCCCTCCGGGACTCTACTTTCCATGGTGATTTCTTCCGGACTTTTCTAGAACCTTCTAGAACCTGCCATAAATGCACCGGATCATTTCCAAACTTGGAATATGACTTCCTATATATGAATCTTATTCTCTCGGACCATTCCGGAACTCCTCGTGATGTCCGGGATCTCATCCGGACTCCGAACAAATATTCGAACTCCATTCCATATTCAAGTTCTACCATTTCAACATCCAACTTTAAGTGTGTCACCCTACGGTTCGTGAACTATGCGGACATGGTTGAGTACTCACTCCGACCAATAACCAATAGCGGGATCCGGAGATCCATAATGGCTCCCACATATTCAACGATGACTTTAGTGATCGAATGAACCATTCACATACGATACCAATTCCCTTTGTCACGCGATATTTTACTTGTCCGAGGTTTGATCTTCGGTATCACTCTATACCTTGTTCATCCTCGTCTCCCGACAAGTACTCTTTACTCGTACCGTGGTATGTGGTCTCTTATGAACTTATTCATATGCTTGCAAGACATTAGACGACATTCCACCGAGAGGGCCCGCAGTATATCTATCCGTCATCGGGATGGACAAATCCCACCGTTGATCCATATGCCTCAACTCATACTTTCCGGATACTTAATCCCACCTTTATAACCACCCATTTACGCAAGTGGCGTTTGATGTAATCAAAGTACCTTTCCGGTATAAGTGATTTACATGATCTCATGGTCATAAGGACTAGGTAACTATGTATCGAAAGCTTATAGCAAATAACTTAATGACGAGATCTTATGCTACGCTTAATTGGGTGTGTCCATTACATCATTCATACAATGATATAACCTTGTTATTAATAACATCCAATGTTCATGATTATGAAACTAATCATCCATTAATCAACAAGCTAGTTAAGAGGCATACTAGGGACTCTTTGTTTGTCTACATATCACACATGTACTAATGTTTCGGTTAATACAATTATAGCATGATATATAAACATTTATCATAAACATAAAGATATAAATAATAACCACTTTATTATTGCCTCTAGGGCATATCTCCTTCAATTACAGTATGTTAACAGTGTCTCTAGCGGCCCACCTGCGTAGAATAAAACGGCCGATAAACATTCGGGCCCAATAGTGGCTCGCACAAACCTGCGGAACAGAGCGCTACAGGATAAAAATACAGGCGCCTACATATTATTACAGGTAAAATTCGCACTGATCTATAATATAATACAATCTTTGTCCAATGAGCAGCATCGGAATGATAGTTCAGTTAGCACCACCGCATCACCCAACAGTTCAACCGTCGAACACTGCACCACTAGGTCACCACGTTACCTGGGTTAGAATTTCTAACTTTGCGTGAGCATTATCTGGCTTAACTGCTCAATCCTTGCCTCCATGATGGCACGATTATTTTCTCCTTCTTCTACCTTGCTACTAAGCTCATCCATTTGATCACGCTGACTGCTCACAATATCCAGCAGCTCTACGCTTCCCCTCTTCTCTATCTTGAGATCTGCAATCAGGTTGCTAATCTTTGATCCAGAGGAACACACGAGCCCTGCATTTCGAAGAAAACTAGGTTTGACTGTATTCTTTGAGAGGACCTCGGATACAACTTGGGCCTCAATCTTTTGTCTTCCATCTACCGTAGGTTCAGGGAACTGCTTTTCCATTTCAGCCTTGGTTTGGAATTAAGAAAATCAAAGGTTATCAGAAGCAGCAGGATATAGCATTCAACTTACATGGAGGAAAAAGCTTCTTTACAATTGCATCTTGTACTGTGGTGGAGAAGCCATTTTTCCGGCTGAAGTGGCACTCCTTGAATATTTCCAAATGAGTGGGCTCTTTATTATTGTACGTGTCACCCTGAAATAAAAGATATACATGAAGCAAGCTTGCAGGTTCTACGTGCACCTGATATAAGGGTACAATGTGCACAAAAGCTCATACAAGATTTTAGTTCAATCGGCCTGTAGATGTCCATGAAATAATTAAACAGAAACCACATGAAGCTAGCAAAAACATCATGTAATGGAAATGGTACAAAAAAAACTTAATACCATACGCCAGCACGAAATTGTAAATTACATTGTAACGCAGTGAATGTGATCAACGTAGAATTATCCAGCAATGCATTAATCGAAAATCAAAGTAAATATACAAGAAACTTGAAACATCCATCACAGTATTTCGTTGAATTACAGACATGTTGGCTTACCAAATTTTGTAGATGCACTGCATAGCTGCGCGACCCAGTTGCTTGATCAAACTAGACCATTGCACATTTTTTTACCACATATCTTTTGCACGAATGGTAGAACTAGTATATGTAAAGATAATCATGTACAAGACAAAGAATTGGTTGTAGAAAAGGAACTGACCATCGTTTGGGGGTTATTCTAGTGGTCCACAAGCGCTTTCCATTCATCGTTACTCATCGATGCAACAGGGTTTTCTTCCTGGATGGGACGATCCATGTTGTAAAAGTACTCCTTTTTTAGGAGGTACCTACATTACCGAAGGCCTTTCTGAAGAAGCTTTGTACATGCCGTTTTTACCGTTGACACATTTATGTCCACAACAAACTTGGACTAGTGACATGAAAGAACATGAATATAGGAGTGATATCTCCAAAAGTTAGAATCTTAGGGCTCCTTTGATTCATAGGATAGGAAAATCATAGGGATAGGAAAAACATATGATTGCTATGTCATGCCTAGTTGAATCCTATAGGAAGATGAGCTCTCTTTAATTGTGCAAAAGGAGTTTTTCATGAGGTATGACCTCACGTTTATTTCCTATAGGATTTGCACTACAGAATTGCTATAAGACTTTTCCTATAGGATATATTTCTATGAATCAAACAACTAGTGTAGGAAAAAATCCTATAGGATCTAAATCCTATACAATTCCTACACTATTCCTATGAATCAAAGGAGCCCTTAATATAAGCATACATGGAAGAAAAGGGCATCAGTACGTACATACCACAACTTCACCCTAATAGTCACCGAGAAGCCCAGTATCATCTTTGTAGTGATTCCAATGTGAACGCACAGGCACATGATTCCTAACTATGTTGTTGCATTATCTCGCAAACTTTGCAGCGATGAAAGCTAACTCTGGCCTAGCTAGTCTTCCCTTTTGTAATGACGACTGAGAGTTTGCCACGCAGAGGTCGGGACATCATTTTGGGTCCCTTTTCCATGTTGTGTCACCGTCCAACAAGATCATCTTCTTCGGGGTCTAGATCAATATATAAAAATAAATATTTAGTACATTATGGTGGTACACCTGGAAGTAACAGACTAAATACAGGAAACATGCCTTAAGCCGCATTGTGAATCTTAGTTGGCTCAGTAGTAAGGGCTTATCCTGAATCAGCATTACATGTGTTAGGGAGCAAGTCTGCGCGTGGCCATCATGCAACCAAAGCTATCATAAACCGTATGTCAAGAACTTGACAGTATAACTTGGTAAATGCAGTAAGCTTACGGAAATACCTTCAACAAGAGAATGTTCCTGAAGTGAGGATGTGTGCGGCACTGGGATCTGACCTGTTTTACACCGTTTAGATCGTGATTTAGCACTTCGTAATTACATGTTTCGGATCCGGCCGGTGATTGCAAATCTGATGGTCATTTCCTTCTAGGCTTGATCGAGATTCCATCTTGGTTAGCCCTATTGTTGTTGCTGGCAGTAAGTTTCTTCGTCCCCTAGTAAGAAGCACAACATGGGTCAATTTGAAGCGAGCAGGACAACAATTAATTGGCTTCTGCTATCAAATATAGATATGAAGAGGCAAGTGGGATTGGATGAACTACACCTTAGCTATCGAGAGAGCAGCGAAGGCCTTGGGCACATCTTGTGATGCGAGTGCAAGATCATTATCACCTTCAGGTGTCTGAGATGCCACTATTCTCTTCCTGCCCTTCGTTGATGATCCTCCCCTTGTACTAGTGGTTTCCATGGGAATCTTGCTTGAAACCTATATTATGTGTGTGTGAGTAACGAACAAAAGGAAGAAATCAAGCAAAAACACTCGTGTTTGGGACTACAAATCAACTAAATCATGATCTACCAGGTAGTTCTTTATGCGAAAAAGACTGTTTCGGCACAACTTACGGCTTGTTTTATTCATAGGGTAGGAAAAATAGAGGGATAGGAAAAATTTATGATTGGTATGGCATGTCCCATTAAATCCTATGGGAATGAATCCTATGGAAATTTGTAGAAGTTGTTGTTTGATAGCAGCCTAGAAAAAACAGAGGAACTATCAAGCATTATAATATTAGTACTTCAAGTTGGATCTTTAAAAAATTAGCAGTTACTCACTCAGGTAGCGTAGAATTTTTTCAAGAGCTATCACCTAATGAAAAGTTTCCTACAGGAATAGGCTAGGATAAGTTGGTAGGAAGTAATCCTACGGGCTCTATTACTACAAATCAAATGGCAGTTTAGGGAACAAATAACCCATAGGAATAAAATCCTTTGAGAATCTTATGTAATTCCTACAAATCAAACAAGCTCTTAATATCAATTTCCAATAGTTTTATCCCTAGTTTTATAGAACACATAAGGGAGCATATAAACGCTGCTCACAGAGATTCCTCTCGTAGCTCAGAAATGAGGGTATTCCTCTCGATCTATTCACTGAAGCAAACTGAGACGACGCTACTCGTAGAGAAACCAAAAAAAAGTACATCAGAATCAGTGTAAGAGCAAGATCTATATCCCGTGTTTTGTGTGTTTGATAACAACACTCGATTAATTCTAACCGTGCACAAAGATTGTCTTTGATAGGTTTGCAAGATGTATGGTGCCCTCGCTGAACACATTATGATCGGAAGACTGAAGCATAGTTCTTAGGTTTTCTGGTTTTGCGTGTGTGTCGTGAGGTAACATGGTAGGAGAGGAAAAGAGGAAAGCAGTTTTAGCCATAGCGGTACTACCGGTACCAGGAGCGGTAGTACCGCTATCCCTACTGGTACCGCTCTGAGGTACCGCTCGGAGGCTTTCACACGATTTTGTCCCACAGTACTAGTTACGGTACCTCTGCGGTACCATGAGCGGTAGTACCGCTTGCAAGCGGTAGTACCGCCCACGGTACCGCTCAAGTAACGTAACTAGTTACGGCAGTACCGCTTCGGTACCGCTCCGGTACCGCTTTGAGTCCAGTAAGGTTTGGACCCTATTGTGGTACCTCAAGCGGTACCGTCAGCGGTAGTACCGCTCTGTGTCCACGTGGACAAGTTCTGTGGGGATTCGAACTCAAAGCGGTAGTACCGCTTGCACAAAGCGGTAGTACCGCTTAGGCCAAAACTGCACACAACGGTTGGATTTGAGGAGACCTATATAAAGGCCTCTTCTTCCCCAGCTCGTTTTTAGCTCTTCTCTCTCTCTCCTCCATTGTTGCTGAGCTCAAACTGAGTGGATCTCCCTCCCTACCCAATCAATCTTGCTCATACTTTGAGGAGTGGTGGAGGAGACCCCGATCTATCGTTCTACCGAGAGAAATTTCACCAATTCGTGGTAGTCCTTAGTGGATCTTGGTGGTAGTGTTCCTATGGTGGAATCTTGGAAGAAGTGCACCTATGGAGGCTAGCTTGGTGTTGTGCTAGCCCCATAGGTTGTTGGGAGCCTCCTTGTGGTGTGAAGCTCGCCCCAACCTTATGAAGGAATCACCGCCTCGACCGGTGCCTTAGTGGAGAAGGGGGAGCACCTTTGTGGAGCTCTCTCGAGGAAGAAGGTAAGGCCTTCCTTCGTGGTGTGGTTGTCTACACTACTAGGAAAAGGCCTATAGATGAAAATAGCACTACCGGCGCACCAGCAAATCCATGCGCCGGTGGCAAAATACCGCCGGCGAGCCATGTTAGGCCGCGCCAGCGAAGAACCTATACTGCCGGCGCACAAGCAAATTTAGTGCGCTGGGAATAAAATTCGAAGAATTCTGGCCGGAAACAAAAAATCTGGGCACCTTACCCCCCGCGCACCTCTATGGTGGTGCGCCGGTGTGCGCCGGGGGTAAGGTGCCTAGATTTTTCTCTCCACACACCCCCCCCCCCGGGAATCGCCTTTTCAATTTTCGAAAAAATAAAAGAAAATGATAGAAAATTCAAAAAATAAAATCCTTTGAACTGCCCATGTATTATGTAATCTAGCTTTAATAAAAATTTGAAAAAATGAATTTCGATATATTATGCAAAATGGCGTCATCTTTCGGTAAAACGGGATTTCTGGTTGCATACGACCTCCGATGAAAAACTTTTTTATATCAAAATCGATCTACGCGAAATTTCCTATCCGAATTCAACGGCCTACGGCCGTTTACCGATTTTTTTGATTCCCAAAATTCGAAAAGGAAAACAGAGTTTTTTGAGGTTTTAGATTTGGATGAAAAAAAATTAAAAAGTACCCCCGGCGCACCACCATACTAGGTGCGCCGGCAGTAACCTCTACTATATAGGCGCAGACTAGCCTCCTCCTCCTCCTCTTCCACTTCTCCTCCTCCTCTCCTCCTCCTCCTCCTCTTCTCCTTCCTCCTTTTCTCCTCCCTGACGGGCTCCTCCTCCGACGACGATGACGACGACCTCCTCCGGCGACCTCAACCTCGGGCCTCCTCCGGCGACCTCAACCTCGGGCCTCCTCCTCCTCAACCTCGGGCCTCCTCCTCCTCCTCCGGTGACATCCTCCCTCTGGTGACATATTCCTCCTCCTCCTCCTCATACTACACATCGGGCCTCCTCCTCCTCCACCTCCCTCCTCCTACTCCGGTGAGATCCTCCTCCGGTGATATCCTCCTCCTCCTCCTCATACTCCACCTCCGGTCACCTCCTCCTCCACCACCACCACCTCCGGCCTCCTACACCTCCTCCTACTCCTACCTCGGCGCAACAACGACAGGCCCACATTCATGGTTTTCGAGGACGAACCCGAGCTAGATCTAGATCGAGATCCAGATCTAGATCGGCCTTTTTTAAAAAAATTGAAAAATCATACAGCCGGTGCACCTGGCCTGGTTCGCCGGGGATAATTCATGTTACTGCTGGCGCACCAGCTGGTGCGCCGGCGGTAACTCATTATCACCGGCCTGTTCCCACCGGCGGGCTCTGGTGCGCCGGCAATAGCCGTTTTTGGTGCGCCGGCAATAAGGCTTTTCCTTGTAGTGCTAGCCTCTTGTGTGAGGCTAGCACCTCCTCAACGCAGACGTACTCCCTTTTGTGGGAGGAACTGCGGGAAACAAACCTCGCCTCGTCTCCGCACCCTCCGGTTGTCCCGCTCCTTACTCTTACTATCTTGTTTGATTCTTTTGCTTGTTGTACTTGTCTAGGATTATTGTAGGAACACCACTGATGTCTATGCGCGCTTCTATTCCTGTAGACAGTGTTGGGCCTCCAAGAGCAGAGGTTTGTAGAACAGCAGCAAGTTTCCCTTAAGTGAATCACCCAAGGTTTATCGAACTCGGGGAGGTAGAGGTCAAAGATATCCCTCTCAAGCAACCCTGCAATTAAGATACAAGAAGTCTCTTGTGTCCCCAACACACCTAATACACTTGTCAGATGTATAGGTGCACTAGTTCGGCGAAGAGATAGTGAAATACAAGTGATATGGATGATTGTAAGTAGTAATTGCAATCTGAAATAAAAATGGCAGCAAGCAAACATGTAGCAGAACTTGTTGGAAACGGTGTTTCAATGCTTAGAAACAAGGCCTAGGGATCATACTTTCACTAGTGGACACTCTCAACAATTATCACATAAATAAATAACTTCTCTTCACTTGTGCTACTTCAAACACTCTCTTGTTGGATAACAAACACCATTCATTGTGTAGGGCTACAAGAGCTCCCTCAAGCCGGAGTAAACAAGCTCCACAACATTCGGTGTTCATATTAAAGTAACCTCTAGAGTGCATAATAGACCGTTGCAATTTAGACCGAGTACTAACATAGCATACACACTGTCACCAATAGCTATGAAAGGGGGAATAGATCACATCAATACTATCATAGTAATAGTCAACTTCATAATCTACAAGAGATTACAATCATAACCTACGCCAAGTACTACATGATGCACACACTCGTCAACTTTACATCATGGAGGAGGAATAGATTACTTTAATAACATCACTAGAGTAGCACATAGATTAATAGTGATACAAAGCTCATGATCACATAAAGATCACATCATGGGAGAGAGAGATGAACCACATAGCTACCGGTAGAGCCCTCAGCCTCGGGGGAGAACTACTCCCTCCTCATCATGGGAGACAGCGATGGCGATGAAGATGGCGGTGGTGTCAATGGAGATGACTCCGGGGGCAATTCCCCGTCCCGGCGGCGTGCCGGAACAGAGATTATGTCCCTCGAAACGGAGTTTCGCGATGGCGGCGGCGTCCCTGGAGTCTTTCTGGAGTTTCGTCAATTGTTGTAGGGTTTTCACGTCACGAGAGATTATATAGGCGAAGAGGCGGCGCAAGGGGGTGCCTGGGGGGCCCACCCCATAGGGCGGCGCGCCCCCCTCCTAGGTCGCGCCCCAGTGTGGTGTGGGGGCCCTGGGCCTCCTCTCCGGCTCCCCTTCGGTGTTCTGGTCCGTCTCGGTGAAATAAGATGTTTGGCTTTTGTTTCGTCGAATTCCGAGAATATTGCCCGAACAGCCTTTCTGGAACCAAAAACAGCAGAAAACAGGAACTGGCACCTCGGCATCTTGTTAATAGGTTAGTTCCGGAAAATGCATAAAATCATTATAAAGTGTGAGAAAAACATGTAGGTATTGTCATAAAACTAGCATGGATCATAAGAAATTATATATACGTTTGAGACGTATCAACCACCATCGCTAAAGCTATCACATTTACCTTCTGTTGCACTAAAAATTAAAAAAGACTAAAACTTGACGTAGCGTCCATTCACCCCCCCCCCCCTCTTGATCGCTACGATCCATTCAATTGGTATCAGAGCAAGGTTTTCTTCCTCGGGCTTTACCGCGTAAGAAATGGCCGATCAAGGGGTGGTTGTGAATGGAGTCCTTCCCGGTGAGCAATCATCTCCATCATCAATTGCCGATAAAACTCCGGCTACTTTGGATGACCTCAAGAAATTGGAGTCATCCATTGTATCTGAAATGAAGGCTATGATGATGGAGTTGATTACTCCAAAACCAAACCCCATCATAGAACCTAAGAGAGGTGTCGATGTTCCCCCACCACAAGTTAACACTTTTCCTTTTGTTGTATTTGTTGAGCAATCGACAAAGCCACCTCGGAAAAAAGGATCTTGAGGATGTTGACACCTCATCAAAAGGGAAGGATGAATCTCCGGTTGCGGGACAATTAAGAGGTAATCATGCGGTGCCACCACCAAGTGATTACACCGTAAATGTCCCAATACCCATGCCTCGCATTTTGACTCATGGTTCACCACCGCTACTTGAATCCAATAGCTTTGAAAATTGGCAATTCTTAATGCGTTCCCATGTGCGCAGTGCTTCTACCGAGCTTTGGCGCATCATTGAGGAGGGATATTCACCACGAGACCCAATGAACTTGACAAGAAGGGAAGTGGTGGATGACCAACTCAACGCCACCGCCATCAACATGATTCACATGGCCGTCACGCCCAAGGATCGCGCTCATATCCGCTCGCTCAAGACCGCCAAAGAAGCATGGGATAAACTCGACAAGCTCTTCCTCGGAAATGAGAGCATCCAAAGCTCTCGTTTTGATGAAGTGAACAACATGGCCGACAACTTCGTCATGAATGAAGGAGAGACCCTCGAAGAAATGTATCGGCGCCTCATCGCTCTTACCGTACAAATGCAAGATCTTGGAGCAACGTTTGTGGATGATCATTGGATCAAGCGCAAGTTCTACAACGCTCTCCTCCCTTATGAGGAAGTTAAGTTGACGGCCATCCGCCAAAACGCCTCCTTCCATGCTATGACCTCCGATGAAGTTCTTAGCGAAGTCATCGCTTTGGACATCTCCAAGAAGAATGCGGAGGATCTTGTTGCTCGCGCCCACAACATCCGCAAGCCCAACCTTGCATTGAAGATGAAGGTGCATGAGGCTAGTGAAAGTGATGAGGATCCCATAGAGTGGGGACCGAATGATCTCAAGACCAACTATCATGAGCACATGGCTCTCGCCGCCAAGAGTTTTTGGAGTCGAAACAAGACACGAAGCTCAAGGCCAAGAAGATACTCACCTCATGACTCTTCAAGATACTCTCCCACAAGTCCACGGGAAGAGCAAAGGGGGAGAGCGTGCTTCAATTGTGGTGACACAAGTCACTTTGTTGCCGATTGTATCTTTGAGAGAAGAGAAGACCATGGTGGAAGACTTGTACGAAAGGACAAGTGCAAATCTCTCTCAAAAGGATTCTCCAAGTTCTCCTCCAACTCCGGTGACTCCAAGGCCTCCTTCACCAAGAAGACTAGAGCC
Source organism: Lolium rigidum (assembly GCF_022539505.1). NCBI lineage: Eukaryota > Viridiplantae > Streptophyta > Magnoliopsida > Poales > Poaceae > Lolium > Lolium rigidum. The sequence goes on along the minus strand of NC_061514.1, from coordinate 179,464,174 downwards.
TTCATTATTCGTGAGGAATACTCCTCCGATGAAGGTGAAGAAAACAAAGACAAGGGGATGTATAAGGAGGAAAGGGAAGTGGCCACCATCGCCATCTCCACTCCCTACATCTCCATCTTCAACTCTCCAAACGAGAACCTCATCGTCAACAACTTTCATTGTATTGTGGCAAAAGTATCATCGGAGACTCATGATGAAGAATTTGTGATTCAACTTGATGTGGCTCAAGATCGTGTTGAAGCGGATGTGGAAATTTTCTCTCTCACTCAAGCTTATGAGGAAGAATGGTGCTTGCGCATGTCTCTTGAAACTAGTGCTATGGTTCTTGAAGATTCCAACAATTACTTCGTCTCCCAACTCATCAAGGATCAAGATTATGCTCTTGGTTGGTTGAGAAGACATAATGCAAGACTCTTGGATATCATCTCTCACCAAGAGAAAGCTTTGGATGAGTACTTTCGTTTGAGCAAGGTGAAGGTGTCATGTTGCGACCATATAGAAGAGATTGCCGCTCTAAAGAGACACAAAGCCAAGCTAGTTGAAGTGAATGATAGGCAAAATGAGTCCTTGATGGAGTACTTTCGGTTGAGTAAAGGAAAGGAAACTTGTTGTGACCATGAGGACGAAATTGCAGCCCTAAAGAGGAGAAATGACAAGCTTATGGTGATCAAGATCATGTATGAGGAAGCCTTGATGGAATATAAATAGGCTAGCAAGGACTATATTTGTCGCAACCATGAAGACGATATTGCCACCTTGGAAAGACAAAAGCGCTCACTCTTGACAATGAATTCTCTTCAAGAAGAAGCTTTGTTGGAACATTTCCGGGTGAACAAGGAGAAAGAGGCTCAATAATTCGGCAACACTCATCCTCATCCGGATCATGTTCATGAAGTCAACCGCTTGAAGTCCAAAATTGAAAGACTCCAAATTCAAGCACAATACTTGGAAGGAGTCATTGAAAATAGAGATAAGGCCAATGACGTCCCTTGCAATGAAGAAGGAGTGGCTATAAAGCCAAAAGAGAAGAGAAGAAGGAGGATCAAGATAAAGAGGAGCATCAAGATAGGACCCATTGAAAAATGGGTTCCTATCTCCAAAGCTTGATCCATGAAGGTCTTTGCTTCCGGTGGTGCTTCATTGGTGGAAGATTGAAGCCACATTTCTCTCGACCGGAAAGCAAAGAAGTTGTTGTCGCCCTCGAGCTATCTCACTCTATCTCTTCTTATGGCGTCAACACAAGCAAGCTTAAAGGTATTGGGCCTTGACAAGGCGGTGACAACACCCGGTCTTGTCAAGACCCTTGTTTACAATGTTCATTCCATTCATCGTTTTTCATGCTAAGGTCTTTGTACCTTTTACAATGAATATGTTGTGGTCCTCTTGTGGAGCTAGACACTCCGAGAGGCCACGTTCTTGGACTAATAGAAAATGCTTCTTGGTGTAGAGATCGTGTTTTGTAGGAATTGCGTTGAAGGAAATGAACCATGGAGGTTGTCAAGCAAGTTCGATACAAGTTCTATAACATGATCCTTGCAAGAAGGAGCAACAATGGATTGGAGTTCAAGCTCAATATTTTGGATATCTTCATTGGCAAAGAAGGAATCCATCTTTTACTCCTAGCCACATTCTTACCCCAACTTCATGGGGTTGCTGGAAGTGAGAGACAAACCTTAGTTGGAGACACTCAAACATGATGATGAAGTTTGAGTCTATTGTGTGGTTGTGATTTTGGGTGATGAGACTTATTTGATGAATATGAAAGTTCATTGGAGGAGGCGAAGTGCTTCTTGTGAGAAAGGAGATACAATTCCCCCGGTTACCATAGGAAGGATGGGTGTTGGCACTCGCCGATCTCAAAAGCTACCTTCTATGAGTGCCGGGGAAGGACGAAGTTCCACCCATGTGGAGCCATCTACACCACAAGGCCAAGTCTCTTCCTTTGGACAACCAAGTGCTAGATCACCTCTTCCACAACCTAAAGTTCGGCATCAACAACAATGAGGGTCATGGCGAGGACCTAAACCTTTGGATGATCAAGGATCCCTCAAGATTCTATTCCTATGATCTTGTCAACACCCGGATTTTTAAGTCCGAATGCCTGTTATGTCATACATCGCAATCCCAGGAATATTGTTGTTGCGAGGCATAATAGTTAAGTATCACAGTCATCATTCATTACAAACCATACTGTCTTACAACTTGGAATCACATGATCCATATTACACGAATAGTTGATCTATTGATCAACGAACAAACACAAGTTCATAGCGGAAGCGTAAGATACAAGGACTCTCTAGTCCACAGGCCAACGCTTGACGTTAGAAGCTCCTAGTTGTGGTAGACGTCCTGCTGATCGTCATCCTCGTACTGCTGCTCGGCTTCATAGTCTGGCCATTTGAATAGCCAGGGACAAAGCCGTGAGTACTTTAAGTACTCGCAATCTAATACTAATGTAAGTACTAAACTTGCTATTGAAATGTTCTAAGCTCTAGGGTTATTTGCATAAAGCCAATTTTATTTGAATAGACATTTTCGTAAACAACTCCTCATGTGCTAACTAACTCAAGTGGGAACATTAGTGTCATTCCCACAACTCAGTTGTGATTCAAATTCCAAGTCACCGTTCAAGTTCAAAAAGATGTAAATCCTGATGACGGAAACAAAATGGCCTTTCCAACTGTCCATGACCGCGGACGCGGCTATTCGAATAGGTTTACACTCTGCAGAGGTTGCACACTTGTGCCACAACATTTGATTACATCCGTCAGGAATAACCCTGAATAATCGTAACTCGGTACGCGGATCATCAACCATAACCTTTCACTTACATATCCTAGTATAGGCACCTCTCCCCATGAGCTTGGCCTCCCAGTGAAGACCAACTCGTCAACTCGGGAACCGCACGAGGCTTGGGCCGGACATTCACCTCGTTTCACGTCATTTCTCATCATTTCTTTTGTTGTAGAGGCAGCTTTCGGCATAACCCCGATGACGCTTGTTTAGAGGGAACCCATACTAAGACACCTAAGTTTCCAGCTAAGCCTTACCCATAATCAGGTATTGTGGGGGTACTCAAAAGTTGGAATGGTATCGCATCCAACTCAATCATCAGTTTTCAGCCAAAATCACCAAGTCAATTTCATGTCATATTCACCTTCAAAATCTTTCAATGGAAATGGCTCATCATTCCAAGGTTTTCACCATCATCATTTCATAAACACATGTTCCCATCTAGAGTAGTCATTTTTAATTTAGCACTAGCATCTAAGTATGAGGGGTGCTAAGTACTTTGCTTTGCTTCTAGGCTAACCTTGATACTCTTGTACTAATCCAATACTAATCAAAGGAATCATAATTCAAAAATACTTTGATAAAACAAAAGTAAATAAAGCTTGTAAAGTAAAGCTGGGAAATAGGATCATAAGCATAAAGTAAATGGGGTAATGCCTTGCTCATGGTGAGCTTTGCACTTTGCAAGAGTATTATCTTGCCTTGGTTGGGGAATTGGTCAAAGTGGTCTTCTTCTCCTTGGAAGTAGACCTCCTCCTCCTCCTGGTACTCCTCGGTACTAGCGTCTAAAATACGAATACGGGGTACACAATCATCACACCAAACTTATCTAATTAAACTAAGCACAAACATGGTTCACACACTTAAACTAGCATCACACATTACTATTAAGTGGGTGGATGTGTTTTCCTTAATATTTAAGAAAAATAATTTCCTCTCATACTAACTTAGATGTTATTTTCAATTACTTAGAGAAATAATTTCCTCTCATTATCTTCTTAAGATTTAATTTCTCTCATGAATAATATGTGACCTAGGTTGACTAGAGTCAACCTCTTCACACTTAACAGTTGAGAAAGTGATTTAAATGAGGTGAACACCTCATACCATTTAATCCTAACATGTTAAAGATTTAAGACCATCAACAAATCATATGAGACCTAAATGACCAGAGTCTCTACCTCATTTTGAATTGTTCATGCCAAGATTTAAATGAGAGAAACACTCCCATAAGATTTCTTAATAGTTTTGGACAATATCTTTGACTAGAAATAGCCATAAAGTCCTTTAATTAAACTAGGCCATGATCATTCAAAGTAAGCATGGCATATTTTTGTAGAAACAATTAGTATAAGTGAAATGTGAATTATTGGAGGTGGAATTAACTGAAAAGCATTTATGGTTGATTTTTAAGAATTATTATAAGGCAGCAAAGTCCCTGCCTTGTTTATGTTGTCACTTTAATTATACAATAGATCAAGGGTTCTATCCAGTGGCATTGTGTAGATAAATTCCTAAGGTTTCCAAAAATATAAAGTTTGTAAAGTTTGGCCGAGTAGATTTGTCCCTATTGAAATTTAAACTTGGCATCAGATTGCATATTTCATTTATTCTGGAAATTTGAATTTGAACAGGTGGGCTCGCGCGGGAAACTAGCTGGGCTGCAGAGAGAGAAAAGAAAATGGGCCGGCCCGATCGTGTCCAGCGCAGCGGGCCGTCTGACGGCGTGGGGGCCACGCGTCAGTGGGACTTAACGCCCGAAGCGGTACGGTGAAATGTGAGCGGTTGGATTAGAAAGGGATCGGACGAACGACAGACGTCGTCGTCTCCGGCGAGCGGCGAGCTCCCTGGCGGCGAGCCTAGGGGGTTGGAGGGAGTACCAGGCCGTTGCAGGGGTCTGGCAGTAGGCGCGGAGAAGATGTAGTAGATGAGGAAGCCCTGGGAGCAGCGGCGGCGCTCGGGGAGACGCCAATCGAAGCAGAGCTTCCGCGGGCTCCGGCGGACTTGTGCTTGCGATTCGAGCAGCTCCGGCGAGGTGGTGCTCAATTGAGGTGGCGAGGAGTGCTGTGAGGATGAGTGGAGGAGGATGGCGTGCTTAGTTCAGTGGGAGGGGCTCCCCTTTTATAGCGGCGAGAGGTGGCTGTGGCGCCCGGCTAGGGTCGTCGTCGTCGTCGTTCCAGGTCGGCGAAGAGGCAAGGGATGGGCGCATCGTGTTACTGGTGTCCTGGCGAGGGCCGACGCGCTTGATGGTGGGGAAAACGAGGCTCGAGGCGACGGTGAGCTTGACGGGAGTGTGCGTCACCGTGGCGGAAGCTCGTCGTCGTGGTCGTCGCGCCTGGCGTTCCCGCGGGCCAGTGAGCGTGTCCAGGCGGTCCAGTGATGCGTTGTGCGTCGACTGGCGCTGAGAGGAAGGGTCGAGGTGACGCGAGGACGCGGGGCGTCGTCACGCTCTGGTGCGTCCAGGGTGAACGCCATGCGCGCTCTGGCGCAGCATGGGCGAGTCCTGGGCGTGTCTGGGCGCTCGTGTGCTGACGCGTGCGAGCTCGGTCTCGGTCAAGGGATGGCATGAGCGTGTCCAGGGAGGTGAGAGGGAGCTGCCAGACATGGTGGTGCATGCTGGAATCGACCAGGTGAGGAGATGGCATGAGGTGTACATGCCATGCCACGGCATGGCAAGGTTTGGTTGATTAAATCAAACCATGGCCAGTGCAAGTGGAGGAACTGATGTGGTGAGGTGAGAGGGTTCTCCAAAAGTGCAGAGAGGGCAAGGTTGGACCAAGTCCAAAGTAAAAATGCAGTATGGGCTCAATTTTTCACCCTGCCTGCCAGGTGTTTGTGGTAATGCCCGCAAGAAAATAATTTTCGAATTTTGAGAAAATTTTTGGGGGAGTGTAATCATATATTAAATGGAGCATTTTGGTGGTGGTGGTGGTCAAAATGGAATTGAGATGCAAAATCACATTTTGCATATGATCTTGCATATTTGAATTTGTTCCAACTTTGCTTGCTTCTCATTTGAAATTGGTGATGAGTTTGGGGTGGTGGTTTTGGGCAAAGTTGAAGTGCTTGATGTTGTCTTGGCTGAGGTAAAAAGGGTTGCCAAGGTGTAGAAGTGAAAAGTAAAAATCCAGGGGCTCAAAGTGGTCATCAGGGTAAAATTGACACATATGACCATAATCATATGTGAGCTCCATTTTGATTCAATTTTGTTTTGAAGTGAGTTTGATTGATTCCAAAAGTGTTAATAAGTGTTTAGTATCCATTTACAAGTGATGGTGCAACCCAAGTTGGCCTAGATCCAAGATTTGTAAAAATGGCCTAGGCCTTATGTGAGTGTGAAGTTGAATTTTAGAATATCCTTTCTATTTCATTTTTATTTGACTTTGGATGATCAAAGGATCATTGCTAGGGTTTTAGAATGGGGGTAACACATAAACAAGCATCATGGCACAAGCACACTCAAATAAATTAATAAGGTGAGCTAAAATGCATTGTCCTATATGATGAGAAAAAGTTTTTGTTGGCTCTGATTTTTGGAGTCTTGAATTCTCTCTCTTGTTCATATTATTGAAAACTTGGGATGTTACAAACCCTTCCCCCTTACAAAAGATCTCGTCCCGAGATCTTAGAGAAAACTAGGTACTAAAGAGATCTGGGTATTCCTTCTTCATATCTTCCTCACGTTCCCAAGTGGCTTCTTCTTCGGTGTGATTACTCCATTGTATTTTCAGGAACTTGATACTTCTGGTGCGGGTGGTCCTGAAAGCTTCTTCAAGGATGTGAATAGGAACTTCACGATATGTTAGATCCTGGTTGATATCAATGGCTCTGTGGTCGATGTTCTTGAACACTTCGGTCTTCTCCGGTACTTCTAGGCACTTACGAAGCAGTGAGATGTGAAACACATTGTGCACTGCGGACATCTCTTCCGGTAGTTCAAGCTGATAGGAAACTTCTCCTCGGCGACTCAGAACTTTGAAGGGTCCGACATATCTGGGGGCGAGCTTTCCTTTGAGTTGAAATCTCTGCATTCCTTTGAGGGGTGAGACTTTGAGATACACAAAATCTCCGATCTCGAATGTCATCTCTCGGCGCCTCTTGTCGGCGTAGCTCTTCTGTCTTGACTGGGCGGTCTTGAGGTACTTGCGGATCTTGTGCACCTTCTCTTCGGCTTCGCGGAGAATGTCGGGGCCGAAGACTTGACTATCTCCGACTTCTGACCAGTTCAGAGGGGTACGGCATTTCCTTCCGTACAGGGCTTCAAAGGGGGCCATCTGTAAGCTGGCTTGGTAACTGTTGTTGTAGGAGAATTCTGCGTAAGGTAGGCAGTCTTCCCATTTGGATCCATACTCTAGCACAGAGGCTCTCAACATATCTTCCGATATCTGGTTGACTCTCTCGATCCGTCCGTCGGTCTGCGGGTGATAGGTCATGTGCTGAAATTCAGACGGGTTCCCGAGTCCTTCATGTACCTTCGCCGCGAATCTTGAGGTGAATTGCGATCCTCTATCCGACACAATTGACTTGGGGGTTCCGTGCGGGCTGACTATTACTGGAGATGTATAACTCAGCTAGTTTTGGGCCTTGGTATGTGGTCTTGACAGGGATGAAATGTGCAACCTTGGTCAATCTATCAATAACTACCCAAATGGAGTCATTTCCTCTCGCTAGATTTGGGCAATCCTGTGATAAAATCCATACCGACGGAATCCCATTTCCACTCGGGAATCCGTAAGGGTTGCAACAGTCCTGCGTGTCGTTGATGTTCTGCTTTGACTCGTTGACATATATCACACTTGGCGATGTAGCTTCCTATCTCTCGCTTCATTCCGTGCCACCAGAATTGCTCTTTCAGGTCTTGGTACATCTTGGTTCCTCCGGGGTGAATGGAATATAGGGTGTCGTGAGCTTCCTTCAGAATGACTTGCTTCAACTCTGAATCTGATGGTACGCACAGGCGTCCGTTGTACCAAAGAACTTCTTCTTCATCTAGGGTGAATCCTGGTGCCTTTCCTGCAGCTATCCGACTCTTTATTCCGTCAATGCCGGCATTTCCCTTCCGGGCTTCTTTTATCCGACTCATCAAAGTGGGTTGGAGTTCAATGCTTGGCGAGGAATCCTTCGCTCACTAGCTCTAGTCCGAATTGTTCAAACTCTTGGTACGAGGCTTGGTTGCTCTATTGCGATCATGGAGTTCAACCGACACGGCGAGTCTGCTCAAGGCATCCGCTACCACATTGGCCTTGCCGGGATGGTAGTGAATTTCCATGTCGTAATCCTTGATTAATTCAATCCATCTGCGCTGTCTCATGTTCAGCTCCTTCTGGGTGAAAATGTACTTCAGGCTCTTGTGATCCGAATATATCTCGCATCGATTACCCATGAGGTAATGACGCCAAACCTTCAGGGCTAAAACTACGGCTGCTAACTCCAAGTCATGAGTTGGATAGTTCTGTTCATGTTGCTTCAGTTGCCTGGATAGGTATGATATCACCTTGCCTTCTTGCATCAACACACATCCAAGACCAATCTTGGAGGCATCACAATAGACATCGAAAGGCTTGGTGACATCAGGCATGATCAGAATTGGGGCTGTGGTTAATCTGAGCTTGAGTTGTTGAAAACTTTCTTCACATTTGTCATTCCGATCAAACTTCTTGTCCTTCTTCAGCAGTTGAGTCATTGGTCTTGCGATGTCTGGAAAATCCTTCAACGAATCTGCGGTAATATCCCGCTAATCCCATAAATGCCCGGACTTCGGTCTGGGTGGTTGGGGCTTTCCATTCCTCAACGGTTTTGATTTTAGCGGGATCTACGGCAATTCCTCCTGCAGACAAGATGTGTCCCAGGAATCCTACTTCCTTCAACCAAAACTCGCATTTGCTAAACTTGGCGTACAACTGATGCTGCCTAAGGGTTTCTAGAACCACTTCCAAATGTTGCTCATGTTCTTCTTCTGATTTGGAGTAGATAAGGATGTCGTCGATGAAGACAACGACAAACTTATCCGTGAAAGTCCATAAAGATCTTATTCATGAGATTCATGAAGTAAGCGGGGGCATTGGTCGGTCCGAAGGACATGACATTGTACTCATACAGATCCATATCCGGTGGTGAAGGCGAGTCTTTGGAATATCGGTTGTCCGGATCTTCGGTTGATGGTAACCTGTCCTCAAATCAATCTTCGAGAATACTTGGGCACTCGGTCAGCTGGTCAAACAGGTCTTCTATCTTTGGCAAGGGGTATTTGTTCTTGATGGTGACATCGTTAAGCTTACGATAATCCGTAACCAAACGAGTGGCACCGTCTTTCTTATCCACAAACAAAGCTCGGTGATCTCCAAGGTGACGCACTTGGTCTAATCAAACCTTTGTACAAGCATATCATCTAGTTGCTTCTTCAGTTCCACTAGTTCTGAGGGGTTCATGCTGTAGGCTCTCTGGGCTATAGGTCCTGTTCCAGGGATTAACTCGATGATGAACTCGATATCCCGATCTGGGAGCATACCGGGTAGATCATCCGGAAACACATCAGGGTATCGACAAACGACGCTGATTTGATCCAGAGTTGGCTTAGCTACACTTTGGTTGCAGGTGAAATTTCTGGGTAGTTTTTCAGACAAGTGTTCTATTATTATTCCGGTGCTACTAGTCATGGTGATGGCCTTCTTGGCGCAGTCTATCAATCCATGATGTTTCGCCATCCAATCCATACCTAGGACTACTTCCAATCCTTTTGTTCCCAGAACAATCAAGTTTGCATAAAAGTCTATTTCATGGATTCTGATGGGCACATCTTTGCAAAATTTTCTAGCTTTAGTTGTTGATCCGGGTATTTGAACTACCATGACATGTTTCAAGCTGATTGGTTGAATCTTACTAGTGCACACAAAATCTTCTGTAACGAACGAATGTGATGCTCCAGAATCAAACAGTACTCTTGCTGGTATTGAGTTAACAGAGAACATACCCAGCACCACGTCAGGTGCTTCCTGGGCTTCCTCAGCATTCATGTGGTAGAGGCGACCTCCGCGGTTGTGCGGGTTGTTGGGGCGAACTTCTTGCCGGTGGAGACACGGCGTTGCTGCTGAGCTGGTGGTGCGGGGTTGCCTGCGAGCTTGGCGAGCCTCTTGGGACACTCATTGGAGTAATGCCCCACTACACCACACTCATAGCAAGTGATGGTGGTCTTGTCCTGCTTGTTCGCGACGGGGATTGCATTGCTCCCGGTCCTTGGTGCGGTGTTGGTGTTGGTGTTGCTGTTGTTGTGGTTGGGGGCTCTCGGCGGAGCGCGGTTGAAGTTGTTGTTGGGGTTGTTGTTGTAGTGGCCTCCTGGCCTGGGGTTTCCTCCACTCCGGTTCTGATAAACCGGACGTGACATCTGTGCACTGGGCTTGTTGGTCCTAAAGCCTCCGCCTGAGTTGGGGCGATACCTTGGGGCATTGCTAGGCCCGCTCTGGTTCATCATGCGGCGCTTGCGGTTCTCGCTGGCTTGGTGCAGTTTGCCCTCCATTTGGATGGCGGAGTCAACAAGGGCTTCGAGGTCGGCAAAGGGGATGTTGATCAACACAGTCTGCATCTCATCATGCAGTCCATTTAGAAACCTTTCCTTCCTCTTCTCAGTAGTGTCGGTCTCATCCGGGGCGTACCTTGACAAGGTTAGGAACTTGTCGCGGTATTCCACCACGGACATCCGGCCTTGCTTCAGTTCACGGAATTCATCTCTCATCTTCTTTATCAGACCCGGGGGCACATGGTACTTGCTGAATTTGAGCTTGAAATCTGCCCAAGTCATGAACTGTCCTGCATTCATGGCACGGGTGCTTGTCCACCAAGATCTTGCTGGTCCTGCTAAGTAGTGCGTGGCAAACAGCACTTTCTCATTCTCTTCAACTCCAGCTACTTCTAAATTGTTCTCCATAGTTTGGAGCCAATCATCTGCATCAAGTGGTTCCTCGGTCTTGCTGAAAGCCGGCGGGTTGGTATTCTGGAAGTTCTTGAGCTTGGATCCTGGATGATCATGGTGGCCTTGATTGTTGTTGACAAGCTGTTGAAGTGCTTGCAATGTTGGCTTGCCTTTCAGCTCTTTCTGCTTCTCTATCTTCCAGCATAACTTGCAACATCTGCATCATAGCGTCTTGATTCGCGTTGCGAGTTGGAGGGGCCATCTGAGCATTGAGATAGATCATGAGATAAGAGGGAAATTTTTCTATGGCTTGTTTTGTGTTTAAGTTCAAAAAAGCTTAAAACTTGAAGTCTTTTTATGATGACACAAACATACATTCATTCATAACAAACAACACACATTACAAGCTAACACACTAAGGGTTTTAAGAACCCTTCTTCTCCAAGCTACGATACATTGGGGCGGGATACAACTCACACCTACGATAGTGCACAAGTGAACTACTCCTCATCCTCATCGACATCGATGGGGGTGAGGTCATCATCTCCGTCGTCCAGGAAGTCGTAGTCTTCCCCCTCGGTGTTCTCATCCTCCTCGAAGTCGTTGTCGTCACTCAGGTAGTCGCTTCCTCCCTGAATGTCTTCTCCATCTTCCTCCATCTTCTTCATCTGCTCCTCCTGGGCCTTGACAGTGGCCTCGAGTGCTGCTATCTTCGCGCGGAGGCGAGTGATGGTGGCATCCCTCTTCGCCCGCTGCTGGCGGAGAGTCCTGCGGTCATTGGCGAGCATCTTGATGGCGTCGCCTTGCTCGATGATGCGGGCGTGAGTCCGGTTGGCGTACTCACGGGAGTGGTCGAGATCCCGCTGCGTGTGGTACAGCATGAAGTCGAGATGCTCCACATGGTGCTTCAGCTCCGGGTGGGATGACATGTCCATGGGCTCTCCGGCAGAGTTACGCCTCGCGAGGTGAGAAAAGCGAGGGTGGTTGAGTGCCTCCCCGCTCATCCCGCACAAGCGTGCGAGTCCTTCCTGAAGGGCGCGGGCAAGTCCGTCCAGCCAGTTGCTCTCCATGAAGGAGAAGAGGATCCTCTCAGAAGTGGGAGGCTCCATCTTGCCCCTCAAATCCGCAGTGATGATCCACTGCAGTTCGCCTCCTGGCTGGTTCGCGATCTGGGATCCGTGGAACTCCGGGTGCGGGCGACCAAGGTGGTCGGACAGGGCGTTGAGGTCGTGCTCGAAGATCAAGCTTCCCCCATTCCCGAGCTGGTAAAACTTCGTGTTCACGGGCTCCATCTGAAAGTGAAGTGAAGGATTAAGTTAGAGAAGTGAACAAGTGTGGCAAAATTTTAAGTATATTTCTAAGGAAGAACATGACTTCTCATTTTCCAAAGAACTTAAAGAGAAGACAAAGATTTAAAATTTCAGAAATACTTCATTCATTTTCGAAACTAAATTTTCAGAACGTCCATTTCTAACTAGGGTCTCCTAAGGTCAAACAATGGCTCTGATACCAACTTGTCAACACCCGGATTTTTAAGTCCGAATGCCTATTATGTCATACATCGCAATCCCAGGAATATTGTTGTTGCGAGGCATAATAGTTAAGTATCACGATCATCATTCATTACAAACCATAATGTCTTACAACTTGGAATCACATGATCCATATTACACGAATAGTTGATCTATTGATCAACGAACAAACACAAGTTCATAGCGGAAGCGTAAGATACAAGGACTCTCTAGTCCACGGGCCAACGCTTGACGTTAGAAGCTCCTAGTTGTGGTAGACGTCCTGTCGATCGTCATCCTCGTACTCGCTGCTCGGCTTCATAGTCCGGCCATTTGAATAGCCGGGGACAAAGCCGTGAGTACTTTAAGTACTCGCAATCTAATACTAATGTAAGTACTAAACTTGCTATTGAAATGTTCTAAGCTCTAGGGTTATTTGCATAAAGCCAATTTTATTTGAATAGACATCTTCGTAAACAACTCCTCATGTGCTAACTAACTCAAGTGGGAACATTAGTGTCATTCCCACAACTCAGTTGTGATTCAAATTCCAAGTCACCGTTCAAGTTCAAAAAGATGTAAATCCTGATGACGGAAACAAAATGGCCTTTCCAATCTGTCCATGACCGCGGACGCGGCTATTCGAATAGGTTTACACTCGCGAGAGGTTGCACACTTGTGCCACAACATTTGATTACATCCGTCGGGAATAACCACGAATAATCGTAACTCGATACGCGGATCATCAACCATAACCTTTCACTTACATATCCTAGTATAGGCACCTCTCCCCATGAGCTTGGCCTCCCGGTGAAGACCAACTGTCAACCTCGGGAACCGCACGGGGCTTGGGCCGGACATTCACCTCGTTTCACGTCATTTCTCATCATTTCTTTTGTTGTAGAGGCAGCTTTCGGCATAACCCCGATGACGCTTGTTTAGAGGGAACCCATACTAAGACACCTAAGTTTCCAGCTAAGCCTTACCCATAATCAGGTATTGTGGGGGTACTCAAAAGTTGGAATGGTATCGCATCCAACTCAATCATCGAGTTTTCAGCCAAAATCACCAAGTCAATTTCATGTCATATTCACCTTCAAAATCTTTCAATGGAAATGGCTCATCATTCCAAGGTTTTCACCATCATCATTTCATAAACACATGTTCCCATCTAGAGTAGTCATTTTTAATTTAGCACTAGCATCTAAGTATGAGGGGTGCTAAGTACTTTGCTTTGCTTCTAGGCTAACCTTGATACTCTTGTACTAATCCAATACTAATCAAAGGAATCATAATTCAAAAATACTTTGATAAAACAAAAGTAAATAAAGCTTGTAAAGTAAAAGCTGGGAAATAGGATCATAAGCATAAAGTAAATGGGGTAATGCCTTGCTCATGGTGAGCTTTGCACTTTGCAAGAGTATTATCTTGCCTTGGTTGGGGAATTGGTCAAAGTGGTCTTCTTCTCCTTGGAAGTAGACCTCCTCCTCCTCCTGGTACTCCTCGGTACTAGCGTCTAAAATACGAATACGGGGTACACAATCATCACACCAAACTTATCTAATTAAACTAAGCACAAACATGGTTCACACACTTAAACTAGCATCACACATTACTATTAAGTGGGTGGATGTGTTTTCCTTAATATTTAAGAAAAATAATTTCCTCTCATACTAACTTAGATGTTATTTTCAATTACTTAGAGAAATAATTTCCTCTCATTATCTTCTTAAGATTTAATTTCTCTCATGAATAATATGTGACCTAGGTTGACTAGAGTCAACCTCTTCACACTTAACAGTTGAGAAAGTGATTTAAATGAGGTGAACACCTCATACCATTTAATCCTAACATGTTAAAGATTTAAGACCATCAACAAATCATATGAGACCTAAATGACCAGAGTCTCTACCTCATTTTGAATTGTTCATGCCAAGATTTAAATGAGAGAAACACTCCCATAAGATTTCTTAATAGTTTTGGACAATATCTTTGACTAGAAATAGCCATAAAGTCCTTTAATTAAACTAGGCCATGATCATTCAAAGTAAGCATGGCATATTTTTGTAGAAACAATTAGTATAAGTGAAATGTGAATTATTGGAGGTGGAATTAACTGAAAAGCATTTATGGTTGATTTTTAAGAATTATTATAAGGCAGCAAAGTCCCTGCCTTGTTTATTTTGTCACTTTAATTATACAATAGATCTAGGGTTCTATCCAGTGGCATTGTGTAGATAAATTCCTAAGGTTTCCAAAAATATAAAGTTTGTAAATTTTGGCCGAGTAGATTTGTCCCTATTGAAATTTAAACTTGGCATCAGATTGCATATTTCATTTATTCTGGAAATTTGAATTTGAACAGGTGGGCTCGCGCGGGAAACTAGCTGGGCTGCAGAGAGAAAAAGAAAATGGGCCGGCCCAGTACTATGTCCAGCGCAGCGGGCCGTCTGACGGCGTGGGGGCCACGCGTCAGTGGGACTTAACGCCCGAAGCGGTACGGTGAAATGTGAGCGGTTGGATTAGAAAGGGATCGGACGAACGACAGACGTCGTCGTCTCCGGCGAGCGGCGAGCTCCCTGGCGGCAAGCCTAGGGGGTTGGAGGGAGTACCGAGCCGTTGCGTGGGTCCGGCGGTAGGCGCGGAGAAGATGTAGTAGATGAGGAAGCCCTGGGAGCAGCGGCGGCGCTCGGGGAGACGCCAATCGAAGCAGAGCTTCCGCGGGCTCCGGCGGACTTGAGCTTGCGATTCGAGCAGCTCCGGCGAGGTGGTGCTCAATTGAGGTGGCGAGGAGTGCTGTGAGGATGAGTGGAGGAGGATGGCGTGCTTAGTTCAGTGGGAGGGGCTCCCCTTTTATAGCGGCGAGAGGTGGCTGTGGCGCCCGGCTAGGGTCGTCGTCGTCGTCGTCGTTCCAGGTCGGCGAAGAGGCAAGGGATGGGCGCATCGTGTTACTGGTGTCCTGGCGAGGCTGACGCGCTTGATGGTGGGGAAAACGAGGCTCTGAGGCGACGGTGAGCTTGACGGGAGTGTGCATCACCGTGGCGGAAGCTCGTCGTCGTGGTCGTCGCGCCTGGCGTTCCCGCGGGCCAGTGAGCGTGTCCAGGCGGTCCAGTGATGCGTTGTGCGTCGACTGGCGCTGAGAGGAAGGGTCGAGGTGACGCGAGGACGCGGGGCGTCGTCACGCTGCGGTGCGTCCGGGGTGAACGCCATGCGCGCTCGCGGCGCGGCATGGGCGAGTCCTGGGCGTGTCCGGGCGCTCGTGTGGCCGACGCGTGCGAGCTCGGTCTCGGTCAAGGGATGGCATGAGCGTGTCCAGGGAGGTGAGAGGGAGCTGCCAGACATGGTGGTGCATGCTGGAATCGACCAGGTGAGGAGATGGCATGAGGTGTACATGCCATGCCACGGCATGGCAAGGTTTGGTTGATTAAATCAAACCATGGCCAGTGCAAGTGGAGGAACTGATGTGGTGAGGTGAGAGGGTTCTCCAGAAGTGCAGAGAGGGCAAGGTTGGACCAAGTCCAAAGTAAAAATGCAGTATGGGCTCAATTTTTCACCCTGCCTGCCAGGTGTTTGTGGTAATGCCCGCAAGAAAATAATTTTCGAATTTTGAGAAAATTTTTGGGGGAGTGTAATCATATATTAAATGGAGCATTTTGGTGGTGGTGGTCAAAATGGAATTGAGATGCAAAATCACATTTTGCATATGATCTTGCATATTTGAATTTGTTCCAACTTTGCTTGCTTCTCATTTGAAATTGGTGATGAGTTTGGGGTGGTGGTTTTGGGCAAAGTTGAAGTGCTTGATGTTGTCTTGGCTGAGGTAAAAAGGGTTGACAAGGTGTAGAAGTGAAAAGTAAAAATCCAGGGGCTCAAAGTGGTCATCAGGGTAAAATTGACACATATGACCATAATCATATGTGAGCTCCATTTTGATTCAATTTTGTTTTGAAGTGAGTTTGATTGATTCCAAAAGTGTTAATAAGTGTTTAGTATCCATTTACAAGTGATGGTGCAACCCAAGTTGGCCTAGATCCAAGATTTGTAAAAATGGCCTAGGCCTTATGTGAGTGTGAAGTTGAATTTTAGAATATCCTTTCTATTTCATTTTTATTTGACTTTGGATGATCAAAGGATCATTGCTAGGGTTTTAGAATGGGGGTAACACATAAACAAGCATCATGGAACAAGCACACTCAAATAAATTAATAAGGTGAGCTAAAATGCATTGTCCTATATGATGAGAAAAAGTTTTTGTTGGCTCTGATTTTTGGAGTCTTGAATTCTCTCTCTTGTTCATATTATTGAAAACTTGGGATGTTACAGATCTATACTCGCCGGTGTGCAAAAGCTCAAGACTCATCCATATCTCAAGCAAAGTACATCATGACACACTCAAGGGAAGTTATGTAAGGGGTCAACGGTATGAAAACCCCAAAGTACCTCAAGTATCTACACTCCTTTGATGAGACCGACAAGGATATGATCTCATGCTCTACCAATCAACGATAAGGTTTGCTTATCTCTCTTTATGCGTTTCATCCGGACATTGCATTGAAAGTGGACATCATACCACTCTCGTGCTACATGTCTAGATGGAAAGCACGCATGAACTTAGGGGGATTGCGGTTTAAACTTATTGAGCTAACCCTCCCCCCATAATGCATAAAGAAATCCAAAACATATGCTATTCGTCAACTAAGTGACTAATGAGCTTCATGTTGAGTTGTAGCCGTGAGTCCTAGATACATCTACGCGACCTGATGTCTACGGGTGCTTCTATTCTTGTAGACAGTGTTGGGCCTCCAAGAGCAGAGGTTTGTAGAACAGTAGCAAGTTTCCCTTAAGTGGATCACCCAAGGTTTATCGAAATCAGGGAGGAAGAGGTCAAAGATATCCCTCTCATGCAACCCCGCAACCACAAAGCAAGAAGTCTCTTGTGTCCCCAACACACCTAATAGGTGCACTAGTTCGGCGAAGAGATAGTGAAATACAGGTGGTATGAATATATATGAGCAGTAGTAACGGCGCTGGAAAAGTGCTTGTCTGGCGTGCGGTTGATGGTAGTAATATTGCAGGAAGTACGGATGCGAGTAAAATAGTAAACAAGCAGACGATAGCGATATTTAGGAACAAGGCCTAGGGATTAGACTTTCACTAGTGGACACTCTCAACTTTGATCACATAACAGAATAGATAAATGCATACTCTACACTCTCTTGTTGGATGATGAACACCACTAATTGCGTAGGATTACACGAACCCTCAATGCCGGAGTTAACAAGCTCCATAATATTCAATGTTCATATTTAAATAACCTTAGAGTGCATGACAGATCAACACAACTAAACCAAGTACTAACATAGCATGCACACTCGTCACCTTCACACTATGTAGGAGGAATAGATCACATCAATACCATCATAGCAATAGTTAACTTCATAATCTACAAGAGATCATAATCATAGCCTACGCCAAGTACTAACACGGATGCACACACTGTCACCATTACACCGTACAGGAGGAATAAAACTACTTTAATAACATCACTAGAGTAGCACATAGATAAATTGTGATACAAAACACATTGCAATCATAAAGAGATATAAATAAGCACTTCACTATGCCATTCATAACGGTGAATAAGTATTCTGTGAAATATAGCCTAAGAGACCCACACGGTGCACACACTCGTCACCTTTACACACGTGGGACAAGGAGTCTCCGGAGATCACATAAGTAAAATCCACTTGACTAGCATAATGACATCTAGATTACAAGCATCATCATATGAATCTCAATCATGTAAGGCAGCTCATGAGATTATTGTATTGAAGTACATAGGAGAGAGATGAACCACATAGCTACCGGTACAGCCCCGAGCCTCGATGGAGAACTACTCCCTCCTCATGGGAGACAGCAGCGTTGATGAAGATGGCGGTGGTGTCGATGGAGAAGCCTTCCGGGGGCACTTTCCCGTCCCGGCGGCGTGCCGGAACAGAGACTCCTGTCCCCCAGATCTTGGCTTCGCGATGGCGGCGGCTCTGGAAGGTTTCTCGTACCCTGGCTTTTCCGTCTCGAGGTTTTAGGTCATGGACCTTTAAATAGGCGAAGAGGCGGAGTCGGAGGGCGACGAGGCGGTGACACAATAGGGGGGCGCGGCCCAGGCCCTGGCCGCGCTGCCCTATCATTTGGGCCCACCAGGGCTCCCCTCTGGTGGCTCTTGGGTGTTCTGGAAGCTTCGTGGAAAAATAGGATGCTGGGCGTTGATTTCGTCCGATTCCGAGAATATTTCCTTACTAGGATTTCTGAAACCAAAAACAGCAGAAAACAGCAACTGGCCCTTCGGCATCTCTCAATAGGTTAGTTCCGGAAAATGCATAAATATGACATAAAGTATGCATAAAACATGTAGATATCATCAATAATGTGGCATGGAACATAATAAATTATCGATACGTCGGAGACGTATCAGCATCCCCAAGCTTAGTTCCTGCTCGTCCCGAGCAGGTAAACGATAACAAAGATAACTTCTGGAGTGACATGCCATCATAACCTTGATCATACTATTGTAAACATATGTAATGAATGCAACGATCAAAACAATGGTAATGACATGAGTAAACAAATGAATCATAAAGCAAAAACTTTTCATGAATAGTACTTAAAGACAAGCATCAATAAGTCTTGCATAAGAGTTAACTCATAAAGCAATAAATCAAAGTAAAGGTATTGAAGCAACACAAAGGAAGATTAAGTTTCAGCGGTTGCTTTCAACTTGTAACATGTGTATCTCATGGATATTTTCAATATAGAGTAATATAACAAGTGCAATATGCAAGTATGTAGGAATCAATGCACAGTTCACACAAGTGTTTGCTTCTTGAGGTGGAGAGAAATAGGTGAACTGACTCAACATAAAAGTAAAAGAAAGGTCTTTCAAAGAGGAAAAGCATCGATTGCTATATTTGTGCTAGAGCTTTTATTTTGAAAACAAGAAACAATTTTGTCAACGGTAGTAATAAAGCACATGTATTATGTAAATTATATCTTACAAGTTGCAAGCCTCATGCATAGTATGCTAATAGTGTCCGCACCTTGTCCTAATTAGCTTGGACTACCGGATCATCGCAATACACATGTTTTAACAAAGTGTCACAAAGGGGTACCTCCATGCCGCCTGTACAAAGGTCTAAGGAGAAAGCTCGCATTTTGGATTTCTCGCTTTTGATTATTCTCAACTTAGACATCCATACCGGGACAACATGGACAACAGATAATGGACTCCTCTTTAATGCATAAGCATGTAGCAACAGTTAGTGTTCTCATATGAGATTGAGGATATATGTCCAAAACTGAAACTTCCACCATGATTCATGGCTTTAGTTAGCGGCCCAATGTTCTTCTCTAACAATATGCATGCTCCAACCATTAAGGTGGTAGATCTCTCTTACTTCAGACAAGACGGACATGCATAGCAACTCACATGATATTCAACAAAGAGTAGTTGATGGCGTCCCCGGGAACATGGTTATCGCACAACAAGCAACTTAATAAGAGATAAAGTGCATAAGTACATATTCAATACCACAATAGTTTTTAAGCTATTTGTCCCATGAGCTATATATTGCAAAGGTGAAGAATGGAAATTTTAAAGGTAGCACTCAAGCAATTTACTTTGGAATGGCGGAGAAATACCATGTAGTAGGTAGATATGGTGGACACAAATGGCATAGTGGTTGGCTCAAGGATTTGGATGCATGAGAAGTATTCCCTCTCGATACAAGGTTTAGGCTAGCAAGGTTATTTGAAACAAACACAAGGATGAACCGGTGCAGCAAAACTCACATAAAAGACATATTATAAACATTATAAGACTCTACACCGTCTTCCTTGTTGTTCAAAACTCAATACTAGATATTATCTAGACTTTAGAGAGACTAAATATGCAAACCAAATTTAGCAAGCTCTAGGTGTTTCTTCATTAGTGGGTGCAAAGTATATGATGCAAGAGCTTAAACATGAGCACAACAATTGCCAAGTATCAAATTATTCAAGACATTTTAGAATTACTACATGTAGCATTTTCCGATTCCAACCATATAACAATGAACGAAGCAGTTTCAACCTTCGCCATGAACATTAAAAGCTAAGAACACATGTGTTCATATGAACCAGTGGAGCGTGTCTCTCTCCCACACAAGCATGTATTTATTCAGAGAATGAAAATAACAAAACAAAAATAAAAGCACACAGACGCTCTAAGTAAAGTACATAAGATGTGACCGAATAAAAATATAGTTTCAAGGGAGGAACCTGATAATGTTGTCGATGAAGAAGGGGATGCCTTGGGAATCCCCAAGCTTAGATGCTTGAGTCTTCTTGAAATATGCAGGGGTGAACCACCGGGGCATCCCCAAGCTTAGTGCTTTCACTCTTCTTGATCATAGTATATCATCCTCCTCTCTTGACCCTTGAAAACTTCCTTCACACCAAACTCGAAACAACTCATTAGAGGGTTAGTGCACAATAAAAATTCACATGTTCAGAGGTGACACAATCATTCTTAGCACTTCTGGACATTGCATAAAGCTACTGGAAATTAATGGATCAAAGAAATTCATCCAACATAGCAAAAGAGGCAATGCGAAATAAAAGGCAGAATCTGTCAAAACGAACGAGTCCGTAAAGATGGATTTTATTGAGTCACCAGACTTGCTCAAATGAAAATGCCCAAATTGAATGAAAGTTGCGTACATATCTGAGGATCACGCACGTAAATTGGCATATTTTTCTGAGCTACCTACGAGAGGGGCAGGTCGAAATTCGTGACGAGCAAAGAAATCTGTTTCTCGCGCAGTAATCCAAATCTAGTATCAACCTTACTATCAAAGACTTTACTTGGCACAACTAGGCACAAAACTAAGATAAGGAGAGGTTGCTACAGTAGTAACAACTTCCAAGACACAAATATAAAATAGAGGTACTGTAGCAAAATAAACACATGGGTTATCTCCCAAGAAGTTCTTTCTTTATAGCCATTAAGATGGGCTCAGCAGTTTTAATGATGCACTCGCAAGAGATAGTATTTGAAGCAAAAGAGAGCATCAAGAGGCAAATTCAAAACAAATTTAAGCCTAACATGCTTCCTATGAAAAGGAATCTTGTAAATAAACAAGTTCATGAGGAGCAAAGTAACAAGCATAGGAAGATAGAACAAGTGTAGCTTCAAAAATTTCAGCACATAGAGAGGTGTTTTAGTAACATGAAAATTTCTACAACCATATTTTCCTCTCTCATAATAACTTTCAGTAGCAACATGAGCAAACTCAGCAATATAACTATCACATAAAGCATTCTTATCATGAGTCTCATGCATAAAATTATTACTCTCCACATAGGCATAATCAATTTTATTAGTTGTAGTGGGAGCAAATTCAACAAAGTAGCTATCATTATTATTCTCATCATCAAATATAGGAGGCATATTGTAATCATAATCAAATTTATCCTCCATAACAGGCGGTACTAAAAGACTACTATCATTATAATCACCATAAATAGGAGGCAAAGCATCATCAAAGTAAATTTTCTCCTCAATGCTTGGGGGACTAAAAAGATCATGCTCATCAGAACCAGCTTCCCCAAGCTTAGAATTTTCCATATCATTATCAACAATGGTGTTCAAAGCGTTCATACTAATATTACTACCAGCATGCAAATAAGATTCCATAGGTTTTTAAATTTTCGCATCAAACAATCCATGTTTTAAATCGAGAAATAGAATAAGAAGCTCATTGTTGTCCATTATGCCAAACTAGTGTAAACAAGAAACAAAAAGATGCAATTGCAGGATCTAAAGGAAATAGATTCGAGCACACACACAATGGCGCCAGAAAAGTACTTTACCTGGGACCGGAGTATGAGTGCCTTTTACCTTTCCTCCCCGGCAACGACGCCGTGAAAAATAGCTTGATGTCTACGGGTGCTTCTATTCTTGTAGACAAGTGTTGGGCCTCCAAGAGCGAGAGGTTTGTAGAACAACGAGCAAGTTTCCCTTAAGTGGATCACCCAAGGTTTATCAAACTCAGGGAGGAAGAGGTCAAAGATATCCCTCTCATGCAACCCCGCAACCACAAAGCAAGAAGTCTCTTGTGTCCCCAACACACCTAATAGGTGCACTAGTTCGGCGAAGAGATAGTGAAATACAGGTGGTATGAATATATATGAGCAGTAGTAACGGCGCCGTAAAAGTGCTTGCCGGCGTGCGATTGATGGTAGTAATATTGCAGGAAGTACGGATGCGATAAAATAGTAAACAAGCAAGCGATAGCGATATTTAGGAACAAAGCCTAGGGATTAGACTTTCACTAGTGGACACTCTCAACTTTGATCACATAACAGTAATAGATAAATGCATACTCTACACTCTCTTGTTGGATGATGAACACCACTAATTGCGTAGGATTACACGAACCCTCAATGCCGGAGTTAACAAGCTCCACAATATTCAATGTTCATATTTAAATAACCTTAGAGTGCATGACGAGATCAACACAACTAAACCAAGTACTAACATAGCATGCACACTCGTCACCTTCACACTATGTAGGAGGAATAGATCACATCAATACCATCATAGCAATAGTTAACTTCATAATCTACAAGAGATCATAATCATAGCCTACGCCAAGTACTAACACGGATGCACACACTGTCACCATTACACCGTGCGGGAGGAATAAAACTACTTTAATAACATCACTAGAGTAGCACATAGATAAATTGTGATACAAAACACATTGCAATCATAAAGAGATATAAATAAGCACTTCACTATGCCATTCATAACGGTGAATAAGTATTCTGTGAAATATAGCCTAAGAGACCCACACGGTGCACACACTCGTCACCTTTACACACGTGGGACAAGGAGTCTCCGGAGATCACATAAGTAAAATCCACTTGACTAGCATAATGACATCTAGATTACAAGCATCATCATATGAATCTCAATCATGTAAGGCAGCTCATGAGATTATTGTATTGAAGTACATAGGAGAGAGATGAACCACATAGCTACCAGTACGGCCCCGAGCCTCGATGGAGAACTACTCCTCCTCATGGGAGATAGCAGCGTTGATGAAGATGGCGGTGGTGTCGATGGAGAAGCCTTCCGGGGCACTTCCCCGTCCCGGCGGCGTGCCGGAATAGAGACTCTCGTCCCCCGGATCTTGGCTTCGCGATGGCGGCGGCTCCGGAAGGTTTCTCGTACCACGGCTTTTCCGTCTCGAGGTTTTAGGTCAGGGACCTTTAAATAGGCGAAGAGGCGGAGTCGGAGGGGCGACGAGGCGGTGACACAATAGGGGGGCGCGGCCCAGGCCCTGGCCGCGCCGCCCTATCATCTGGGCCCACCAGGGCTCCCCTCTGGTGGCTCTCGGGTGTTCTGGAAGCTTCGTGGAAAAATAGGATGCTGGGCGTTGATTTCGTCCGATTCGGGAATATTTCCTTACTAGGATTTCCGAAACCAAAAACAGCGTAAAACGACAATCGGCCCTTCGGCATCTCGTCAATAGGTTAGTTCCGGAAAATGCATAAATATGACATAAAGTATGCATAAAACATGTAGATATCATCAATAATGTGGCATGGAACATAAGAAATTATCGATACGTCGGAGACGTATCACGACCTCACACTACTAAACTCTTACACGGTGGTTTCGGCCACCAACCTCCTCCTTGAGGAGCCTTTTGTTTCTTTTTGGTTTCTTTTCTTCATTTGCTTTTGCTTTTCTTTTCTCTTTGTTTCTTCATGGGAGATTCACCCAAGCTTGGCGTTTTCCTTGCTTTGATTCTTGCAAGCTTGGTTGGGTAGTACCTTAACAGTTCCGTCATCTAATCCTAAGCCATTATCTATCTCTTGAGCCAACTCAGTCTAAAAGCCTAAGTCTACACCAAAATCTGAGTGTCTTTGAGTTTGGAGGCCGGTACTATGATGTCTACGGGTGCTTCTATTCTTGTAGACAGTGTTGGGCCTCCAAGAGCAGAGGTTTGTAGAACAGCAGCAAGTTTCCCTTAAGTAGATCACCCAAGGTTTATCGAACTCAGGGAGGAAGAGGTCAAAGATATCCCTCTCAAGCAACCCTGCAATCACGATACAAGAAGTCTTTTGTGTCCCCAACACACCTAATACACTTGTCAGATGTATAGGTGCACTAGTTCGGCGAAGAGATAGTGAAATACAAGTGGTATGGATGAATATAAGTGGTAATAGCAATCTGAATAAAATATGGCAGCGAGTAAACGTGCAACAAAACAGTAAACAAACGGAGATTCGATGTTTGGAAACAAGGCCTAGGGATCATACTTTCACTAGTGGACACTATCAACATTGATCACATAATAAAACCACTCTACACTCTCTCGTTGGATGATGAACACCACTAATTGCGTAGGGCTACAAGAGCACCTCAATGCCGGAGTTAACAAGCTCCACAACATTCGATGTTCATATTTAAATAACCTTAGAGTGCATGATAGATCATTGCAATTACACCAAGTACTAACATAGCATGCACACTGTCACCAACAGACTATGAAAGGGAGAATAGATTGCATCAATACCATCATAGTAATAGTTAACTTCATAATCTACAAGAGATCACAATCATAAACTACGCCAAGTACTACACGATGCACACCACTGTCACCATTACATCATGGAGGAGGAATAGACTACTTTAATAACATCACTAGAGTAACACATAGATGAATAGTGATACAAAACTCATATGAATCTCAATCATGTAAGGCAGCTCATGAGATCATTGTATTGAAGTACATAGGAGAGAGATTAACCACATAGCTACCGGTACAGCCCTTAGCCTCGATGGAGAACTACTCCCTCCTCATGGGAGACAAGCAGCGTTGATGGAGATGGCGGTGGTGTCGATGGAGATGCCTTCCGGGGCACTTACCCGTCCCGCGGCGTGCCGGAACAGAGACTCCTGTCCCCCAGATCTTGGCTTCGCGATGGCGGCGGCTCTGGAAGGTTTCTCGCACCGTGGCTTTTCCGTCTCGAGGTTTTAGGTCAGGGACCTTTAAATAGGCGAAGAGGCGGAGTCGGAGGGCTGATGGGGCGACGACACAGTAGGGGGGCGCGGCCCGGGCCACGGCCGCGCCGCCCTATCATCCGGGCCCACCAGGGCTCCCCTCCGGTGGCTCTCGGGTGTTCCGGAAGCTTCGTGGAAAAATAGGATGCTCGGGCATTGATTTCGTCCGATTCCGAGAATATTTCCTTACTAGGATTTCGAAACCAAAAACAGCGAAAACAACGAACTGGCCCTTCGGCATCTCGTGAATAGGTTAGTTCCGGAAAACGCATCAAAACGATGTAAAGTGTGTATAAAACATGTAAGTATCATCATAAAAGTAGCATGGAACATAAGAAATTATAGATACGTTTGAGACGTATCAAGCATCCCCAAGCTTAGTTCCTACTCGCCCTCGAGTAGGTAAACGATAACAAAGATAATTTTTGAAGTGACATGCTATCATAATCTTGATCATACTATTGTAAGCATATGAGATGAATGCAGCGATTCGAAGCAATGATGAAGATAATGAGTAAACAAATGAATCATATAACAAAGACTTTTCATGAATAATACTTTCAAGACAAGCATCAATAAGACTTGCATAAGAGTTACTCATAAAGCAATAAATTCAAAGTAAAGGCATTGAAGCAACACAAAGGAAGATATAAGTTTCAGCGGTTGCTTTCAACTTCAACATGTATATCTCATGGATATTTGTCAACACAAAGTAATATAACAAGTGCAATAGGTGAACATGTAAGAATCAATGCACACAGTTGACACAAGTGTTTGCTTCTGGGATAGAAGGAAGTAGGTAAACTGACTCAACAATAAAGTAAAAGATAGGCCCTTCGCAGAGGGAAGCATGGATTACTATATTTGTGCTAGAGCTTTTCATTTTGAAAACATAGAAACAATTTTGTCAACGGTAGTAATAAAGCATATGTGTTATGTATAAGACATCTTATAAGTTGCAAGCCTCATGCATAGTATACTAATAGTGCTCGCACCTTGTCCTAATTAGCTTGGATTAACACGGATTATCATTGCATAGCATATGTTTCAACCAAGTGTCACAAAGGGGTACCTCTATGCCGCTCGTACAAAGGTCTAAGGAGAAAGCTCGCATTGGATTTCTCGCTTTTGATTATTCTCAACTTAGACATCCATACCGGGACAACATAGACAACGAGATAATGGAGTCCTCTTTAATGCATAAGCATTCAACAACAATTAATATTCTCATAAGAGATTGAGGATTAGTTGTCCAAACCGAAACTTCCACCATGAATCATGGCTTTAGTTAGCGGCCCAATGTTCTTCTCTAACAAGTATGCATACTCAAACCATTTGATCATGAAAATCGCCCTTACTTCAGTACAAGACGAACATGCATAGCAACTCACATGATATTCAACAAAGGTAAAGTTGATGGCATCCCCAGAAACATGGTTACCGCTCAACAAGCAACTTATTAAGAAATAAGACACATAAGTACATATTCTTCACCACAATAGTTTTTAAGGCTACTTGTCCCATGAGCTATATATTGCAAAGACAAAGAATAGAATTTTTAAAGGTAGCACTCAAGTAATTTACTTTGTAATGGCGGAGAAATACCATGTGGTAGGTAGGTATGGTGGACACAAATGGCATAGTTTTTGGCTCAAGGATTTGGATGCACGAGAAGAATTCCTCTCAATACAAGGCTAGGCTAGCAAGGTTGTTTGAAGCAAACTCAAGTATAAAAGGTGCAGTAAGACTCACATATGAACATATTGTAACTATTATAAGACTTTACATTGTCTCCTTGTTGTTCAAACACCTTAACCAGAAAATATCTAGACTCTAGAGATCAATCATGCAAACCAAATTTTAACAAGCTCTATGTAGTTATTCATTAATGAGTACAAGGTACATGATGAAAGAGCTTAAACATGATCTATATGAGCACAACAATTGCCAAGTATCACATTATTCAAGACATTAAACCATTTACCACATGCGGCATTTTCCGTTTCCAACCATATAACAATTAACGAAGCAGTTTCAACCTTCGCCATGAACATTAGAAGCTAAGAACACATGTGTTCATATGAACCAGCGGAACGTGTCTCTCTCCCACACAAGCATTTATTCAGAGAATGAAAATAACAAAACGAAAATAAAAGCACACAGACGCTCCAAGTAAAGTACATAAGATGTGACCGAATAAAAATATAGTTTCACTAGAGGTGACCTGATAATTTGTCGATGAAGAAGGGGATGTCTTGGGCATCCCCAAGCTTAGATGCTTGAGTCTTCTTGAAATATGCAGGGATGAACCACGGGGGCATCCCCAAGCTTAGACTTTTCACTCTTCTTGATCATATTATATCATCCTCCTCTCTTGATCCTTGAAAACTTCCTCCATACCAAACTCAAAACAAACTCATTAGATGGTTAGTGCATAATCAAAAATTCACATATTCAGAGGTGACACAATCATTCTTAACACTTCTGGACATTGCTCAAAGCTACTGGAAGTTAATGGAACAAAGAAATCCATCCAACACAGCAAAAGAGGCAATGCGAAATAAAAGGCAGAATCTGTCAAAACAGAACAGTTCGTAAAAATGAATTTTAAAGAGGCACCAGACTTGCTCAGATGAAAATGCCCAAATTGAATGAAAGTTGCATACATATCTGAGGATCATGCACGTAAATTGGCAGATTTTTCTGAGTTATCTACAGAGAATCATACCCAAATTCGTGACAGCAAGAAATCTGTTTCTGCGCAGTAATCCAAATCTAGTATCAACCCTACTATCAAAGACTTTACTTGGCACAACAATGCAATAAAATAAAGATAAGGAGAGGTTGCTACAGTAGTAACAACTTCCAAGACGCAAATATAAAACAAAAGTACTGTAGTAAAATAAACACATGGGTTATCTCCCAAGAAGTGCTTTCTTTATAGCCATTAAGATGGGCTCGGCAGTTTTAATGATGCACTCGCAAGAAATAGGAGTTGAAGCAAAAAGAGAGCATCAAAAGCAAATAAGAAACAAATTTAAGCCTAACCCACTTCCTATGAAAAGGAATCTTGTAAATAAACAAGTCATGTAGGCATAATGCAACAAGCATAGGAAAACTAGACAAGCGCAACTTCAAGATTTTCAGCATATAGAGAGGTGTTTTAGTAACATGAAAACTTCTACAACCATATTTTCCTCTATCATAATGATTTTCAGTAACATCATGAACAAACTCAACAATATAACTATCAAATGAAACATTCTTATCATGAGTCTCATGCATAAAATTATTACTACTCCCAACATAAGCATAGTCATTCTTATTAATTGTAGTGGGAGCAAATTCAACAAAGTAGCTATCATCAAATATAGGAGGCATATTGCAATCATAATTAAATTTATCCTCCATAGTAGGCGGCACCAAAAGACCACTATCATTATAATCATCATATATGGGAGGCATATCATAATCAACATAAACTTTCTCCTCAATACCCGGAGGGCTAAAGAGATCATTTTCATCAAAACCAGCTTCCCCAAGCTTAGCATTTTCTATATCATTATCAACAATGGTGTTCAAAGCGTTCATACTAATATTACTACTAGCATGCAAATAAGGTTCCATAGGTTTTTTAATTTTCGCATTAAACCACTCATGTCTTGACTCGGGAAATAGTACAAAAAGCTCATAGATGTTTTCCATTATGCCTAACTAGTGAAAAATAAAAACAAGAAACAAAAAGATGCAATTGTAGGATCTAAAGGAAATAGCTTCGAGCACACACACACAATGGCAACAGAAAAGTACTTAGTTACCTGGGACCGGAGTATGAGTGCCTTTTACCTTTCCTCCCCGGCAACGGCGCCAGAAAAGTGCTTGATGTCTACGGGTGCTTCTATTCTTGTAGACAGTGTTGGGCCTCCAAGAGCAGAGGTTTGTAGAACAGCGACAAGTTTCCCTTAAGTGGATCACCCAAGGTTTATCGAACTCGGGGAGGAAGAGGTCAAAGATATCCCTCTCAAGCAACCCTGCAATCACGATACAAGAAGTCTCTTGTGTCCCCAACACACCTAATACACTTGTCAGATGTATAGGTGCACTAGTTCGGCGAAGAGATAGTGAAATACAAGTGGTATGGATGAATATAAGTGGTAATAGCAATCTGAATAAATTTTGGCAGCGAGTAAACATGCAACAAAACAGTAAACAAACGGAGATTCGATGTTTGGAAACAAGGCCTAGGGATCATACTTTCACTAGTGGACACTCTCAACATTGATCACATAATAAAACCACTCTACACTCTCTCGTTGGATGATCAACACCACTAATTGCATAGGGCTACAAGAGCACCTCAATGCCGGAGTTAACAAGCTCCACAACATTCGATGTTCATATTTAAATAACCTTAGAGTGCATGATAGATCATTGCAATTACACCAAGTACTAACATAGCATGCACACTGTCACCGACAGACTATGAAAGGGGGAATAGATTGCATCAATACCATCATAGTAATAGTTAACTTCATAATCTACAAGAGATCACAATCATAAACTACGCCAAGTACTACACGATGCACACACTATCACCATTACATCATGGAGGAGGAATAGACTACTTTAATAACATCACTAGAGTAACACGTAGATGAATAGTGATACAAAACTCATATGAATCTCAATCATGTAAGGCAGCTCATGAGATCATTGTATTGAAGTACATAGGAGAGAGATTAACCACATAGCTACCGGTACAGCCCTTAGCCTCGATGGAGAACTACTCCCTCCTCATGGGAGACGAGCAGCGTTGATGGAGATGGCGGTGGTGTCGATGGATATGCCTTCCGGGGCACTTCCCCGTCCCGGCGACGTGCCGGACAGCAGATTCCTCGTCCCCGGATCTTGGCGATGGCGGCGGCTCGCGGAAGGTTTCTCGTACCGTGGCTTTTCCGTCTCGAGGTTTTAGGTCGGGGACCTTTAAATAGGCGAAGAGGCGGAGTCGGAGGGCTGACGGGCGGTGACACAATAGGGCGCGGCCCGGGCCCCGGCCGCGCCGCCCTATCATCCGGGCCCACCGGGGCTCCCCTCCGGTGGCTCTCGGGTGTTCTGGAAGCTTCGTGGAAAAATAGGATGTCGGGCATTGATTTCGTCCGATTCCGAGAATATTTCCTTACTAGGATTTCTGAAACCAAAAACAGCAGAAAACAGGAACTGGCCCTTCGGCATCTCGTCAATAGGTTAGTTCCGGAAAACGCATCAAAACGATGTAAAGTGTGTATAAAACATGTAAGTATCATCATAAAAGTAGCATGGAACATAAGAAATTATAGATACGTTTGAGACGTATCATACTACCGGATCTCAGGCCGGTACTACCGCTTTGGGGCAATATTCTGACGAAACTGAAAATCTGTCCCCAGAGCGGTACTACCGCCCGCGGTACCGGGCAAGTACCGGTAAGCGGTACTACCGCTTGCGTTTTTGACTAGAGGTACCGGGTGGGTCGGGATTCATCCCAAAACACCACATACCCCCACTCTCCTCAAGCCAACGACGCCCCCAAGCTCAAGACCTCGAGGAGACCGGCCCCGATCTCCTCTTCCAGCCGCCCCCGGCCAAATCTCCTCCGTGGAGAAGCTTCCCCATCCTCTTCTCCACCATGTCCTCCGGTATGAACCCTAATCTCTCTCTCTAGGGTGTGTTGAACTCCCTAGATGCATAGGATAGGGTTTGATGGGGGTTTGCGGTGGAGAAGCCCTCTTGGAAGCTCTACATGTACGAGGATACTAGCTAGCAACAATGTGTGACACTATGAGCTTCGTTGCCATGTCCTCAATCTTGACCTACATGTGCAGAGCTTGAGCGGTAGTACCGCTCGATCACGAGCGGTACTACCGGTTCGAGCGGTACTACCGGGTCAGGACTGCGGTACTACCGCTTTGACTAGTCTCACCAATGTTTCTTGTTAGTTTGTACTACCGCTTTGACTACCTCTTTGATCCGTAAATTCATGGCTTGTGCACTTATCCCCTATTCCCTCCCAAACATTTGCTATTCACAGGATCATCTAGGCTCCGTGGTGGTGGCAAGGTCAAGCCATCCTCTCGTCGTCATCGAGATGAAGATGAGCAAGAGGAGATCGTTCCCGCAAGAACTACCAAGCGTCAGAGGGAGGCAGCAGCTGGCAAAAGGACCGCCCAGGGTCCCCAAAAGTCGATGGTAGATCTCAAGAAAGCCCAATTCTTGGAAATACGAGGGGCCAATCCGTATTTGCTACCAAGGAATGCTCGTCAATGCCCCAATCCTTTCTTCCATCATGCCAACCAAGAGAGGATTTACAATGAAGTCTATGGGGCCAAGGAGTTCAACTATTGCCCTCAATACTCCATTAGCATGGACAAGCTCAACTCCAACCTCGAGTACTTTGGAGAAGCTCTTGAGATATGTGAAGAACAAGGGCTTACACCGCTGATGACTTTCTCTCACAACTACTCCAAGGAGGTCTTATGCCAATTCTACGCCACGGTTGTATTCCTTGAGGATGAAGGAGGCTTTCGCTCCTTGAAGTGGATGACAAGGGAGCATTTGATGGAGGCCACGTGGTAGGATTTTGCTAGAGGCATTGGATATGAGCTTCATGACTATGACACCAACATCTTCAAGATCCACCTACAGCCCAAGCCAATGGCCAAAGAGAAGATGGCTGATGTCTACGGGAGCTTCTATTCTTGTAGACAGTGTTGGGCCTCCAAGAGCAGAGGTTTGTAGAACAGCAGCAAGTTTCCCTTAAGTGGATACCCAAGGTTTATCGAACTCAGGGAGGAAGAGGTCAAAGATATCACTCTCATGCAACCCTGCAACCACAAAGCAAGAAGTCTCTTGTGTCCCCAACACACCTAATAGGTGCACTAGTTCGGCGAAGAGATAGTGAAATACGGGTGGTATGAATAAGTAGTAGCAACGGCAGAAAAGTGCTCTGCCCGAGACGAGTAAACAAGCGAGTAGTAACGCAAGCAGAGTAACGCTAGATGAAACAAGAAACAAGCAGCAACAAGCAGTATTTAGGAACAAGGCCTAGGGATTAGACTTTCACTAGTGGACACTCTCAACATTGATCACATAACGGAATAGATAAATGCATACTCTACACTTTTGTTGGATGATGAACACATTGCGTAGGATTACACGAACCCTCAATGCCGGAGTTAACAAGCTCCACAATAATGCTCATGTTTAAGTAACCTTTAGTGTAAGATAGATCAACAGACTAAACCAAGTACTAACATAGCATGCACACTGTCACCTTCATGCATATGTAGGAGGAATAGATCACATCAATATTATCATAGCAATAGTTAACTTCGCAATCTACAAGAGATCATGATCATAGCATAAACCAAGTACTAACACGGTGCACGCATTGTCACCTTTGCACACATGCAGGAGGAATAAACTACTTTAATAACAAATCACTAGAATAGCACATAGATAAATTGTGATACAACATGCTGCAATCATAAAGAGATATAAATAAGCACCTCACTATGCCATTCAATGAGTAAGTATTCTGTGAAATATGGCCTAAGAGACCCACACGGTGCACACACTGTCACCTTTACACACGTGGGACAAGGAGTCTCCGGAGATCACATAGGTAAAACTCACTTGACTAGCATAATGACATCTAGATTACAAGCATCATCATATGAATCTCAATCATGTAAGGCAGCTCATGAGATTATTGTATTGAAGCACATAAGAGAGAGATGAACCACATAGCTACCGGTACAGCCCCGAGCCTCGATGGAGAACTACTCCCTCCTCATGGGAGTAGCAGCGGTGATGAAGATGGCGGTGGAGATGGCAGCGGTGTCGATGGAGAAGCCTTCCGGGGCACTTCCCCGCTCCGGCAGGGTGCCGGAACGAGAGACTCCTGTCCCCCGGATCTTGGCTTCGCGATGGCGGCGGCTCCGGAAGGTTTCCGTGGTTTCGTCGAACGCCCGAGGTTTTTAGGTCGGGGGCTTTATATAGGCGGAGAGGCGGCGCGGAGAGGGCTGACAGGGGGGCCACACCATAGGGCGGCGCCCCCTTGGCCGCGCCGGGGTGTGGTGTGGTGGCCCCGCCCCCTTCTCCGGCGGTTCTCGTGTGTTCTGGATGCTTCCGGTAAAATAGGAACCTGGGCGTTGATTTCGTCCGATTCCGAGAATATTTCGTTACTAGGATTTCTGAAACCAAAAACAGCAGAACACAGGAACTGGCACTTCGGCATCTTGTTAATAGGTTAGTCCCAGAAAATGCACGAATATGACATAAAGTGTGCATATAACATGTAGATAACATCAATAATGTGGCATGGAACACAAGAAATTATCGATACGTTGGAGACGTATCAATGGCCAACCTCTACATCCCCGGAAGGATGTTGTGTGGAAGTGCTTACCACCTCCTTCCCGTATACGACATCATGAACCGCATCTATCGTAGCACCATCAACCCCAAGCACACCAACCATGATGAAGTGCATGGGTTTCTTGTAAACCTTCTTGTGCGCACTCATGAGATGAGGGGCCGCGGCAAGCAGCTGGACGTTATGGACTATATTTGGCATGAGATGCGTGATTGTGCTTTTCTTCGCAAGCTTCCTCAATATGCGCCCTACATTATGAGGCTCATTTGTCTAAAGTGGGAGCAAGCGGGCCTTGGAGATCTTCTTGAGCAATGCCGCCCCAACATCACTATCCATAAGGAGAAGAGTCCTCTTGTCAAGAACCATGATCTTCCAAGGTACGGCAAGGGGGCTCCCAAGGACAAGGAGGAAGAGGAAGCTGATAGTGACGACTCCGACTTCGTGCCCAACTCCGTCAAGACCAAAGGCCTCTTCGCCAAGCTCACCGCTCGCCTCAAGAAGTCCTTTTTCTTCAAGAGGGACCTTGAAGATAGGATGTATCAAGCTCACCATGACAACAAGAAGATCCGCCAACGCCAAAAGGCGATGATGAGGCACATGCAGCTTCCTGTCTCCGAGGGCTCCGAGGACAACATTACACCTCCCGGTGAGTGGAAGTCCAAGCTTGTTTGGTCAAGCTCCGAGGACTCCATCCCCGAGCCACCTCATAGAAAGGGCCATGCTCAAGATGAAGGCGATGATGATGAAGACGAAGATGAAGAGGAGGAAGATGTCGAGGAGGAGGGTGACGAGGATGAAGATGGAGATGACGAGGAGGAGGACGATGATGACGAGTGATCCCCTTGGGGCGTTAGTATGCTTCTTCTCCCTTTTTGGTGTCTCGATGCCAAAGGGGGAGAAGTTGATCTATTATGACGGGAATTTGCATGGGGATGCCAAGGGCTTGGTGCTTCATTTTGGTTCTTTCGGCCTTGGCATCAAATCTTTTTCCTAGTTATTTGGAACTCTATTCTTATGTGTGCTTGCTACTCTATGTGTGTATCTCCCGATCCCCCGGTTTGTATTAAGACTTAATCATTTGTAGCCTATTGGTCTTCACTATTTATCCCTTGATTGGCTACATCAACTTTAGGGAGACACTTATTGTGAGTTTGGGTTTTCTCAAGGCAAAGGTATGAAAAGTCCACCCAAAGTCTCTTATATGCTCGTATGATTGCCTCCATAGTGTGCTTGTGCTATATATGATCTTGTCTTTATTCTTCTTAGCACTTGTGCTTGGTTTTTAGAATCTAGGGGGAGTTTCTCTCTAGGATGTGTGCATTTGTTCACTTATGCTTATTCTAGATATGCACACATCTAGGGGGAGCTCCATCTACTCTTGCAAACCATATATCTTATCATAATATCCTATGCTTTATTGCAAATTCGTGTGTTGTCATCAAACACCAAAAAGGGGGAGATTGTAAGAGCAAGATCTATATCCCGTGTTTTGTGTGTTTGATAACAACACTCGAGTAATTCTAACCGTGCACAAAGATTGTCTTTGATAGGTTTGCAAGATGTACGGTGCCCTCGCTGAACACATTACGATCGGAAGACTGAAGCATAGTTCTTAGGTTTTCTGGTTTTGCGTGTGTGTCGTGAGGTAACATGGTAGGAGAGGAAAAGAGGAAAGCAGTTTTAGCCATAGCGGTACTACCGGTACCAGGAGCGGTAGTACCGCTATCCCTACTGGTACCGCTCTGAGGTACCGCTCGGAGGCTTTCACACGATTTTGTCCCACAGTACTAGTTACGGTACCTCTGCGGTACCATGAGCGGTAGTACCGCCCACGGTACCGCTCAAGTACCGTAACTAGTTACGGCAGTACCGCTTCGGTACCGCTCCGGTACCGCTTTGAGTCCAGTAAGGTTTGGACCCTATTGCGGTACCTCAAGCGGTACCGTCAGCGGTAGTACCGCTTTGTGTCCACGTGGACAAGTTCTGTGGGGATTCGAACATAGAGCTGTAGTACCGCTTGCACAAAGCGGTAGTACCGCTTAGGCCAAAACTATACACAACGGTTGGATTTGAGGAGACCTATATAAAGGCCTCTTCTTCCCCAGCTCGTTTTTAGCTCTTCTCTCTCTCTCCTCCATTGTTGCTGAGCTCAAACTGAGTGGATCTCCCTCCCTACCAAATCAATCTTGCTCATACTTTGAGGAGTGGTGGAGGAGACCCCGATCTATCGTTCTACCGAGAGAAATTTCACCAATTCGTGGTAGTCCTTAGTGGATCTTGGTGGTAGTGTTCCTATGGTGGAATCTTGGAAGAAGTGCACATATGGAGGCTAGCTTGGTGTTGTGCTAGCCCCATAGGTTGTTGGGAGCCTCCTTGTGGTGTGGAGCTCGCCCCAACCTTGTGAAGGAATCACCGCCTCGACCGGTGCCTTAGTGGAGAAGGGGGAGCACCTTTGTGGAGCTCTCTCAAGGAAGAAGGTGAGACCTTCCTTCGTGGTGTGGCCGTCTAGCCTCTTGTGTGAGGCTAGCACCTCCTCAACGCAGACGTACTCCCTTTTGTGGGAGGAACTGCGGGAAACAAACCTCGCCTCGTCTCCGCACCCTCCGATTGTCCCGCTCCTTACTCTTACTATCTTGTTTGATTCCTTTGCTTGTTGTACTTGTTTAGGATCATTGTAGGAACACCACCATCGCTAAAGCTATCACCTTTACCTTCCGTTGCACTAAAAATTGAAAAAGACTAAAACTTGACGTAGCGTCCATTCACCCCCCTTGATCGCTACGATCCATTCAATCAGTTAGCAGGCAGGCTGAAATGGTACCTGCTATAACAAACTAGCTACTCGAAGCTTCTATATAAGCGCAGTTGAACAACCAACTAGCTAGTCCATAGCAAATTGGCAAAACAACTGCTAACATCTAGAAACAATAGAAAAACTCGGAGCCAAAAAAATATAGTATCACCATTGCTGGATTGTCGGTGCGCATAGATCTCCTATTGGAGATGGACAGGAAATGCACTAGCGGGCGTTGCCGGGACAATGGACGACCACATGTAACAACAACGCAACAACGATGTGTACGGCGAGAGGGACATAGAGGTAGGCTAAGGGCGATGGTGGATATAGCCGGAGGGTGGAGGCGGAGGCGGTGGCCGATCTAGGGTTCGTTCATCGTTGGATTGGGGAAAACTTTGTACATTTCGGCTAGGCGCGGGTTATGGTCACATTGGGTAACAACTCCTAGAATACCCTTGTCCTCAGATACCAGGTTGAGATGTTACAACTGTGGGACTCACGGGTAGAAGGAACATTTCCTTAGTTTCAAAATTTGTAGCACCCCGCCAATATGAATGCTATATTTGGAGACATTTCAGACAGGTGGGTCCGCCTCTGCTAGCTGTCTCAATGAGGCAATCTACGGTACAAGTGGGTTGGATCTCGTGGGCTGAAGTTGGGCTGCCTCTATGTGGAGGGACCTCGCCCATGAGATGGTTGTAGATCTTTGAGTTGTGTTTCTTATTATAAACATATCCAAGTGAGGCCACATGGAGTCTGAATGTCTGATCAAATAAACTGCCTTGAAAAAAAAGCTGCATTTCGTCAAATGTTTACAGTGGAGATCTTGCAGCTTGGCCAGGAGCTTTATTTGAAGTCTCCTGATTCAGGTTTATTATTTCTTGATAGAAGACCCTAAATGGTCCTGCTTTTTTCTAAATGCAACTTGTCTGATTAGACCTGACAGGGTACCAGTTCAGCCATAAGACGTGAAATGAAAACTACAGCACCACTTAACTACAACATTACAAGACTACGTCCACGCAGGGACTTCAAGCAGCATATCTTCAGTTCAGGTGTCAAACACCAAGTAGTGTGAAATAGTTACAATAGGAGTACCCAAAACAAAATGAAAAGTAATAGCACAAGCTTTGCAACCAGATAGAACATGTCACTAACTAAGAAGAGAAATTAATACGCTGGAACAAATGGAACCTTATTAGCAGACATCATCCTATTTGATTCTTCATCGCCACACGAGGCACGACCGACATCGGTGTCTGTGTGCTTCCCCATGTCTGCATGTTGTACTTTAAGAACCCTCCCACTGGTTGTCATACATTAGAAATGTGCAGCCCGATCCAATCTGCTTCTGCACGTCTTCTAAGAGTTACGCGATCATCCGAAATGTAGACCCATCTTGACTTCCCCACCAAATCCAAATCTTCAGTAAGATTTCCCATTAAGGGGTGGTTAACCCAGAAAGATAGCATCGGCTCCGAGGTCCTCTACCTAAACCCATTCCAACGGCTGGTCAGGCCCTTGGAATTCTTCGCCCAAATCTGGCATTCGGAAAACATAGCGCCGAAGAGATGGATACAATGTCAATCTCCGGTGAGGGAAATAAAGAGTATCGTCTTTCGCATTGGCTAGAGTGCCCCGGATATGTATCCATATCAATGATGGATGGTGATTATGATCAAGAAATTCCAAAGCCAGGAACCAGTGGCGATAATCCAGGCGGCCGTTGAGTTGGCCGTCAGCGTCCCCATCGTCGTTTATTACTGGGGCCCTCAATACCAGTGGATTAGCTCTCCATCCTGCCCAAACCACATAACAAAGCCAAAGAATAATATGAACTTAGATGGTTTTACTATTGATGGTGCTCCGGTGATGGCGCTAGACAATCTTGGTGGCGGTTGTTGTGGAAGCGATTGGGAAACCCCAAGAGGAATGTGTGATGATCACAGCAGTAAGTTTTCCCTTAGTACGAAACCAAGGTTTAATCGACCAGTAGGAGAAAGGCGTGACTTCTGAAGGTGTTGCTAGCTGACTAGTGGCAGCGCGCACTACCGGCGTCAGCAACAACGTGGAACCTGCACACAACACAACCAAAGTACTTTGCCCCAACTTACAGTGAGTTTCTCAATCTCACCGGTTTGCTGAACATAAAGGATTAGACGTATCGAGTGGAAAGAGATGTTTGCAGTAATTAAAGAGAACAGAGCTTTGTAGTAAGTAAACATAACAAGATTGTTGTATCAGTGTAAAAGAAAGGACAGGGTCCACAGTTCACTAGAGGTGTCTCTCCATAAAGATAAATAGCATGTTGGGTGAACAAATTACAGCTAGGCAATTGACAGAATATCGACCATACATGACAAGATGATTACTATGAGATTTGATTGGGCATTACAACATAATACATAGACCGTAATCCAACTGCGTCTATGACTAATAATCCACCTTCCAGTTATCATCCGAACCCCTTTCAGTATTAAGTTGCAAGCAACAGATTATCGCATTAAGCAATGTGTGTAAAGTAAACAATAGAATTGCCCTTGGATAAAACATTGTTATTTTCTCCCTAGTAGCAACAACACATCTACAATCTTAGAAGTTATTGTCACTCTCCCAGATTACTAGAGGCATGAACCTACTATCGAGCATAAATACCCCCTCTTGAAGTCACAAGCATCTACTTGGCCAAAGTATCTACTAGCAACAGAGAGCATGCAAGATCACAAATAACATATGACATGAATATATAATCGACATCAACATAGTATACAATATTCATCAGATTCCAGCAAACACAACATGTAACATTACATAAGGATGATCTGGATCATATAGGGCAGCTCACAAGATCTAAACATGAGGCACAAGTTGTAGAAGACAACCATCTAGCTATTCATAGTCCAGGGATGAACTACTCACGTATCACTTCGGAGGCGGGCAAGGCGACGTAGATGCCTCCGGCGATGATTCCCCCCTCCGGCAGGGTGCCAGGAAGAGCTTCAGAACCCACCCGAGATGGGTTCTGCAATGGAGGCCAGGACGGAACTTTTCGTGGATGGAGGCTCGGGTATCCAGGGTTTTCCCGAGATCATGCTTAAATAGGCGGAGGATTTAGGCCGGTGGGGTGCCTGGGGCCCCCACCACCCCTAGGTGCGGGTCACACCCAGGCCGCGCCATGGGGTGATTTGGCTGCCCTGTGGCGCCACCTCGTCCCCCCTCCGGACTTCGTCTTCATTTTCGGTAAAATATTGACTTTGGCTTTTGTTTCGTCCAATTTCGAGAATATTTCCTGTACAAATTTTCTGAAATACAAAAACAGCAGAAAACATGGAACTGACATTGTGGCATCTTGTTAATAGGTTAGTGCTGGAAATCATATAAAAGTGCATCGAAGTGTAAGCAAAACATATATGAATTGGTGTAAAACAAGCATGGATCATCAAAAATTATAGATACGTTTGAGACGTATCAAGCATCCCCAAGCTTAACTCCTGCTCGTTCTCGAGTAGGTAAGTGATAACAAAATAATTTTGAGGTGACATGCAGCCAACACAATCTTGATCAAACATTGTAAAGCATTGTGAGCTGGGATCTAAGTACTCTAAACATAGACATGATAGATATAATTCAATAGAATTTAGCAACTATGTTATAACATGAGAAGTAACTCAAACAAAGGATCATGAATAATAGTGCATTGAAAGCAACTGTTTGTTTATGAGCATAGAGTAAACATAACAAAGTGGTTGTTGCGGTCAGAAACCCACCGGCGGGCAGCGACTGGCAACACCGTAGAGCCGGGAACAACTCAGGGCTGCGGCTGGCCCCGGTCTCTCAGAGCGACGGCCCGCAAAGCCTTCTGGTCACACGTCC
Source organism: Lolium rigidum (assembly GCF_022539505.1). Taxonomy (NCBI): domain Eukaryota; kingdom Viridiplantae; phylum Streptophyta; class Magnoliopsida; order Poales; family Poaceae; genus Lolium; species Lolium rigidum. Next base: position 179,423,770 of record NC_061514.1, on the reverse strand, counting down.
GATGCTGTCGCAAGGGCGTGCCACCTGACCTATACCCGGTCGGGAAGGTGTTGGATGATGCCTCGCTTAGTTTCCCGCATGGCATACACGTAAACATTAAATACGAGCCTCGGTCGGCTCTCAGGTTATCCTGTGAATCGGCTCAAAGAGCCGATCCACCCATGATTCGTACGAGGTGTACGAATATATGGTGGTCCTGCTTGATCAAGATAAAGCTAAAACGATCTACGACGATTTAGGGTTTTCACCGCATAATCGGATCATCCTACTCACGATTGGGCCTCGCGCTCGCGTACGGTGATCGTAAGCCGATCCTAGACAGGGCCTAAAAACCAACACGAGGTTGATCCCCGAACATCCCGTCTAGGGCTAGCAAACTACACCCTACACGCCGCTGGATCCTCCAACCCTTTGTAAGGCCTAACTATTGCGGATATTAAACTAATCCTTGAAGAACAAGGAGCAACCGTAACGGATCGGATCTACTAAACAAAGATCAAGCGGGGTGCCGCCCCTACACCTAAGATAGGTGTAAGGGCGGCTAGATGTATAAGGGTCGCACTACGACATCATATGATACGAAGAACAATGCTAACCCTAACACATCTAAGATAACTACGTTGCTCGCCATAAAAAAGGCTTCAGCACGAGCAACGCATGAACAACGTAAATAAGCTTATGCTGCCTAGATCGCAAGATGCGATCTAGGCAGCATGGTGCTTACCAGGAGAAACCCTTGAGACGAAGGAGTTGGCGATGCGCCGATATTGATTTGTGTTGAACGTTGGTTGTTGTTTATTCCATAAACCCTAGATACATATTTATAGTCCGGGGGACTTTCTAATTCAGGTGTGCACCTAACCGTGCACGGGTCAAACTCTATCTTCTAATCTAAGATACGACCTACTATATTACGGATACACGGGCATGCTAGCCCAAACTTTGCATATAAGGCCGATTCACGTATTTCTTCCGTATATAATCTTTAAGCCCATCTTGATCGCGGCCCACCTCCGACTTGGTCAAATTCCGGTGATAACACATGCTCCCCTGGTTTTGGAATTGATAATTCCAAAATCACTACGTTTTCTTCGTCGGGTCATGTCATGGCAGAGCAGAACCGTCGCAGCATTCCTCATCATGATGCCCTGCCTTCTCAACTATTCCGCGTGATTTGACCGCTGTCTTTGGGCACCGCCTCCTCTGAAACTGCTGTGGCATTGAATTTCTACTATAGCCCCTTTATTTAACCGCCCTGAGCAGTTTGCCACTTCATCCCTTTGCTCTGTTCTGGCCATCGGCACCCAAAAAACCCCCAATCTCCCATAGCCATGTCTTCCTCTTCTTCCTCCTCCACCTCGTCGGTCTTCTCTGACTCTTCCTCATCTCGCGAGCCGACGCCGGAGTGGGGCTCGTTGGCGGCGCACGACATTCTCGCCCCGACGACGTGGGACAAAGAGGAACATGATTCCTCCATCTGGTCTGAGGATGACAAATCCCTGACCGATGGAGAGGGCGACCTTCAATTCCTCGTCGAAGGGGAAGAGGAGGCGGAGAGCGAGGACGACCGCTTCTCCTGGGACGATTTCACCTCCTCCGAGGAAGAAGCGAAGGAGGAGGACGACTCCCTTGAAGATTACCCACCAGCGAAGCGCCTCCGCACCTGGTGGGACGACGACAGCGATGACGATGATGAGGAAGATGAGGCTCCCGTAGAAGGCTACGGAAGCTCCGATGAGGAGCCTATCAGCAGCTGCGCCGGAGGCAGCGACGTCGAGGGCAGCAATGGCCCCTAGATTAGGGATCAGTAGTAGTAGTTGGCTTTTGCCCTCTTCTTCCCTGAGCAATCGGCTCTTTCTTTGTAAGAAATCCCTCTATTAATGAAGAAAATATTCCTCAATTAATTTCGCTTCCTTGTCGACTTTGCCGATCGTCGAATGGAGTCGCCGTACAAAGAGCCGATAGCGAGGACATCGGCTCGCATTGCGATCCGAGGCCAAGCTGTTGCCTAACCACGCGGTCCAACAGGCCTCACTAGGCCTAATTCTCGTCCAAACCATCAGATTGAACTCCTCAGCAACCCATTAGGAGATTCGTCTCACACATCATGACTTCTGGTCTGAACCGATTCCGTTAACTTGCTAATTTGAGCTTATTCCTCTAGAGTCGATATCAGCGTATCGGCTTTGTTATTCTGAAGTCGATGCCTGTGCATCGGCTGTATTTGCATACTGTTATCTCCGTATGTTTTCTCAAGTCGATGTCTGCGCATCGGCTGTGATTTTTTTTACTGGCCGATTTAAAATCGGCCTCCATACCTTACTGCCCATCATCCCACATGCTTGGGAAATACTTCTTGAGGTGTTGACCATTGACGGGCCATCGGGAACTTCTCGCCGCCCAACTCTTCCAACATGTATGCATTACCCTTCAAGGCACTGGACGACTTTGTACGGACCATGCCAATTAGGAGACCATTTGCCATATGCCTTGTCCCCGGTTCCTAACGGCAACACAGACTTCCCATACTAGATCACCAATTTGAAACTCCTTTGGTCTAACCTTCTTATTGTAGGCACGAGCTACCCTGGCTTTGTTCTCCTTAATCTTCTCCAACGACCAAAGCCTAAGTTCTGCATGCGTCCTCAATAGTGTCACTCATCAAAGCCGCATATTCTTCCGCCTGTCAGATCATTCTGAAACGTGACACGTCTTGATCCAGCCGTAATTTCCCAAGGTAATACGGCTTCCTGTCCATAGACAAGCTGGTACGGCGAAGTCTTTATAGCTCCATGGCACGACATGCGGTAGGCCCATAACGCTTATGATAATTTCTCATGCCAATCCCTAGGGTTCTCGTCAATCTTTCTCTTGATCAGCTTGATTAAGCTCTGATTGGACGCTTCAGCTTGCCCATTAGCTTGAGCATAGTACGGAGATGATCGGATCAGTTTAATCCCCATGTCATCGCAGAACTTCCCGAATTCTTTAGAAACAAAGACCGAACCTCCATCGGTCGTGATAGTTTGGGGAATCCCGAACCTATGAATCACGTGTTCTTTCACAAACTTGATCACATCTTCTCGATTTCACCTTCTTCATAGGGACGGCTTCCACCCACTTGGTGAAGTAATCTGTGATAACCAAAATCCATTCATGTTTTTTACTCGACGCGGATGGATTTTGCCGATCATATCCATGCCCCACCCCGGAACGGCCAAGGCTTGATGATAGGGTTCATCGCTGATGCTCGGTACCATCCGAATCTTCCCGAACATCCGGCACGCTTGGCACCCCTTGTAGTAATTGAAGCAATCTTCAAGCATGGTGGGCCAATAAAACCCTGATCGCCTGATTAGCCACTTCATCTTATGAGCCGACTGATGAGTTCCACAGGCGCCTTCATGCACCTCATGTAAGAGCCGATTAGACTCAGTTGGTCCCAGGCACTTGAGTAGCAACCCTTCCAACGTCCTGTAGAACATGTCGTCCCCTATGAGGACATACTTCATGGCTTTGTATCTTATCCGTTTAGGTGCCCCCGAGCCGAATCTTTTAAGTAATTGAAGATTTCGGCTCTCCAATCATCCTGTTCCAGGAATTGTACCTGAACTTCTGACCCGTCAGGTATATCTATGTAGCCTGACGCCATTTGTGCGAGATTGTTGGCCTCGGTGTTTTGGGATCTTGGGACCCAATTAAAGTTGATGTACCGAAACTCGTGTCATCAACTCACGGCATTCCATCCAATATGGGAAAAGCGATTCACTCTCGCACTTATATTCATCCGTGAGCTGGTTAATCACCAACTTGGAGTCTCCAAAAAGCTCTACTCGCCTCTGCCCTGGCTTCCGGTAGCAACTCCATCCCCTTACGTACCGCCTCATATTCGCTACGTTGTTGGTGCAAGGGGTAGATAATCCGATGGAGAAGGAGTATTCTCGCCCCCGAGGCGACACGAGCGGAATGCCGATGCCACAACCATCGTCGCAAGCCGATCCATCGAAGAACATAGCCCATGCACGTATAGATAGTGTCGCTATATTGGTACCGATTCGCTCGGCTATGAGATCGGCCAACGCTTGCCCTTTGACTGCTTTCGCAAGCTGATACCGGAGATCGAACTCTGACAACGCAAACATCCACTTACCCAGTCGGCCTTTCAACACAGGGGCCGACAGCATGTGCTTGACAACGTCTGACTTGCATATGACGAAGATCTCTGCCGTCAAAAGGATGTGATGCAGCTTGGTGCGAGTAAAGAACAGGCAGAGGCACGGTTCTCGACCTCGGGATACCTTGTTTCCGCGTCCAACATCCTTCTGCCGAGGTAGAAAACGACCTTTTCAACGCCCTCGTAGAGTTGCACCACTACCGAAGCGATGGACGTGTCGGCCTATCGACAAGTAGATGTAGAACGGCCTCGTCTTGTCTGGGGCGGAACTAGCACAAGCGGCGTCGTCGAATACCGTTTAATCTCATCAAACGCCTGCTGCGCTGTTCCGCCCCCAGTGAAATTCGTCATCAGATTTAGTCTTCACTAGTGCCATGAATGGCTCGATTCGTCCTGACAGATTAGAGATGAATCGTCGAACAAAATTGATCTTGCCGATGAGACGTTGGAGCTCCTTCTTCGTGGTGGGCGGTTGCATGGTGCGCACCGTCTCTTGACTCTTCGAGCCGATTTCAATTCCCCGTTCATGAACCGAGAAAACCTAGGAACCGACCGGCCGTCACACCGAAGGCACACTTCTTCGGGTTCATTCTCGGTCCGAACTTCCGAGTTCGGTCTAGGACGCGCCGTAAATCATCCAAGTGTCCCTCCATGGAGACAGATTTGACTACCACGTCGTCGATATAGATTTCCACCAACTTACCGATCAGATCATGAAATATATAATTCATAGCTCGTTGGTACGTTGCACCAGACATTCTTCAACCCAAAGGTCATGACTACATATTCAAACAAGCCTACTGCCCTGGTACTCGAATGCGGTCTTGTGTATATCTTCCGGAGCCATGAAGATTTGGTTATAGCCGGCGTTGCCATCCATGAAGCTCAACACCTTGTGGCCGCGAGTTGCATTGATCGGTGTTTACGCCACAGGCATCGGATACTCGTCCTTTGGAGTGGCTCTGTTGAGATCTCGGAAATCGATGGCCACACGCCATCGGCCGTCCTTCTTCTCTACGGGAACGATGCCGGAGATCCACTCAGCATACACGCATGGCCTGATGAACCCGGCGGCCAACATTTTCTCGATTTCTTTCTTGACTTCTTCCGGAATTTCGGCCCTCATCCGACGTGCTCGTTCTTTGGAACGGCCGAAATCCTTTCTTAAGGGGGAGCCGATGTTCAATGATGCTCTGTCTAACCCAGGCATCTCTGTGTAGTCCCATGCAAAGCAATCCGGGTATTCTTTCAATAGAGCAATCATCCGACTCTGAGACTGTGGATCTAACTTCTTGCTTGATAAAAGTTGGTCGCGACTTATCCCCGGGGCCGATGTCGACTTCCTCTAGCTCATCGGCCGAGGTGAACCCATACCCTAGCTTTCCGTCACCGTGAGGTCGACGCCAAATCTCGGGAGAGCCGGTGGTGCGGATAATACGGTCCGATCGCTGGAATCGGCCTCCATCTTGATCATCACCGGGATCTTGTGGCGGTGTCGGGGCCGATCGCGTGGACCAGCTTCCTCTTCATCCTTGCTATGAGAAGCAGCTGCCCTCGTCACTACCCTTACCGGGGCGGTGCCCAAGTTCTACCAAGTTGATGTTGAACAAGTGTCCCGGTCGGCACCTCCCAGGGTACATATCTTCCGCCATGTCGACGGCGTATGCCGGTGAACTCGGCACTTCCGGTGCTGCCAATGCGCATGGAAACGGTGGACGGGACTGGAGTGGCACCTCTCCTTGATAGGTCCCGAGAGCTGGTCCTGACAGAGAATGCGATGCCTCATGACTTCCTGGATCATCCGAAAAGCGACACGCTCCAAAGTATTCACCGGGCTCTCGGAATGGCGATGCGGCGAGTGAGTCACCATGTAGCTAATCTCCGACGCAGGGACCTGGTGCGTTCTTCTGACGGGACGGACAGGTCCACTTCATCGAGCGCGCCTTCAGGTGAGAACCCTTTCCACCTGATGCCATGCGAACGGGTTCGGTGAAAAGAGCCGATGAGGTCGGCTTCGAGGACTGCCTTGATCTCGTCATGCTTCTTCTTGAGCTCGTCAGTCAGATCCTCGTACTTGACCGGAGTGCCTTCCGCCATCTCGGATGTAGATGGCGATGCGGTGGATGTCGAAGATTGTCCCACTGGGCGTGCCGAGAATGTGTTGCGGTCGAAACCCACCGGCGGGCAGCGGCGGCAACACCGTAGAGCCGGGAACAACTCGGGGCTGCGGCTGGCCCCGGTCCTTCGGAGCGACGGCCCGCAAAGCCTTCGGTCACACGTCCGATGCTTGTCGCAAGGGCGTGCCACCGACCTATACACGGTCGGGAAGGTGTTGGATGATGCCTCGCTTAGTTTCCTGCATGGCATACACGTAAACATTAAATACGAGCCTCGATAGGCTCTCGGGTTATCTCGTGAATCGGCTCAAAGAGCCGATCCACCCATGATTCGTACGAGGTGTACGAATATATGGTGGTCCTGCTTGATCAAGATAAAGCTAAAACGATCTACGACGATTTAGGGTTTTCACCGCATAATCGGATCATCCTACTCACGATTGGGCCTCGCGCTCGCGTACGGTGATCGTAAGCCGATCCTAGACGGGGCCTAAAAACCAACACGAGGTTGATCCCGGAACATCCTTGTCTAGGGCTAGCAAACTACACCCTACACGCCGTTGGATCCTCCAACCCTTTGTAAGGCCTAACTATTGCGGATATTAAACTAATCCTTGAAGAACAAGGAGCAACCGTAACGGATCGGATCTACTAAACAAAGATCAAGCGGGGTGCCGCCCCTACACCTAAGATAGGTGTAAGGGCGGCTAGATGTATAAGGGTCGCACTAAGACAGCATATGATACGAAGAACAATGCTAACCCTAACACATCTAAGATAACTACGTTGCTCGCCATCAAAAAGGCTTCGACACGAGCAACGCATGAACAACGTAAATAAGCTTATCTTGCCTAGATCGCAAGATGCGATCTAGGCAGCATGGTGCTTACCGGGAGAAACCCTCGAGACGAAGGAGTTGGCGATGCGCCGAGATTGATTTGTGTTGAACGTTGGTTGTTGTTTATTCCATAAACCCTAGATACATATTTATAGTCCGGGGGACTTTCTAATTCAGGTGTGCACCTAACCGTGCACGGGTCAAACTCTATCTTCTAATCTAAGATACGACCTACTATATTACAGATACACGGGCATGCTAGCCCAAACTTTGCATATAAGGCCGATTCACGTATTTCTTCCGTATATAATCTTTAAGCCCATCTTGATCGCGGCCCACCTCTGACTTGATCAAATTCCGGTGATAACAGTGGTACTCAACATATCCTTTATGAAATAGCAAAACATAAATGCTAGGACACCTTCAAAGTTCAAAGGGAGACTAGATACAAGTAATTTAAGAACAAACAATAGCACAATCATGAATCAATCAATAATAATTTTGGAACTATGCACATTGCACTAAGAATAACAACTATGCTCTCTTAATTGGTGCATAAAGAAGAAGATGAAGACTCAACATAAAAGTAAAAGAGAGACTCTTTGTAGAGTAAGCAAGATAAACAAGTTTTATAACCTTCCAAAAAGTATGGTACTTATTAGGTTTGAGCTCTCATTGCCCCTATCATAAGCATCTTGAATGGTTAAGATTAATGTGAGTCAAAAATAAGCTATATGCTTGCAAATCAGAAGTTGAAAATCAAATGCCCCTTGAATGCGAGTACCTAAACCTCATGCTACTCAAGTTAGGTCCCAAATAATTAAGTTCTTGTCATTGTAAGTATACATGTATCATTGAGAACCGCCAACGGGGTACCTCTTTACCGATGATATGGAGGTACTCTTGTAAGAGCAATCCCATGCCAAAATGACAGGACAAACAGACAATGACTCAGCAATTTTTATTTACTATGGTATAACTTTTTATTGCAAATGATTCACAGAATGCTCACTATGGTTCGCTGTAAATTTCCACCATGACATGGCTTAGATTAGCGTCTAACTCATATACAAACTCCATGGACTTATAAGTTTTCATTTAAATTTGCACCGCTAGGCATCCATAAACAAAAGAACATGACATCAGCTAAATATAAGTGCAATGTCGAAAGTGTTCCCCATGAAAGCTCTTAACCTAGAATTTTGACCCAATATTTTGAACCGGGTAGGGGGCCTAAACAAACCATTATTCATAGTTTAGGGGTTTTAGTGAGCCAAATAAAATTTAGGTAGATATTTGAGCCAAGTGAGATATGAGCCAAGTGAAAAGTTGGGGGGGGGGGAAGGGATGGACTTTTTTTGCTAGAAAAAATACATCAGAATCATTAGGTTTGCTTCGTGATTCATACTATTGGTGCTTTACAAGTTTTTTTTACAATCAATACCCACATATATTCATAGTAACAAATAGTACATGGTAGATATACATGAACTGACTCGAACGATTACAGAATATAGTCTAAAAGATAGTAACAAATCTTCGAGGTCTTCAAATTATTTTTTCTTCTAGAACACAATCTTGTACTCTTCTGAAGGCAGTCAAAGATAGATAACGAACCATAGACCTGTAAATACCGACAAAAGTTCTCCCATAATTTTTTGAGCCGCAATGCCAAGGCTGCGTGCACGCACGCAACCATTAAAGCAGTCATTCAACACCGGCAAGAGTACCAACATGACAACACCAATATGTCAGGGAATAACAACCGACTAGCTTTGTCGTCATCGATGGAGAGCCGAGAGTACAAATTACCATTGTCGAGGACGTAGCAGCCGGGATAAAAAGTGCCAGGATAATCCTCCTCGCGGCAACAACGACAAAAGATCTAAAATCGATCTGGAGGCCCATACCTAGCAGATTGTAATCTTTCAGCACCACCATTGGCGTCGGGAAGGAGATCTCGTTGTCGAACGAAAGCCTGAAGATCACTTATTGCAGACGATGCCATCTCCATTAAGGGGAAACCAACAAGAAGACGACTACCATAATTCTAAAATAATCTAGTGAAAACATTATTTTTATTGAAAACTCCACACATAGATCGGGTTCACCAATCCTCCTGACGCCAGCGAAGCCGACCGAAGGAGGGGGAATCGATCTATGGAGGAGGCTGAAGTGGAGGCGGCTATGTATTTTGAGAGGCGGCAGCTGTCTTTTTCTGTTATTGGTGAGTTACAAGTTAACAACATAGATTGTAACTAGTAAGATTTAGTGATATCAAAGATTCAATGATATCATAAGAACTGTCAATTGAGAATTAGTCACGCCCTTTTCCTATTCCAACGTTTGAGAATCTGGCGAAAGACCTAAAACTATGTCTCACAAGGATTCGTTTATCTTACTCAACAAAAATGAAGAATTCGTTTATCTCACTGCCTGCTGGGTCCCACAGTGGCCTGGACGCACCTGTCAGCTGGGTCCCAGCACGGGAGCTTTCCCCACCGTCTGACTGGCCCACATGTCAGTCACACTGACCGGCACTTCCCACGCCCTCAACCATCCCCAACAACTATATCCTCAAAAACACTTGTTTCCAAGGAAAACCAATCGTACTTGTCCAAACCCTAACACCACCTCGCCGCCGGCGTCGTCCGCCTGACGGACGCGCCGCCAGGGAATCCCTGCCCCGCCTTCCAGTGGCCGCCCCCTGCCTGATCCGTCGCCCGCCCGCCCGCCCGCGGGATCCGGATCGGCTTCAGCCATGTCGAAGGCCAAGGTCTACGCCGACGTCAACGTGGTGCGCCCCAAGGAGTACTGGGACTACGAGGCCCTCGCCGTACAGTGGGGGTGAGTCGAATCCGCCAGTAGCTACACCTCGCCCTAGCCCTCAACTTCTTTCTTTTTCGTATTCCTTCGTTCCCGTGGCGAATCTGCTTCCTTTTCGTCGGTCGGCTCGTCGCGATAAGATTCAGGGGCAGGATACGTGTAGTGTTCTGTTCAAATTCTAGATGAGGTCTTGTGCCGTGCGGTTTGAGAGAGCTCCGCGCCGTAGATTGAGAATTCGAGATGCCAGATGTGATTGCTCAGACGATTCCGGCAGTTGCTTGATTGCTTTCTTGCAGTATCCGACTTCACTAGTCACTAAACCGATCCAACTGTTTTGTGATACTTTTATTTAGGAATTATGCGTCCATGGTGCACCCTCACGGTTTATTTGGAACCATCAATAGTTCTCTTCATCTTAAGAGAACTGTCAATAACTTTTGCCAAATTGGGCACCCAAATCCGACTGTCAGATGTGCCCATTTACGAGCAACATTCTCCATGGCCAAAATATTTTGTTGAATTGGACACCCATGCCCGTGTCCCAGATGCAATACTCATGACCTCTATATGTTCTAATTGTGTTGATTCTCACAGTTGCAAAAGCATGTTCTTTTATTAGTTTTGCAGTTTGTCATTTAAGCTGGACTGGTTATTTAGTGTTATTGCCAGTTCGCCAGATAATATAAGGCTTACGCTGGATAAAACTTACTGGTCTCTTCCTGTTGATACCCTAAATCTGATTAGTCAGATGCTATAAATCAGGCTCAACAAGTATGTACGCTACTGGAGCCTTGGTTCGTGATAGTAGATATGTGCACTGAACTTAATTATTTGCAACTATATTTTAAATACTCAAATGACCATAAAGCTCTGTTGCATAACTTATCATTAGGATCCAGGCATTTGCCTTATTTTCTTTGAGTTTGGCATGGGATTTTCTTGCTTTCGCATTCTTATATAGATGAAAAATGAGAGAACTGAAAGCACGAAGCATCAATTTGTAGAAGCTCGTTGCTTTGGCCTCCCTTTGTTTTGCATGTCCGTACAAGTGACATGAGATGTTTTCCAAAATCTAATAGTCGTTCTCTATTCGCTCTCCATCTTCCAGACACGAAAGAAAAACCTGTGCCTGGAGTAGTTTAACTGATTTTAATAGCTGGCATACTGCTGTTATCATTTTTGCTACTTTTTGTTTCGAATGTATGGTTATTAATCATTCCAGTCCATCTAAAAGATATGTTTGTGGCAACTTACACAATCTCCGGATATATTAGTATATCCACCCATGGGTTCTAACGAGTATTATGTTTCTTTTCAATCAGTGAGCAGGATGACTACGAGGTTGTCCGGAAAGTTGGAAGAGGCAAATACAGTGAAGTTTTTGAGGGAATCAATGTTAACAATAATGAGAAATGTGTTATTAAAATCCTGAAGCCTGTCAAGAAAAAGAAGGTAATCCATCTGCGACTTAAATGGCCACATGTTCTCTAAGATTTTAGCTTATGTTTCTCATGCTTATGCAGATCAAAAGAGAGATCAAAATACTTCAAAATCTCTGTGGAGGTCCAAATATCGTGAAGCTTCTTGATATTGTCAGAGATCAGCATTCAAAAACACCAAGCTTGATCTTTGAATATATTAACAACACAGATTTCAAAGTGCTGTATCCGACATTGACAGATTATGACATTCGCTACTATATCTATGAGTTGCTTAAGGTATCAATTTTTCTCAACTTTCTGTTGATGTTGTTTTCCAAACAAAATGACTAAACATAAAACCTAAATTTTGAAATACATACATCCTGTCTAGTTCCAAGTTCCAACATCTGGTTAGACTATTTCTTGAGACACTTTCTTGCGCTTGGGGAAAGGTATTTGTGCTAGTGAGGAAAAGAAGAATTCTTCCTTTGCTGTAACAAGCAACCACGCCAAGTCACTACTTTTCCCTCTTGAGGGGCAAACTACGTTTATCTTGATTTGGTTGCAGAGCTTTAGTTATTGTTATTCTAGTCGTGATTTATCAAACTGTTTTCATTTACGAGTGCAGGCTCTGGATTACTGCCATTCACAAGGCATTATGCACCGAGATGTGAAGCCCCACAATGTTATGATAGATCATGAGCTCCGGAAACTCCGTCTAATAGACTGGGGCCTTGCTGAATTCTACCATCCTGGCAAGGAATATAATGTCCGTGTTGCATCAAGGTAAGGACATACATGCTCGCTCTTTAATCATCTTAGACCAACTAGTTAATACTTAATAGCAGATAGTGACCTTATTGCTTGTGGACTTTAAAGAATTTGTTGTTGATCTTCTGGTCACTTGTGAAGCAATAGACAGACGGAAATTTACTTTATTTGAAATCCACTTTCTACGTGGAAAGATTATTCTTTCTGTACTACCTTCGTTCCATAATTCTTGTTGCAGATTCAGATGTATTTATGCACAAACTGTGTCTAGATACATCCAAATCAGCGACAAGCATTATGGAACGGAGGGAGCATTTGTTTTTTCATCAGTACAAATCTCAACTTCATAGCACACATCCTGTTATACATATAAGATTACTTTATTAAATATACTTTTCTTAGTACTTCAGTTGATGTGCCGTCTATAGCTTGCATATTCCAAATTCTTTCATACTTTTAAATCCCTTTTTACACATCCCACATCCACATGTTTCCTTGATGCATCTGTCACCCCCCTTCTATGCTCATTCTCAAAATATTTGCTGGCATTTCCTTTTTTCGCTGGGATTCAGGTACTTCAAGGGACCTGAGCTTCTTGTTGACTTACAAGACTATGATTACTCTTTGGACATGTGGAGTCTTGGCTGCATGTTTGCAGGAATGGTATGAACACCGTGATAGTACAGTTTAATATTATTCATAGCTTCGTTTTTGTGTCTCAAATTGTTTCAAATACAAATGGTGCTGATTTGTTAAAAAAATTGTTGATTGCAGATATTCCGCAAGGAGCCATTTTTCTATGGCCATGATAACCATGATCAACTTGTTAAGATTGCAAAGGTATTCAGTTTGTTCCTCGTATTCCAACATACTGTGTTCTGTAGATTCGTTGGCGGCATTTGATATTGCTTGCAATTGCCATATGTCATTTGCTATTAGCTACCTTAGTGACCGATTAACAGATCTGACTATTTAGGTTTCATGAACTCGTTCTCAGGTAAAATTAATTATATTACATTGTATTCATGCGGACATGTAATTACTAGCCTGGCTTTACCAGGTATCCTGTTTCATTAGAAGTCCCATTTCAGCTTTAAAAGCATGAGCACTAAATTCTGGTCACACCTCTGTATTCGCAGGTACTTGGAACAGATGGGCTAAATGCTTACTTGAACAAGTACCGAATTGAGCTCGACCCTCAGCTTGAAGCCCTTGTTGGAAGGTATATCGGCCACCAGACTTTCTGCTGCAAGATCTCTAATTTTCATGTGAATGACAGTTTGTGTGTTTTATTTCACCTGCAGGCACAGCAGGAAACCCTGGTCAAAGTTTATTAATGCGGACAACCAGCATCTTGTATCCCCTGAGGTTGTCATTGATACATGGATCTAAAGTATACGTCGCTAACATTTATCTGTTCCTGGTTTCTTAACAAGGGTTTTTCTCCATTTTAGGCCATAGATTTCCTTGACAAGCTTCTGCGCTATGATCACCAGGATAGGCTAACTGCACGTGAAGCTATGGTATGTCTCAATGTTTTCACCTGGTTGTTTTATAGCTTCCAGTCGTTTGTGTTGAATATCTATTTGATCGTACAAATCTACTGTCTTTTACTCATCTGCAGTCCCTTGTTTCTGAATGATATATTTGTTCGAGCATTTAATTACTAATCAGCCTGTTGTGCGACAGTATCCTAAGTTCTTAACCCACATATGTTTGGAGTAATGACAAAATGTTTCCTGTTCTGATTTGGAATCTGTATTTCAGGCACATCCATACTTCCTCCAGGTGAGGGCTGCAGAAAACAGCAGGACTCGTGCACAGTAAGCAATAGCAAGACTGTTGTGAACTGTCCAATGTGAGGCCATCGATGAAGCCGCTTCCTTTTGGCGACTTGGTCATGTATTTCAACTCGATAATGGTTGAATCAGCTGTGAAGAGCTGTTGTGGGAGAGCCTGTGGCGTGTGCCTAACGGCACGGGGGAGAACTGTGATTTGCTCCTCTTGTTTGTGTGTGGTAACCTGATTAATTGCAAGTTTGCAACACATTATTCATGTAACTTGTTTGGTACTATTGTATGAGTCTGCTTGTAAAGAATATCTTTGGTGAATTGGTTTGGATTCAAATTATTGCAGCCCTTCTCTTAGTAGCTTGTGACTTTTATTCTTTTTTGGATACTTGCAATCCCTGCGTTGGGCAATGATGGGCTCGCCTAATCTGTCAAATGTGGGATCTTGCGCGGCTGAGATAGAGTCTGATGGTGCAAACTGTGTCGCGGCAGAAGAATTCGTGTGGAATGCCTTTCACTTAATTGAAGTTCTAGATTTGTTTAAAATCGAACTTCTTTAACTCTGTCCAACTTTAGTTAAATGTTTTTATAATCATTTTAACTTGCAAAATTCACAACCCACGTTCTATAACTCCAAATACATCAAATACTATGCCTGTCGTTATCAGAAGAATGCAAGGAATATGAATGTTGTCATGCATCATTGACTACTTTTGCATATCGGCCAAAATGGATTATCATCCGAAACTTAATTAAATATGTGGGCATTTGATATTTACTTTTGTAAATAATTAATCCACTTGATCTTGCAAAACATGACTACTTTTGCATCTCTGGCTAAAATGGATCAACATCCTAAACTTAATTAAATGTGTGGGCGTTTGAGAATTTACTTTTGTAAATAATTAACCCATTTAATCTTGCAAAGCATGGACCCTCTGCCATGCATCAGACTTGATTGCGCATATCTCATGTTTATGTTTGTCTACTTTCTTGGCTGTGTTTGTTTCTTCTCGAGTACACGCATGTTCTGAGGAGTACGAGCAGGAATATGACTACACCACTCTGGAGGATTGTGCCTTTGCTACTACTTCTGATTTGACATGCGAGCACCGCACCTTCCCCTGCTTCTTATTGTTTTTGCAGTTTTGCCTCATGATGCTTTGTTCGAGTCACAGTGTCATATCCACATGTTTACCCTAACAACCCAAATGGCATCTACCTTGTAATTATTTACATGTTGTGTGGGTTTCGTGTTGCCTCATAGTGCATGCTTAGCCTGTCTGACTTGTGTTATCTTCATCAAATAATGTTGGGAAGTTGTCTATGCTTCAATTATGGATATAATTTGTTTGAGAGAATCATGGTTTACTTTAAACGTCAACAACCTTTTACTCTCTTTCAGCAGAGGCATTGGTGGGCTAGCTACTTGTATTGTGATGGCTCACTTGTGTCCCTCAGAACCTAAGTTCTTGCCATCAGTTCTCAGACTGAGCGCTCTAACCATACATGGGCTATTGGGGCCCCCTCGATCACTATTGGAATCTACAACCTCGTCCAGAGCAACAACTAGATTTGGGGTGTTTCCCTTTGGTTCTTGTGTGCCTTGTAACCCTCCTCCGTTTTATCTTGCACACACACATAGGTCTTTGGTGCCACTGCAAAGCGGGTCATCTCCCGTGTGTGATCTCTGATGCCACCTAGCACGGAGTCGGAAACAACTGGGTCCGTTTCAGATATTTTGGTCGGACTCTCGACATGGGTTAACTTAGTTTAGGTGGCTTCTTGGACTTGGTATGTAGTGAAGGAATGGGTTATGTTGTGAGATCCCGAAGGAAGTTTATTCCTTTAAAACTCTTGTTAGAGGGGGTGATCGAACACGATTGGTACAGTAGTGCACCCATGCAGGGTTAAATCTTTTCACAAAGCCGTGTTCGTAGTTATGAACGACTTAGAGAAATATTGCTTGGTCATAGGCAACTTACACTTGTTATACTAATTTATGTAGTAATATAGCACTACTACAATCAATAACTCATAAAATTGCCAATTGTGTGAGTCGTTTGCGCTTGCTTCCTCGTTGTGTGCAAAGGGGCGATGCATCCGCTATAGAATCTACTTGGTTTCTTATGCACTCTTACCTTGGTCTCTATTAGTTGAAAATTGTAGCGTATCTCTATAGGTTTAGTGCATCCTGAATTTGTTGCCGCTTAAGTCCACATACATCCTTTGATGACTTTCTTTGAGTCTACAAAGTGTGTCTGAGTACCTCACATACGATGACGGCTTGTTGACAAAGCTTTTAAGTCTCGTTAAGGCCTTGCTGAGTACACCCTTACCCTCGTAGGCCCAATTGCATTCTATCCGTACTTGGATGCTATTTTCTATGTTATTTATATCTTTGTATTGTATCCTTTGGTTAAAATTGGCTCCTTGGAGTCGTTATTGTAAATATTTTCTTTTCTGGGTTCTGTCCTGAACTTTTGTGATGTAACTACTTGTGAAATATTCCACTCGCATCGCGTACGTGTTGTGCTTGGTGGAAGTCCAAGGATCTTTATCATGCAGATTTGGTGGGAACCCTAAAATATGCATAGTACCGATTCAGAGGCGTCACAAAGATCCAAACGCAAGCTAAGTTTCACTAAATTCATCATGGAATTTTATTTGTAATATTTTATGCAGACTTTGTCAAACTTAAGAAAACGCTAGAACTTCATTTAATTTGATTTGAATCATATCAGACTAAAATAATACTACCTCCTTTCCTTTAGTGTAGTATGCATTATTTTTAGGAGAAAATCAATATGTAGGGTGTATTGTGTGCTAGTATCTTGTTTTAACAATTATTGTTGCGGAGTTTGACAAAAGAATGTTTTGGGGGCAAAAGACCAAACCAATTTTTTAAAAGAAACTGCATCAAACTAGAATTTGTAGACTTGAGACCAATATATATTAGTATTTTCCATATTGGTTGCAAAGTACATGTATGATGAGATTCATATATATATTGGACTACTTCATAATAGAACTAAACTATAGTACTCTACCAAAATATATTGCTTGGTCATACCGATCAGCCTTGAAAGTATGATTACCAAACCATGGAAGCATTACATATCAGCTTTTTGATTCGTCTTGCTTTTAAATAACGTTAAAACAGCCTCAAAATTGTACTTCTCAATATGATTTGGTAATGAATCAGAGACTGTACAACACTTATTTCTAGTTTGTCCTTTCGCTAAGATTACCTGGCGCATGATTTATTTAACATATGATTTTCCTCCTCCGGCTAATATTACCAATATTTTTGGCAATTGGCTCAATGGGGTCAATAAAAATGATAGAGCGTGGATACGAATTGGAATTTCAGGTGTATGTTGGTCTATTTGGACTAGAAATGACATTATTTTTAACAGACAAAAAAACTATTTTTTTGCAGGTTATCCGACGAGCAACATAGCAATGGGCTTTTCTTCTCCCGGAGGATCAGCGGGAGACTATGGTTACTGGGTGCAACCGTCTGCTAATGGTTACACGACACTTCTATTTCCAGGCTACTAGGTGGCGGCACACTAGTAGATTACAGAATGCTTAAGATGATACTGTTTTTTATTTTTCGATGGTTGATACATGTCTCAACCCTCTCTGATTTGTGGTGTAAAACGATTACTCTACTGAACTCCGCAATAAATATAAAGGCCGTGTGCATCGTTTCGATGCAGAGGCTGGGCGATACCCTATTTCAAAAAAAAGTTGTACTTCTCAGAAATTTCACGCTCTGTGAGGATTACTAAATTATTGGCAAAATTTCAACTTGAAAATGCATGTTTTACACTTGCGGTAGAAGTTGGTAGACAGACATGTAGAAGAAGTAACCTGACAATCAGATTGTAGACGGTGGCGGAGCCATACTCATCCACAGAGGAAAGCTATTGCCCTAGTAAACATCCTGCTAAGCACTATGTTTAAGCTAATTCCCAATGGAGAGTTGCCAGACGAGCCCGGGCGGGCCGCGCAAGGTCGCTGGCTCCGCCAATCGTAGATAGTATCTCTTCCCATCTCATCAATAGGACAATGACGAAGGTGAGTCAAGGTTGAGATATTTTTCAACTCTTCATCATTAGAAAGAAGAATTAACAACAAAAGGGTTTCAGCTATTGTTGTAATTCATAGCGGTCTTGTTAACAAGAATCTACTGGGTGATACTTCCTCGCGAACTCAGGTATATCACTACCTTTAAAATATTGGATCATTATGCCATTTGACCATATATTTCACTGTTTTGATGTAAAGCACTTCCACAACATTCCAGAGTGAAGAGAAATAAGACCCAAATGGAGCCTTTATGTCAAGAGCCCTGCATCTAGCAATGGAAATTCAGGTTTAGAGTTGTGTTGGAGACATATGTTGAAACAATCTTGATTCACACCGTAGTTCTAGTTTTGGTTTCAGTTTAAGTTTAGAATAACTAACGAGCAGTTGCATTGTTGACACCTCGTTTCAACTAGGATTTTCAGTAACCTAGTTACTTCTATAGAAGTTCCTTTGCATATTGTTTTGTCTTATTTGGATCGCGAATGTGCCTCTAATAAAGCCTCTCCCCATGGGACATTCACTTTGGCTCATAGGAGCATTTGCTCCTATTGTGTGAATCTGTTATCACCGGAATTTGACCAGGTCAGAGGTGGGCCGCGATCAAGATGGGCTTAAAGATTATATACGGAAGAAATACGTGAATCGGTCTTATATGCAAAGTTTGGGCTAGCATGCCCGTGTATCTGTAATATAGTAGGTCGTATCTTAGATTAGAAGATAGAGTTTGACCCGTGCACGGTTAGGTGCACGCCTGAATTAGAAAGTCCCTTGGACTATAAATATGTATCTAGGGTTTATGAAATAGACAACAACCAACGTTTAACACAACCAATCTCGGCGCATCGCCAACTCCTTCGTCTCGAGGGTTTCTTCCGGTAAGCACCATGCTGCCTAGATCGCATCTTGCGATCTAGGCAGCATAAGCTTATTACGTTGTTCATGCGTTGCTCGTGCTCGAAGCCTTTTTGATGGCGAGCAACGTAGTTATCTTAGATGTGTTAGGGTTAGCATTGTTCTTCGTATCATATGCTCGTCGTAGTGCAACCCTTATACATCTAGCCGCCCTTACACCTATCTTAGGTGTAGGGGCGGCACCCCGCTTGATCATTGTTTAGTAGATCCGGTCCGTTACGGTTGCTCCTTGTTCTTCAAGGATTAGTTTAATATCCGCAATAGTTAGGCCTTACAAAGGGTTGGAGGATCTAGCGGCGTGTAGGGTGTAGTCTGCTAGCCCTAGATAGGATGTTCCGGGGATCAACCTCGTGTTGGTTTTTAGGCCCTCGTCTAGGATTGGTTTACGATCACCGTACGCGAGCGCGAGGCCCAATCGTGAGTAGGATGATCCGATTATGCGGTGAAAACCCTAAATCGTCGTAGATCGCTTTAGCTTTATCTTGATCAAGCAGGACCACCATATATTCGTACACCTCGTACGAATCATGGGTGGATCGGCTCTTTGAGCCGATTCACGGGACAACCTCGAGAGCCGATCGAGGCTCGTATTTAACGTTTACGTGTATGCCATGCAGGAACTAAGCGAGGCATCATCCAACACCTTCCCGACCGGGTATAGGTCAGGTGGCACGCCCTTGCGACAGCATCGGACGTGTGACCGAAGGCTTTGCGGGCCGTCGCTCCGAGGGACCGGGGCCAGCCGCAGCCCCGAGTTGTTCCCGGCTCTACGGTGCTGCCGGTCGCTGCCCGCCGGTGGGTTTCGACCGCAACACATTCGCGGCACGCCGGTGGGACAATCTTCGACATCCACCGCATCGCCATCTACATCCGAGATGGCGGAAAGCACTCCGGTCAAGTACGAGGATCTGACTGACGAGCTCAAGAAGAAGCACGACGAGATCAAGGCAGTCCTCGAAGCCGACCTCATCGGCTCTTTCCACAGAACCCGCTCCCATGGAATCAGGTGGAAGGGGTTCTCACCTGAAGGCGCGCTCGATGGAGTGGACCTGTCCGCCCCGTCAGAAGAACGCACCAGTGTCGCCGCGTCGAGAGATCAACTTCATGGTGGCTCATTCGCTGCACCGCCACTCTGAGAGCCTGGTGAACACGTTGGAGCGTGTCGCTCTGCGCGTGATCCAGGAAATCATGAGCCATCAGTATTCTCCGTCAGGACCAGCTCTGGGGACTTACAAAGGAGAGATGCCATTCCAGTCCCGTCCACCGCTGCCGTTCGCGTTGGCAGCACCAGAAGTGCCGAACTCATCGGCATACATCGTCTACAAGATTGGTGGTGATCCTAGTGACTACCAATTCCTACCTGAGGCGCCCAAGGAGATCCCGCACGGATACATGTGCGCATACGTGCCGACCGGCAGCACCGGGCACTCTCGAACCAGGCCGCAACGGCAGGGGCCTTCGGGAATGCCAGGAGGAACGTCGGGAGCGGATCTCGAGAAGCGGACGTGGTCGGCTAAGTACGCTACTCCGACAAACCTCCGGAGCCCAGCTCCCGCAGCTGGCTCGAACCGGAAAAGCAAGCATGGCTGGCTAAGTATGCCACCCCGGCGAATCTTCGTGGTTCGACACCTTCAGCCATCACCGCGGATCAGATTTGTACAATTCGAAAGATCAGTTCGGCATGATGCCGAAAAGGAAGACGTTCGGCTATACCAAGCCGTACCCCAACGAGTACGAATTGATCCCGCTACCACCCAAATATCGGGTCCCTGACTTCACAAAGTTTAGTGGATCAGATGGTTCCAGCTCCATCGAGCATGTGAGCCGATATTTGGCACAGCTGGGCACGATCTCAGCATCAGACGAGGCTGCGTGTGAGGTTCTTCGCACAGTCCCTCACAGGATCGGCTTTCGGGTGGTACACATCGCTCGCCACCGAACTCGATCCGGACTTGGAAGCAGCTTGGAAGAGCAATTCCACATACAGCATCACTCGCGAGGCTTCCGAGGCTGGTATTGCCGATCTAGCACAAGTACGACGAAGCGCGGGGAAACAAGGTGTCGAATACATCCAGCGCTTCGAGACCATTAGGAACCGATGCTATTCGGTTCACGTAAGTGAAAAAGAAGCAGTCGAGTTGGCGGTGGTGGGTCTCTCATCATCGATCAAGGACGTGGCCTCCCAAGCGGACTACCCTTCATTGGCGCACATGGTGCAGAAGCTGTCAGTATATGAACAGCGCCACCCAGATGTTTACCAGGACAAATTCAAGCGTGCGGTGGTCCTGGTTGAGGCAGACGAGGATGAAGGTGTTGCGGGAGATCGAGAGGTAGCAGTGGCTGAGTGGACTCGGGCGGCAAGCCCCGTGTCTTGCAAGTGGGTTAAGCCACAAGGCCCTCCAAAAGGGTTCGACTTCGACGTGACCAAAACTGAGCAGATTTTCGACCTCTTACTCACGGAGAAGCATATAAAGGTACCCGAAGGCCACAAGATCCCCACGGTGCAGGAGCTGAACGGAAAGCCATACTGCAAGTGGCATAACACGTTCACCCACACCACTAACGACTGCAGGGTGTGGCGTCAGCAGATCCAAATGGCGATAGAAAAATGGCGGTTAATTTTTAACCAGTACGCCATGAAGGTCGACACACACCCCTTCCCCGCCGTTAATATGGTGGAGTGTACTTACCATGGAGGGTGCCAGCCAGATTTCTCGTGCAATATCAACATGGTGGGACCTGGGCACCACGCTGGTAAGGACGGAGATGAGGGCAGCTGCTCTCATAGCGAAGACACGAGAGGAAGCCGCTCCACGCGATCGGCTCCGCCACGACGGCAAGCGCTACGTCACGGAGGGAGAAGTGAAGAACATAAGATATCGGCGACCTCTCTGCGATCACCTCCTCAACAAGTATGTGAGTCGAGTATGACCAACGCCGACGATACAACGACGATGATGAAAAGGATCGTCTGGCTAGGGACGACAGGAGACGTCGTCGGCATGATCGCGACGAGGAGCGATATGAGCGCCACGCCAAGGAAAAGTCGAGGGAGCAAGACGACGTGGATAGGCACTGGGACTGCCCCTTCTTTAGACACTCGCTGGGATTCAGGAATGAGCCGATTGCCTACAATCGGCAATTGCCCGTAATGTAAACAAAGGAAGAAGGATGCGGCTAACGTGTCCGTGTTCAAGCGTCTAGGGCCTCTCCCGCCTCGGAACAAGCATGCCTGAGTCCGCTCGGGTGGAAGATCTCGAGGAACTAGAGGATGATGATGAAGAAGACAAGTATCATCGGCCAAGGTGGTGCCCTGATGGGCTCAGCCGTTCCCAGAAGCGAAGGGTTCAGCGTCTGCGTGGGTTGGAGGAAGCTGAAAGGTTATACCTGCACACGTTGAGGAAGGCACGGCCTGATCTGGCCGCCAAAATTCAGCGAACCCTGGACGAAGAAGGTCGGCTACAAAGGAAAGAGTGGCGCCACAGACAAAAGAAAGCCGATGATGAGACATCGGCTGGCACAAACATGGTCTCCATCCTTCCAACGGAGTTTAGTGCTCCAGGATTGGACGATTGCGAGCGCATCGACGTGACAAAGGATGGGGTTAGGTTGGTTTCATCCACCGGCCTGACCGTGTAACAAAGCAGCGTCTATGGACAAACGTGGCGATGCCGATCCAAGAGATCGGCCCCAAGGATCTATGGAGGGACATTACAAAACCTTCATCGAGCAAGCAACGTGGAGGCCGATTCCAGCAATCGGCCAAAATTATCCTCGCTATACATTCTACCTGGGTTCAACATTCGATCCAACAGGGAATACCTGAAGAGCCGATACCATCAAGTCCCTTGAAAGAATCGGCTCGGGGGGCACCTAGGTGGATAAAACACGAGGATATGAAGTAGGAGTATCTTTCAAATGCCCAGCAGCCCAAGATATTCTTTGATGATGGGTATTGAAGTATGGGGGCCGATAAATAAATCGGCCGAAAAAAAAATTCAAAATTTTTTAAGCACAGCCGATGCAGCAGACATCGACTTAAGGATAGAAAGCCGATGCATGGCCATCGCCTCAAGGGATACAACTGTTATAAGCAGAGACGCAATGGAGCAGGAAGTGGGTCACGAAGAGAGACTCTACTGGAAGAACTCCTCAATGGAATGCCTTCTTGCGAGTACACAAGTCCACAATATCAGCTGGGGCGGTTTGAGGGATCATGACCCTGACCAATGCCAAGAGCAGCCTGGACGTGCAGATCAGGTTAAGGATGGGTTGCATCAGATCCGCCGAAGGGAAGGAGCCGATCTGACCTGCAAAGGCGCGAGAAGTGGACTGAAGAAGCTCGGGGGGCAGCTCACCCTGAAGGTTCTCTGCTCTGGGGAGCCGATTTTGTTGGAATCGGCTGGCTCTGCATGATAGTTCTCTCAGACATGATCTAGCCCAGGTCCATTTGTCTGAATGGCGTGCCCTCGTCTCTGTTTCGCCTTGACTGAGACTCGGGGGGCAGCTGGCCTGGTGAATGCTCTGTTTTTGAAAGCCGATTGGGTGGCCATCGGCTAGTCCTGCGCTGCGATTTTCGTCAAGGGTGGTGATCCGGCGGAACTCAAACTCATTGATCGAAAGGATGAAGAATAGATCATGAAGGCTTGATGTGCTGATATCGGCTTATTGAGTTTTGACCAGGATTGCTGTCACCCCGTGGTCGAAGAGATGAAGGGCGGATTATGAGAGACCGATGCATTGCCATCGGCTCATTGAGAATCAGTTTAAAAGAAATCGGCAAAATCAAATTGGGGAAACTTCTTCATTAATGAACAGGATTTCTTACAAAGAAAGAGCCGATTGCTCAAAGGAGGAAGAACAAAAGAAGGGTCTATTGACCAATCTACTACTACTAGGCCTACACTAGTAGATCCTAATCTACGGGCCATCGCTGCCCTCGTCGTCATCCTCGGAGCTCTCATCGGCACTACTGCCGATGGGCTCCTCGTCGCTGCTCCCGTAGCCCTCTACGGGAGCTTCATCCTCCTCTTCATCGTCGCTGTTGTCGTCGTCCCACCACATGCGGAGGCGTTTCGCCGGCGGGTAGCCCTCGAGGGAGTCGTCGTCGTCGTCTTCCTCTTCCTCTTCTTCAGAGGAGGGACAGCCGTCCCAGGGGAACTGGTCATCCCCGCTCTCCGATTCCAGTTCCCCGTCAGCGAGGAACTGGAGATCTTCATCCCCACTGGTCAAGGACTGGTCGTCCTCGGACCAGATGGAGGAGGCGTGGTCTTCCTGGTCCCATTCTTCTGGTGCGCGGATGTCCTCCGGCGTCTCGCGGGAGGAGGAAGACCCATAGGAGAGACTGGAAGAGGAAGAGGAGGCAGAAGACATGGTGGCGCAGGAGGGTTTTTTGGGTGCTAATGCGAGGGGGATGAAGGAGCGAACTGTTTGGAACATTTAAATAAAGGGGCTATAATAGAAATTCAATGCCACAGCAGTTTCCGAGGAGGCGGTGCCCAAAGACAGCGGTCAAATCACGCGGAATAGTTGAGAAGACAGGGCATCATGATGGGGAATGCTGCGACGGTTCTGCTCTGCCATGACATGACCCGACAAAGAAAAACAGCGTAATGATTTTGGAAATGTCATTTCCAAAACCAGGGGGGCATGTGTTATCACCGGAATTTGACCAGGCCAGAGGTGGGACGCGATCAAGATGGGCTTAAAGATTATATACGGAAGAAATACGTGAATCGGCCTTATATGCAAAGTTTGGGCTAGCATGCCCGTGTATCTGTAATATAGTAGGTCGTATCTTAGATTAGAAGATAGAGTTTGACCCGTGCACGGTTAGGAGCACGCCTGAATTAGAAAGTCCCTTGGACTATAAATATGTATCTAGGGTTTATGAAATAGACAACAACCAACGTTCAACACAACCAATCTCGGCGCATCGCCAACTCCTTCGTCTTGAGGGTTTCTTCCGGTAAGCACCATGCTGCCTAGATCGCATCTTGCGATCTAGGCAGCATAAGCTTATTACGTTGTTCATGCGTTGCTCGTGCTGAAGCCTTTTTGATGGCGAGCAACGTAGTTATCTTAGATGTGTTAGGGTTAGCATTGTTCTTCGTATCATATGCTGTCGTAGTGCAACCCTTATACATCTAGCCGCCCTTACACCTATCTTAGGTGTAGGGGCGGCACCCCGCTTGATCATTGTTTAGTAGATCCGGTCCGTTACGGTTGCTCCTTGTTCTTCAAGGATTAGTTTAATATCCGCAATAGTTAGGCCTTACAAAGGGTTGGAGGATCCAGCGGCGTGTAGGGTGTAGTCTGCTAGCCCTAGATAGGATGTTCCGGGGATCAACCTCGTGTTGGTTTTTAGGCCCTGTCTAGGATTGGTTTACGATCACCGTACGCGAGCGCGAGGCCCAATCGTGAGTAGGATGATCCGATTATGCGGTGAAAACCCTAAATCGTCGTAGATCGCTTTAGCTTTATCTTGATCAAGCAGGACCACCATATATTCGTACACCTCGTACGAATCATGGGTGGATCGGCTCTTTGAGCCGATTCACAGGACAACCCGAGAGCCGATCGAGGCTCGTATTTAACGTTTACGTGTATGCCATGCGAGGAACTAAGCGAGGCATCATCCAACACCTTCCCGACCAGGTATAGGTCAGGTGGCACGCCCTTGCGACAACATCGGACGTGTGACCAGAAGGCTTTGCGGGCCGTCGCTCTGAGGGACCGGGGCCAGCCGCAGCCCTGAGTTGTTCCCGGCTCTACGGTGTTGCCAGTCGCTGCCCGCCGGTGGGTTTCTGACCGCAACAGAATCTACATTTCGAAGTTTCAAAAAAATACTAAACTAAATTTTTTCATGTACATCTACACATTTTATGTTCGTACACAAGTTTTCAAAAAAAACTATAAAAATTTGTGGCTCCAGTAAAAAAGACAAATTTTGATGCTATAACACGACTACGTACAGGACATTTTTTTGTCTTTTTTGTACACGCCACATAAAATATTGTTTCTCCATAAAAACTTGTGCACTAACATAGAATGTCACGATGTACAACAAAAAATTATGTCAGAATTTTTTGACATTTTTAAAATTGTTTTTTAATTATTTTGTATAATAGGAGCATTTGCTCCTATGAGCCAAAACGCCACCTCCCTCTCCCCATCTGCTAAAAAGGCAAGGAGCGACGAGGAGATCGACAACAAGGAAGGGTAAGCCTAAAACCTGTTGTCGGAGTTACATGCTATAGAAGTTCCATTGCATATTGTTTTTTCTTGCTTGGATTGGGAATGTGCCTCTAAGAGGGCAATTCCTCAGGCTTTACATGCTTACTTATAGCGTAAACTTTTGCTAGAGTGTTTGAACAAGGTTGGGGATTGTCAGTGACTTCGAACTTTCCACTTTTGCAAGTAGAGACTTAAGGTGCTTTGGGGGGAAACAATTAAGATGAGGTTTTAATTGATGGAGTTTTTTCAGTCAAATATTTATACATAGCCTTGGAAACAAAAATTGAATCCTTGATCTTAGAAAGCTTATTCTTCCTCCAGATGTGGGCGATTTGGCTCGTCTTTCTACTTCCTTTTCAGAGCTCCATGGCGGAGGAAGAAGATGGGATGAAGAGAACAACATTGTTTCCTGGAGCGCATCATTAACGACGTCTCATCAGCCTCGGTCCGCTCATAGCTGAAGGATGGCTGCTCCAAGCTCCGACGCCGATTTCAGAGTCATCTCTCCTAAAAATCTTGACTAGTGTGCCAAAAGGGAGGACCTTTTGTAGCTTCACTGTGGTGTGCCTCGTTTTCTCCGTCCCAAGTGGCCTAGTCTCGGCAACGGTGCAGATGGGCGTGCTTTGAGGCTTCGATCCAAACTCGGTGGAGAAGGACATGGATAAGTACCAATGTTGAAAATTGGTAGGGTATGGATAGAGTAGAGCAATACCATACTCATACCCATAGTGGTACAAAACTATACCCATACATACCCACTGGCATGAAGCTTTACACATACTCATGACAGGTACCCAGCGAGTAGCTCAAATGATACACAAGTTACTCACAGTTTTATATTTGTCGATAGCATATTTGATTCAAAAAATAAATTATCTGAATTCAATAACATGTAGTTGAGTACATGACAATTACCAAAATTTAGAAATCACAATCTCATACTCTAATTCATAAGTCAACAAGAGTAAACATGTCCCATGATAATTTCATAATGAACGGATAGGATATGAGTGTACACACTGGTATTAGCCTATAACCGTGCTCTACCCATGACTTAACGGTAAGGTACATGTGCTACCCATTGGTATAAAGTGCGCTCATACCATGCCTAGCAAGTGGTACGTTCTAAAGGAACAAAGTTCATGTGAGTTATGAATTCATAGAGCATGTTTTTATCTGCGTGATTATTTTAGAAAGATTTG
Organism: Lolium rigidum; assembly: GCF_022539505.1. Lineage (NCBI taxonomy): Eukaryota > Viridiplantae > Streptophyta > Magnoliopsida > Poales > Poaceae > Lolium > Lolium rigidum. Next base: position 179,396,385 of record NC_061514.1, on the reverse strand, counting down.
AGATTTTGTAAGCAATTAAGCATACCATTCGACCTTTCATAAAACTCATCATCATGGATTAGTATAGAACTACAGATGTTCGGTGTAAATTACAACATGCATTGGTGAAGGAAGTTACAGAAGGTATCGTTAGACGGAGGAGGCGTTTTGGCTCATAGGAGCAAATGCTCCCATTATACAAAATAATTAAAAAATAATTTTCAAAATGGCAAAAAATTCTGACATAATTTTTTTGGTGTACATCATGACATTCTACGTTAGTGCACAAGTTTTCGTGGAGAAACAACATTTTATGTAGCGTGTACAAAAAAGACAAAAAAATGTCCTGTACGTAGTCATGTTATAGCATCAAAATTTGTCTTTTTTACAGGAGCCACAAAAAAATTTAGTTTTTTCTGAAAACTTGTGTACGAACATAAAATGTGTAGATGTACATGTAAAATTTTATTTTAGAATTTTTTGACACTTCGAAATGTTGATTCACATAATGGGAGCAAATACTCCTATGAGCCAAAGTGAATATCCCTCGTTAGACTTGCTAACATGTTTGATGAGATAGCCAACTTTTATTTTTTTTTCTTTGATATACACATTATATATTTTTCTATAATAAAGAACAATGGTATTGTGTTGAATCATCTTATCTCAAAGCCTATCTGCCGACCAAACCTAGATGCCGATGCAGTTATCGTGAACAGTGCGGATTACTATGAAATTTGAGATTTTTTGAAAATGTTGATGTGTCCAACACGCTAACGTCAGGATTATACAGGGGATTTGGACCTACCTATAAGAGCATCCCCACTCGTTTGGCCTCCCCACGCCGAAATCCGGACTAAACAACCGCCGGATTGGACGAAATAAAGTCGTGGGGAGAACCATATTTCCAGTCGTCCACCCGGAGTTCGCCGGACATAGTCGAAATTCAAACAAATCGTCGTCCCGCTACAAAAACGGCCAGTTGATCGGCAAAAGGATCAGCCACATATCGGCGATCAGAGGAAAATTACACTGAAACAGGGGCGTCGGGAGTCCCGCATGGCACGACGGTGTCCGATGGTCCAGTTTCCTCACACGCCGTGGTCGAAGCGGCGGCCGACGTCGCATCGGCGGCGGCCGACGTCGAAGCGGCGACAGTCGACGTCGTGAACCTGGGCGTTTGGCCGTAGGTGGCCTCTTGGAACATGGCAGGCGACGACGGCGAGAAGCTCGAAGGGGAGAAAGTCGACGGGGAACTGCTAGTACCTTGCATCGGCCATTGGCCGGGGAACATGGCGGCGCCGCCTCCGCCGCGAGCATGGCCCATGCTCATGGCCATGGAGACCTTCCTCGCTTGTTCGTCCTGGGCGGCGGCCGCCGCCCTCTTCGCGGGAGTTTTTTCTCCCTCTCCGCCCTGCCGCTTGTTTCGACCTGGCGCCGGAGCTCGTCCGCCGCCCACTGTGCGTTGGACATACCCGGCGGTCGCTCCTTCGGCGCATGCGGCTTCCTCGCCTTCGGCGGCATGGTGGTGGACGAGAAGACGAGGAGGAGAATAGAGATGCCTATCCACAAATTCGGCGGAAGAGAACGGGGATATGCAAGCAAATTGGAGGGAAATGGACAGGATTTGGCTTTCCTGTCGCCGACTACCAGGGTCCACACGACGTTTCGCGCCAAATTCTTTCGTCCGGAGTCCCCGAGCGCGCCTCGGGGGACCGGGGATGGCGTGGGCTCGCCGGATGGATGAAGGGCCAAATCCGGACGAAAACGAGGAATCGGGGTCACGACTGGGCCAAATTTCGCCGTCCGGATGGAAAAAACGGCGCTCGGGGGCCTCGTCGGGGAGACGAGTGGGATGCTCTAACAGATTACACCAGAGGTTAGTTTCTGCAGCAAATCCTTGTAGTTGGTGCTCTGCGCAAAAGGAGCACATTCTCAAAGAGTGTGATTTGTGCATTCTCCTCTTTCTGCTTTTGATACTCCTCAGTCTCAAGGAGTAATAATAATGCATCAAGTTTTTAAAACTGTTGTCATTGCTTGCAAGCTAGCCAACTCTTTTCTTCTTTGCTATGCATTATTTATTTATTTATTTTCTAATAAAAAACTGAAACCTTGCAAAACTGAGCAGTTTATTGTACCTTTTAGCTTTGGACGCTAATGCAGTTGGAATGCTCATGTTTGATGCAACAAGACATGGCTAACTGTGGCGCAGCAGCAAAACCAGAAAGGCAAGGTTACATCAATGTCACAGAGCGTGAAACATATCTAAGAACGAATTTCGTGAGAACACATTCACCCAAGACGAGTAACAACAGTCTAACAGATCCACACAGAATTAATATATTGTAGCACAACATGCTGATAGTGAACGATCACATAGTAGATGGGCACACAACCAAAGCAGCTGGGACTGCAGCATACCGAAGTCCAGACCCAAACTTAGGGCAACAACCAGACAATGCGGAACATGATAATACTAGGTGGATTACGACTCTCATTTATGTGTCTCGCTCCCTCCGATCTGGCAGATGTCACTGCTTGAGGTGGGGGAAGCATTGGGTGAGTTCGCTCTTGGGATGCTTCGCCTCGGCGTGTTCCTTGCACTTTGCTTCAGAGGTGGTGCAGATGAAAGTCTGCATGCATATCTTGCACTGCATTGATAAAGAAGAATGGATCAGATGGCCGTGCAAGTGTTTCCTAGCAGAAAATTTTAGGCAGAAAGCTCAAGACAAGCCCATTTTCTAGCAGAAGATTACAAAGATACACACGATAATTCATAGCATATCCATAGATCAGCCTAATGTGCCAAACTAAGCCAATGAACTACTTAGCTACCGTGGCTATGATGCACATGAATTACCACACAAGAACTTGATGAACTTATGCCAAAGGTTACCATGTTGTGAACTTGATGAACTTATGCCAAAGGTTACCATGTTGTGAACAGTTGGGCTCTAAAAGAGCTGAGTTTTCCATCAAAGGTAAGAATAAGAAAGTCTAACCTATTTGGCATCTTAGGTTAAGTTGAACACATTATGAAACAATAACAGGAATTATACTAAAATACACTGTAACGCGGTCTCCCAGATATCCCTTCTTCCCCAATAGATCCTAGTGACACTAATCTTCAACTAACAACAAATAAGGTGTGGCATCCAAATCCACAACTAGTTTACACAAGCATATCATTTCCTTGGTAGTAGCCAAAAGCTAGTCCAGACATGTTAGATCATGCCACACTAAGCTAGTCCAGACATGTTAGATCATGCCACACTAAGCTAGTCCAGACATGTTAGATCATGCCACACTAAAGCTGAAAGGCTCTATATCTCCTTAAATTCACATGGGTCCCTTACCCATCAAACAGCAAAACACGCTGCAAACAAGGATCTCTCGATAGGCTATATACATGTATATCTATCGTCTCACAACTAGATAACTCAAGCGTAAGGAAGATTAATGGGAATTAGGTCATAAAACCTGTCAGATCTGTGCTCAAAGAAGGAATTTCTTGTACAACCAACTTGTGCAATCAAACATACCAGTATGTCGCTACACTAGCAACAGTCATATATATCAATCAAAAGAAAACGACTCCCTTCGATGCTATCGTCGAAATCAACAAATATGGTCCAAAAACCCTACCGACAATTGTGGGAAAGGAAATGCCAAATCAGCACGAGACCTAGCGAGCGAATCGATGTTTCAATTCAACGAATTGACCGTTAAACGTCTAATTAAGAAATTTTACAAATAATAGTCTCTTGAGGGAAAAAAATCCCCAAACGCGAGCGATAGGGTTAGATCGATTGGATGGATCGGATGGGCGGGATTAGTCGGCGGACCTGGATGTTCATGGCCTTCTTGTTGGCCTCGAGCTGGCTCCCTGCAAGGGATCGGAAACAAAACGGGGAGGGGATCAGATCAAGAAGACGAACAAGATCCGGCGAGGAAGAGGGGGAAGGGGAATTAGACTCCGCTTACCCTTGCCGCCCTTGAGCTTCTCGAGGTTCTTCTCCCTCGCCATCTTGGACTTCTGCGCGTTGCCGCCGCCCATGGCTGCTGATTCCTCGGTCTGAGACGAGACGATGCTTTTCTGGTTCGGCGGAAATTTGGTGCTGGGGAAAGCAAGAAAAAGGAGGCGGCGACGTTTAATAGAGGTGGAGGTGGAACCGGGGCAGGTCGCCGTTGGCGTCTATCAATCGCTCGCGGGCAACTTGGGCGTGCCCGTGTCCGTGTGGACCCCGGCGTGGAGAAGGTGCAATCTGGACCGTCCGTTACGCCTGGTATTTCCAAGGTCTGGAACCATCGCTGGTTTGTCACAAGTTGTGAAAACTGGCACCTTGTTTTGTTTTGTGCACACCTACCACCGGAATCTGTTACCCGTGTGAGTTCTTCCCTAGGGTTTTGACAGCACCTTCACTTGCATTCCTTTCGAGGATACTTCGTGGAGAGATGTATCGGTTTTATAGAAGAAAAAAGGTCCAGCGTTACAACACACTCTAGGAACATGCACCACAGAGTGCAACCCCACGCTGCAGCTAGGCAGCACACACATGCTACGGCGGCATCTCCACTTATCCACTACCGCGAGGGCGTCTTTGAACAACCCAGCCGCTCTCCAGAGCTCGGCCTCATCGGTGATCCGCGCTAACACCGCCTCTCTCGAGGGGGACGCGCCCTCGAAAACCACGTCGTTCCGGTGGCGCCAGAGGCACCAACATACAAGCGTGATCCCTGTCCAGAGATCTCGGTCCTTCCCCGGGCCGTCCCGCTTTCCTTGTAACCAGCGAACAAAGCGGGTGTTCGCCTGCGGCATCCAGCCGAGCTTTCCCCACCAACGCAGGCAAACGGACCTCTCGCGCCAAGACACATCCCACTAGCACATGATCCAGGGACTCCTCTACCTGAGCACAGAAAGGGCACGCCACCGGGTGCGGAAGGCCTAGTCTGCTCAACCTGTCGGCCGTCCAGCGCATGTTCCTTGTCGCTAACCAGAGGAAAATCCTGCAGTTCGGCGGGGCTCGCGAACGCCAGATCTGCAAAGCTCCAGCCATCTCTATCCTGGCGCCAAACATCGCACGATAACAGGATCATGCCGATTAGGAATAGTTGTTGTCCCATCCCCATCGAAAGTTGTCCTCCACACCCTCCGAGAGGACAACATCTGCCAAACGGTCTGCCACTTGGAACAACTCCCTGATCGCCGGCGCCTCTAGGTCCGGGGAGATGTCGTCCAGCCATCCTCCCAACAACCCGTCATGTACCCTCCGCAGCCTAAGGGCGCGCTTTGGCACAACCGCAAACAGATTTGGTGCAATATCCCGCAATCGTCCATCTAGCAACCACTTATCAGTCCAAAAGTAGGTGGACTTCCCGTCCCCAATCATGGAGTAGGTTGCCCCCTCAAAGATCAGTCGAACCATAGAGGGGGCCTGAATGTTGAACTCGCCCCACGGCCTGGTGTTATCAACTCGCTGCAGCCACAACCACCTAGCTCTCAAAGCCATGTTCATCATTCTGAGGTTGGGGATGCCAAGGCCACCCCACTCCTTGGGTGTGCAGACTTTGTTCCACGCTACTAAGCAGTGGCCACCCTTGATGTCCTTCCTTCCCTTCCAAAGGAATCCCCTCATAATCTTTTCAATTGCTACCAAAGTCTTAACCGGGAGGTCAAGGGACATCATGGCGAAGATTGGCATTGCCGAGAGGGATGCCCGGACCAAGTCAAGCCTTCCTCCTTTGTCTAGCAGCGAGGCCCTCCACTCTGGTAACTTATTGGCCACGCTATCCACGAGGTATTGTAGTTGCAGTGCGCTTGGCTTCCTCAGTGTGAGGGGAAGCCCAAGTACCGGAAGGGGAAGGGGACCACTGAGCATTGCAGCTCGTGGTCTATGATGATCATGTCAGCATCAGAGCATCGGATGAGGTTTGCAGAACACTTGTCCATGTTGGTGCGGAGGCCTGAAGCTGCTGCAAAATCTTCCACCACTATAGCAAAAACCCTGAAGTCGGCCCTCGTAGGGCGCAAGAAAGTCACCACGTCGTCAGCATACATCGATGTGCGACAACATAGTCCGGATGCTGCCAAGGGGGTGAGCAAACCGACACTGCCAGCCTTCTCGATCATCAGGTGCAGCACTTCCATGACCAAGATGATGAGCTGCAGAGACAGAGGGTCTCCTTGTCTATGTCCACACCTGTTGGCAATCCGCGAGCCGGGAATGCCATTAAGTAGCACATGTGTCGATGTCGTGGAAAGGAGAGCACAAATGACCGCCAAAATCCTCTCCCCAAAAACTAGCTTCCTGAGGACGTCAACAAGGAAAGCCCAATCCACAGAGTCAAAGGCTTTGGTTATGTCCAACTTTAGGAGCACTATCGGAGTTGAGCTGCTATGAAGTTTGCGAGCCATCCCTTGTACCATCATGAAGTTGTCATGCAGACTTATTCCACAAACAAAAGCACTCTACTGCATCCCCACCATCTGGGGAAGGACCGGTGCAACTCGGTTGGCAAGTACCTTTGCCACCAGCATGGCAACGCCATGAATTAGGCTAATGGGCCTGAAGTCCTGAACCTCTTCCGTGTCGTCCTTCTTCGGCAGAAGAGTGACAAAGGCTTGGTTTACCGCTCCGAATCAACGGCTGTCCCGTCGGGAGAGGGAGTTGAAAGCTTCCATGACATCTGCTTTCATAATATGCCAGCATGACAGGAAGAAACGAGCTGAGAAGCCATCTAGTCCAGGGCATTTATCCAGCGGCATGCCCTTGATGGCTGTCCACACTTCCTCCTCCGTGAACGCTTCGTTGATATGTTGGAGGTCAAGAGAGGGAAACCCGTGATAATCCAGATCCAGAGTGAAAGGTCTCTCAGCCATACCGCCTAGCAAATTATCAAAGAAGGAGTCCACGGCCTCTGCCTTCTCATTGTGCTCAGTGACTCGCACATTATCAACAATGAGGTGTCCGATGAAGTTATTGCGCCTTTTATGGCTCGCATGAAGGTGGAAGAAACGTGTGCATGCTTCACCCTCCCGCAACTAGAGGATGCGGGAACGCTGCCTAGCAATCGTCAACTGTCTAGACTCCATATCAATGTCAAAGCGTAGTATCAACTCGGTGGTCAAGAGGATTTGCATCTTCACACTCCCAATGAACTTGGAGCTCCAGCTGGCTAGCCGCTTTGTCGTTGCTCTGAGCTTGAGGTCCAGGCCCTTGAAGGGATTCACATCATGGTGTTGAGCATTCCACACTTCCTGAACCACCTCGAGGAAGCCATCAACTTTAGGCCAGAACGACTGGAACTGAAATCTATGACCGCGCTGTAGGTCAAGGGTTAGACTCAACACCAGAGGGCAATGATCAGACGGTCCACTGGACATGGCAGATAGGAAGGCGTCTAGGAATAGATATTCCCAATCCACAGTTGAGAAGACCCTGTCAAGCTTCTCCATAGTTGGTTGCGCACGCTCATTTGACCAGGTGAACCTTCGTCAATTGAGATACACCTCCTTGAGCTCAAGGTTCGAGAGGGCCCGCCGAAAGGAGCCCAACATGTGGTGGTGAATAACACCTTGACTCTTATCTTCGGGGTTTACAATGAGATTGAAATCCCCAACCACCATCCACGGCCCAGCATGCAAGTCCCAGATATCCTGCAGTTCCTGTAAGAAGGAACGCCTATCCGCGTCGCTCTGAGGCCCATACACTCCTGTGAACCACCAACTCACGGTCCCTCCAATCGTGATCTGCGGGGAGGTAGAAAAACTCGTCGAAGGCGGGTCCAAGACATTCCCGCACCACACGATGGAGGCAAACCACAGCCGCTTGCGAAGGGGAGATAGCCTGGGATACCGCAAGATGACGGACAGGTGAATTTAGCCCACGCGCATTCCAGATGGCAATACAAAGATCAGCAACATCCATTATTACAATCCAGGGAAACATGTACACTTAGCGCGGCACGATGCACTTAAGTAGGAAAGAAGGAGAAGCTAATCAGAGAGGCACTCCACTGGTGCATCAGAGGCAGAGATGAGATCATCCGATGTCCAACCGAAGAGGCGAAGAACTACGTCCAGGTGCTGCTGACGAAAGGGTCTGGTGAAGAGGTCGAGATAGGCATCCAGGGTGTCACCCCCAATGGTCTCTCCCTCACGAGCAATACCCAACCTGGTGATCAACGCTCGTTGCTGCTGTCGAATGGGGGTGCCTTGTGTAAATCTACCACAGATCCTTCCTCTACACCTTACCGGACCAGAGTAGACCTTCATCTTCCTGCACTGCTTGGCAAGCCTGCCGAGCACAGTGAGATGGAATTCCTGCAGGAGTCTCAGAAACAAGCAAAACCCTGCCCTATCCCCAAGCTGATGGTTTCCACGGCCGCAGGCCTTGCCGCAGGGGCCTTGTGAACAGGTGAGATGCTGACCGAGAAGTACTCCAAAACATACCTGGGCGAGTCCCCATCCACTGAACCAACGGAAACTTCGGGTGAGGTCCACCCCTGCCAAGATGGAGTGGCAATGACACCGGGCCCGGACAGCTGGCAGTTTTGAACTGGGTCAAGTTCCACGGTTTGGTCAAACAAGGATACCAGCCTTCCTTTTTCCACCGAGCAAAACGGAGCAGTCCTGCACTCCCCTTCTGTCGAGGGTACTCCTCGGCAATGCCCTCCGATTGGGGCTTAGGGTTGATGGAATCTTGTAGGTTGACACGAGACATCAGTGAACAGACAAGCGGGGAGAGCGATTTACCCAGGTTCGGAGCCCTCGATGAGGTAAAACCCTTACGTCCTGCGTGTCTGATCTTGATTATGAGAATATTGTGTTACAATGGGGTGCCGAAGGTTTCGGCTGTGATCTCGTCGAGAGGCTAAGTGCTATGGCGACCTAGCTCTAGACTTCTGCTGGCTAAAGTTGCTAAGATTGATTGTGTTCCTCGGCAGCCCCTCTCCTGGCCTTTATATAGGAGGCCAGGTCCCAAGAGATCTGTCAGGGTACGACTAGTTTTACAAAAGGTCTAGCTCTAAACTTTCCTTGTTCGGCTTCCTGCTTGTCTTGTTCTCCAAGGGAACTTCTCCTGCACCGCCCCTAGTGGCCCACCTTGTCGTCGAGTATCTTCATGGGCCTCCAGTTGGGCCGTACAGGATAGGGCAATATCAGTTACCCGAAGGGTAATGCCCACGTCACCTTCCTTCCACTCCGATTCGTCTTCAACTGCTTCCACACCGCCACGTGTCGGCACCGGAGTGGAGTGATCTGTGCTGCCCATGCACGTAACGCTGGCAGGGGACAGCGTTGGGCCCGGCCTGGGGGGATCTTCCTCGAATATGCTCCGCACCCAGCCCAGGGGCGCCACGGCCCATGCGTCGCGACCGGATCGGACCCGTCTAGGCCAATGGAACCCTGCAGCCTCTGATCCGCCGCGAGCCCATTAGAAAGCATATGGCGCGCCGCGGCAGCGGAGCAGGCGGCAGACAGCCTTGGAATGCTTTCCACGGTGGGGCCCGCTGGTTGCATGCAACCCATCTTGTCCCCATCTTCGTCCACATCAGCGTCTACCACCTCCGGCCAGGGAATCACGTGAGCAGCGGTGTTTAGCGCAACCTGGCAACTGCCACCCCAGCCGCTGCCGCTAGTAGGGCGCTGATACGTCTCCAACGTATCTATAATTTCTTATGTTCCATGCTAGTTTTATGACAATACCTACATGTTCTACTCACACTTTATAATGTTTTTATGCAATTTCTGGGACTAACCTATTAACAAGATGCCATAGTGCCAGTTCCTGTTTTCTGCTGTTTTTGGTTTCAGAAAAGCTAGTTTACAAATATTCTCGGAATTGCGCGAAACAAAAGGCCACGTCCCTATTTTTCCAGGAGCTTCACGGAGTCCGAAGGAGAGACGAAGGGGGGCCACGAGCTGGCCACACCATAGGGGGGTGCGGCCCACCCTTCTGGCGCGCCCCAGGTGTGGGGAGCCCACCCCCTGGCTCCCCCGACGCTGCCCCTTCGCCTATATAATCCTTCGTCTCCGAAAACCCTAGGATGATCAGTCATATTCCACGAAAAGTTACGTAGCCGCCGCCATCGCGAAGCCAAGTTCGGGGGACAGAAGTCTCTGTTCCGGCACGCCGCCGGGACGGGGAAGTGCCCCCGGAATCCATCTCCATCGAATCCATCGCCATCTTCATCGCCGTTGCTGTCTCCCATGATGAGGAGGGAGTAGTTCTCCCCGAGGCTGAGGGCTCTACCGGTAGCTATGTGGTTCATCTCTCTCTCCCATGGTGTGATCTTTATGTGATCATGAGCTTTGTAATCTAGTTGAATATGTAGATGTTACTCTTGTCTATTATGCACTCTAGAGGTTACTTTAATATGAACTCCGGAGTTACTCTCCACGGTGTGATGGTGACAGGTGTGCGCATCGTGTGTGATTCCTTTATGACGTTGTGGAGCTTGTTTACTCCGGCTTGAGGTGTGCTTTTGCAGCCCTACACAATGAATGGTGTTTGTTATCCAACAAGAGAGTGTTTGAGAGTAGCATGTATTTATTCAATTATGTGATCATTGTTGAGAGTGTCCACTAGTGAAAGTATGATCCCTAGGACTTGTTTCTAAGCATTGAAACACCGTTTCCAACAAGTTCTGCTACATGTTCGCTTGCTGCCTTTTTTTTATTTCAGATTGCAATTACTACTTATAATCATCCATATTACTTGTATTTCACTATCTCTTCACCGAACTAGTGCACCTATACATCCGACAAGTGTATTAGGTGTGTTGGGGACACAAGAGACTTCTTGTATCTTAATTGCAGGGTTGCTTGAGAGGGATATCTTTGACCTCTACCTCCCTGAGTTCGATAAACCTTGGGTGATTCACTTAAGGGAAACTTGCTCGCTGTTCTACAAACCTCTCGCTCTTGGAGGCCCAACACTCGTCTACATGAATAGAAGCGTGCGTAGACATCAAGCTATTTTCCGGCGCCGTTGCGGGGAGGTAAGGTAAAAGGTATTCACATCCTCCGACTACTAAGCTATTTCTTAGCACTGTTGCCGGTGTGTGAGTGCTCGAAGCTATTTCCTTTAGATTATGCAATTATATCTTTTTGTTTCTTGTTTTTATTTCACTAGTTAGGCTTAATGGAAAACAACAAAAAAATTAGAGATCTTTATGAAATTTATATTGAATTAGGACATGATGTGTTTGAAGAGAGAATTAAAAAAACCATGGAACTTTGTTTGTAAAATAGTTGTAGCAATGTTTTTAGCATGAATTCTTTGAACACTATTATTTTTAATGCTATGGAAAAGTCTAAGCTTGGGGAAGCTGGTTGTGATATTTTTAGTCCCCCAAGTTTTGAGGAGAAAATTTTCTTTGATGATATTTTGCCTCCCATTTATGATGAGTATAATGATAGTGGTATTTTGGTGCCACCTACTATGGAGGATAAAGTTTATTATGATTATACCATGCCTGCAATTTATGATGATTACAATGATGGTTGTGATAGTTTTACTCCCACTATTACTAATAAAATTGATTATGCTTATGTGGAGAGTAATGATACTTTTATGCATGTGGATCATGATAAGAATGCTTTATGTGATAGCTATATTGTTGAGTTTATTCATGATGCCACTAAAAATTATTTTGAGAGAGGAAAATATGGGTATAGAAATCTTCATGTTACTAAATGTCTTCTCTTTATGATGAATGTTTTGAGCTTTCTCTTGATTTGCTTTTATTTGCTGGGTACTTTAAGACCTACTGGTCCTTATGAGAGAGGGAGACATGATTTCATATATCACAATAATATTAAGTCTCCTCTCCTTGTGTTGAAATTTTTGAAGTTACACTTGTTTTGTCTTCCTATGCTACTCACTTTGTTCTTCATTGACTTGTTTTCTTACAAGGCTCCTATGCATAGGAAGAGTGTTAGATTTAAACATGTTTTATATATGCTTATTGATACTCTCCTTTCAACTCTCATCTTTATGTGAGCATCATAAAAATCACTATGCCTAGCTAAAAGGCGTTAAAGAAAAGCGCTTATCGGATACAACCCATCGTTTTTATTCTCTTTTATTTTTGCTTTTCTTTTTGTTTTGAGTCAAGGTGCTTGTTACTACTATAGCAATACTTCTGTATCTTTACTTTATTGCCTTGTTGTGCCAAGTAAAGTCTTTGATAGAAAGTTGATACTAGATTTGGATTTCTGCGCAGAAATATATTTTTAGCTGTCACGGTTTTGAGTTTTTCTCTCTGTAGAAAAATCTAAAAATCTTGAAAAAATTCATGAGTAATCCTCAGATATGTACGCAACTTTCATTCAACTGGAGCTTTTCCATCTGAGCATGTTAAGTTCCTTGAAAAAATTCGTCTTTACGGACTGTTCTGTTTTGACAGATTCTGCCTTTTATTTCGCATTGCCTCTTTTACTGTGTCTGAGTGGGTTTCTTTGCTCCACTAAATTTCAGTAACCTTGGGTAATGTCCAGAAGTGTTGGGAATGATTATGTCCTTTCTGAACATGTGAATTTTTGATTATGCACTAACCCTCTAATGAGATTGCTTTGAGTTTGGTGTGAAGGAAGTTTTCAAGGATCAAGAGAGGAGGATGGTATAATATGATCAAGAAGAGTGAAAAGTCTAAGCTTGGGGATGCCCCCGTGGTTCATCCCCATATATTCCAAGAAGACTCAAGCGTCTAAGCTTGGGGATTCCCAAGGCATCCCCTTCTTCATCGATAATTTATCAGGTCATCTCTAGTGAAACTATATTTTAATTCCGTCACATCTTATGCACTTTACTTGGAGCGTCTGTGTGCTTTTATTTTCGTTTTGTTATTTTCATTTTCTAAATAAATCGGATCCTAACATTCTTGTGTGGGAGAGAGACACGCTCCGCTTTTTCATTTGAACACTGGTGTTCTTCGTTTTACTTTTAATGTTCATGACAAAAGCTGAAAGCCGCTGCACTTATTGCTATTTGGTGGGAAATAGAAAATGCTTCATGTGGTAGTTGGTATATTGTCTTGAATAATTTGATACTTGGCAATTGTTTTGAGGTCTTAAGTAGATCATGTTTAAGCTCTTGCATCATGTAGTTTAAACCTATTAGTGGAGAACTACCGTAGAGCTTGTTGAAATTTGGTTTGCATGATTGGTCTCTCTAAGGTCTAGATATTTTATGGTAAAAAGTGTTTGAGAAACAAGGAAGACAGTGTAGAGTCTTATAATGCTTGCAATATGTTCTTATATAAGTTTTGTTGTACTGGTTTATACTTGTGTTTGCTTCAAACAACCTTGCTAGCCAAAGCCTTGTACTGAGAGGGAATTCTTCTCGTGCATCCAAAACCTTGAGCCAAAACCTGTGCCATTTGTGTCCACCATAACTACCTACTATGTGGTATTTTTCTGCCATTCCAAGTAAATACTTCATGTGCTACCTTTAAACAATTCAAAACTTTATTACTCCTTATTTGTGTCAATGTTTTATAGCTCATGAAGAAGTATGTGGTGTTTTATCTTTCAATCTTGTTGGGCAGACTTTCACCAATGGACTAGTGGCTTCATCCGCTTTTCCAATAATTTTGCAAAAAGAGCTGGCAACGGGTTCCCAGCCCCAATTAATTAACTTTCATTAATAATTCTCTTCACATGTTTTGCCCTGATTCATCAGTAAGCAACTTAATTTTGCAATAGACACTCCTCCATGGTATGTGAAATGTTGGAAGGCACCCGAGGATTCGGTTAGCCATGGCTTGTGAAAGAAAAAGGTTGGGAGGAGTGTCATCTCTAAATAAAACTAAAGTACATGTGTAAACAAAAGAGAAGAGGGATGATCTACCTTGCTGCTAGAGATAACGTCCTTCATGGGAGCCGCGCTTTGAAAGCCTGTTTGACAAAGGGGTTAGAGTGCCCACTACCATTCGTTGACAACAACAAACACCTCTCAAAACTTTACTTTTATGCTCTCTTTATGATTTCAAAACTTGAAAAGCTCTAGCACATGATTTAATCCCTGCTTCCCTCTACGAAGGGCCTTTCTTTTACTTTATGTTGAGTCAGTTTACCTACTTCTTTCTATCTTAGAAGCAAACACTTGTGTCAACAGTGTGCATTGATTCTTACATGCTTGCTTATTGCACTCATCATATTACTTTGTGTTGACAATTATCCATGAGATAGACATGTTGAAAGTTGAAAGCAATTGCTGAAACTTAAATCTTCCTTTGTGTTGCTTCAAAACCTCTTATTAAAAATCTATTGCTTTATGAGTTAACTCTTATGCAAGACTTTCTGATGCTTGTCTTGAAAGTACTATTCATGAAAAGTTTTTGCTATATGATTCAGTTGTTTAGTCATTATCTTTTTGTTAGCAAACTATAGACCATTGCTTTGAGTCACTTCATTCATCTCATATGCTTTACAATGGTATTGATCAAGATTATGTTGGTAGCATGTCACATCAGAAATTATTCTTTTTATCGTTTACCTACTCGAGGGCGAGTAGGAACTAAGCTTGGGGATGCTTGATATGTCTCCAACGTATCTATAATTTCTTATGTTCCATGCTAGTTTTATGACAATACCTACATGTTTTACTCACACTTTATAATGTTTTTATGCATTTTCTGGGACTAACCTATTAACAAGATGCCATAGTGCCAGTTCCTGTTTTCTGCTGTTTTTGGTTTCAGAAAAACTAGTTTACAAATATTCTCGGAATTGCGCGAAACAAAAGGCCACGTCCCTATTTTTCCAGGAGCTTCACGGAGTCCGAAGGAGAGACGAAGGGGGGCCACGAGCTGGCCACACCATAGGGGGCGCGGCCCACCCTTCTGGCGCGCCCAGGTGTGGGGAGCCCACCCCCTGGCTCCCCCGACGCTGCCCCTTCGCCTATATAATCCTTCGACTCCGAAAACCCTAGGACGATCAGTCATATTCCACGAAAAGTTATGTAGCCACCGCCATCGCGAAGCCAAGTTCGGGGGATAGAAGTCTCTGTTCCGGCACGCCGCCGGGACGGGGAAGTGCCCCCGGAATCCATCTCCATCGACTCCATCGCCATCTTCATCGCCGTTTCTATCTCCCATGATGAGGAGGGAGTAGTTCTCCCCCGAGGCTGAGGGCTCTACAGGTAGCTATGTGGTTCATCTCTCTCTCCCATGGTGTGATCTTTATGTGATCATGAGCTTTGTAATCTAGTTGAATATGTAGATGTTACTCTTGTCTATTATGCACTCTAGAGGTTACTTTAATATGAACTCCAGAGTTACTCTCCACGGTGTGATGGTGACAGTGTGCGCATCGAGTGTGATTCCTTTATGATGCTGTGGAGCTTGTTTACTCCGGCTTGAGGTGTGCTTTTGCAGCCCTACACAATGAATGGTGTTTGTTATCCAACAAGAGAGTGTTTCAGAGTAGCATGTATTTATTCAATTATGTGATCATTGTTGAGAGTGTCCACTAGTGAAAGTATGATCCCTATGCCTTGTTTCTAAGCATTGAAACACCGTTCACATGTTCGCTTGCTGCCATTTTTATTTCAGATTGCAATTACTACTTATAATCATCCATATTACTTGTATTTCACTATCTCTTCGCCGAACTAGTGCACCTATACATCTGACAAGTGTATTAGGTGTGTTGGGGACACAAGAGACTTCTTGTATCTTAATTGCAGGGTTGCTTGAGAGGGATATCTTTGACCTCTACCTCCCTGAGTTCGATAAACCTTGGGTGATTCACTTAAGGGAAACTTGCTGCTGTTCTACAAACCTCTGCTCTTGGAGGCCTGATACGTCCAATTTGCATCACTATTTTATATCATAATTTGCTGTTATTCATTGATATATTTCATATTGGGACACAATACTTATGTTATTTCATCTATTTTGCATGTTTCATGATTATTTGGAGATCGAGCACCGGAGCCGGATTCTGCTGGAAAAAGCACCGTCAGGATGCAATATTTCGGAAGATCAACTGTGGAAAGAAGTTTTACCAAAAATCCTATTTTTCCAGATGACGAAGGAAGCCAGAAGGGGGAGCCAGGTGGACCCAAGGTGGGCCCACACCATAGGGCGGCGCGGCCCATGGCCTGGCCGCACCACCATGTGGTGTGGGACCCCCTCAGCCTCTTTCGCCTCCTTTTCTTCGCGAAACCCTTCGTCCCGAAAACCTAAGCCACAGAGGAATCCTCACGAAGGGTTACAGCCGCCTCTGCGGGGCGGAGAACACCGGAGAGAAAAGAGCTCTCCGGCGGGCAGGAATCCGCCGGGGAAATTCCCTCCCGGAGGGGGAAATCGACGCCATCGTCACCGCCATCGAGCTGGACATCATCTCCATCACCATCATCATCATCTCCACCATCATCACCGCCATCTCCACCGCTGGACATCGTCACCGCTGTAGCAATTTGGGTTTGATCTTGATTGTTTGATAGGGGAAACTCTCCCGATACTGATTTCTACTTGTTGTTGATGCTATTGAGTGAAACCATTGAACCAAGGTTTATGTTCAGATTGTTATTCATCATCATATCACCTCTGATCATGTTCCATATGATGTCTCGTGAGTAGTTCGTTTAGTTCTTGAGGACATGGGTGAAGTCTAAATGTTAGTAGTGAACTATGGTTGAGTAATATTCAATGTTATTATATTTAAGTTGTGGTGTTATTCTTCTAGTGGTGTCGTGTGAACGTCGACTACACGACACTTCACCATTTATGGGCCTAGCGGAATGCATCTTGTACTCGTTTGCCAATTGCGGGGTTGCCGGAGTGACAGAAACCTAAACCCCCGTTGGTATATCGATGCAGGAGGGATCGCAGGATCTCAGAGTTTAAGGCTGTGGTTAGATTTATCTTAAGTACTTTCTTGTAGTTGCGGATGCTTGCAAGGGGTATAATCACAAGTATGTATTAGTCCTAGGAAGGGTGGTACATTAGCATAGGTTCACCCACACAACACTTATCAAAACAATGAAGATTAATCAGCCGTATGTAGCGAAAGCACTAGACTAAAATCCCGTGTGTCCTCGAGAACGTTTGGTCATTATAAGTAAACAAACCGGCTTGTCCTTTGTGCTAAAAAGGATTGGGCCACTCGCTGCAATTATTTCTCTCGCATTTTACTTACTTGTACTTTATTCATCTGTTACATCAAAGCCCCCTGAATACTTGTCTGTGAGCATTTACAGTGAATCCTTCATCAAAACTGCCTGTCAACATGTTCTGCTCCTCGTTGGGATCGACACTCTTACTTATCGAAGATACTACGATACACCCCCTATACTTGTGGGTCATCAAGGCCCAACACTATCTACAGGTATAGAAGCGTGCGTAGACATCAGGCGCCTCCGCAGTGCATCAGCACCCCGAGAGGGCGGCCGACATCCGCACTCGTGTCCATCACGCCCATGCCCAGCTCACCCATGGCCCCGGCCACGCTCATCCCCGTCTTGTCGCCCGTCTCTGTTATGGCGTTCATCCCTCCGGTGGCTGGGAGAGTTGCCTCCGGCACACCGCGGATCATGACCATGATCACCATTATCATGACGGTCATCATCATCACAGTCATTTCCCTCGTCCATCGGCAGCATGTCCTCTGCATGTGCAGCCCAGACCGAGACGCTATAACACAACATCGTCTTCTCCAACGGAATCAGCGCCGAGCACAGCAGCACAAGCCCCTCATCTTCCTCCACATGGTCTCCTAGCTCTTCTATGACTACTTCCTTCGACTTGGGGAAGGCGGCGATGTTGTTCGTCCATGCCACGACCTGGAAACGACTGAGATCTTCACGATGTGCGGTGGCTGCACCGATACATTCCACCCATGCATCCGAGGAGAGGATAACTTTAGATGTACGACGGCTCCACGCGTGCGTCGGCACGCCGGTTAGTTCGAAGTGAGCATAGAAACGCATCCAACATTGCATGGCTTGGAGCTGCCGATTCCATGGCGTGAAGCGAAGCGAGAAGTCCCGACCATGCGCAGCGTCCGCCGCCATGATTTCATCTCGTACCCTACGGCTACTGCAGACGAAGAGGAAGTCTGCAGGCCAGGGGCGGTGGACGGTGAAGTTGTCCTCCGCCCGCGGTACACGCGCCACCAGCGCAACCCCTGCCTTGCTCAGTGGGTTGTACGCTCGTGTCCCGGAGAAGAAGACCATGAGCGCATAACACGGAGCTACTTCCGCTGCGTCAACGTCAGCCGTTCTAGGGAGGAAGACCGACTCCATCTCTGGCCGTTGCACTGAGGCCGCCCGTCCGGACCTGGAGTGTGCCCGCGTCCCTTGCCTCTCTCCCACACGAGGAGGAGATCTTCCACGCGCATCCTGATTCCCGTGTGCCTCTGGGGCTCTCCGGCCAGCATCGCCATCACCCGCAGGCCTTGCTCAGGGCGCCGGCCTCGACGAAGAGCCAGCGGCCTCAAGAAACGGGGGCGGCGGTGGAGGTGGGGGCGGGGGTGGCGTCGGAGGTGGCTGCTGGCCGCGGCCAAACCCATGCTCACCCAAGCGCATGTGGGCAGGGACGCACTGGGCGGCGGCATCCATGGGCGGCGACGACGCCCCAAGGCCAAGCCTTTGCCGCGTCGGAATCCTATACAGGTCCTGTGGCGGCTCCACAGCGTCAGGACCGAAGTCCACGCCTTTGCCACGATCGTGGACCGAGGCGTGCGCCTATAGTGCGACCAGCTCCTGCGGTGGATCACGTGGCCCGAAGCGTTGCTGCGCAGTAGAACCACCGGGCGCTGCCGCTCCACGACCTCGCCCACCACGCCGGTCCACACCAACACGACGGCCCTGCGGACAGGAGCATGCATGATGCCCTTCTTCTCGACACCGAAGGCACACTGTCTCGTAGGTGCACTCCGCCGAGATGTGGCAGGTGCGGGTGCAGTTGAAACATGCTCCCGCGAGGTTGGAGGGGAGGCCGACACGGATGGACCATGCTGGCAGCGTCGCCTGCTGGTCGCGCGACCTCTTGCGTCCACGAGCGGCTTCCCACGGCCGGGCACCATGCGGTGCCGCCCCGGCAGCCCGAGGAGGGCTCTGCCGCCCTTGTACCACCAACAACGCGAGACGACGCATGCTGTCGTCCACGGCCCAGGGCCTTGCTGCAGCGGACGGAGCCGGAGAGGGAACCACACCACTAGGGGATAGAGGCGGCGAGAACGATGTCACCCTCGAGCCCGAGCTTGACGGCGGCGAGCCGCTCTGGAGCACCTTGCAGTACGATCCGTGGGATGCCTCGTCCTCTTCATCGTCAGTGTAGTCCGCCCACCATCGGGAGGAGGAGGAGGGAGTGCCATGGCTACGCGGTGGCGACAGTGGTGGTCAGGGGCGAGCAGGTCACCGGCAGCGGCAGAAGGTGGGGAGCCCCAGTTGCATTCCTCAATCGACGTTGGGAAAAGCTTCGGATCAGTTGATTGGAAAAACGCCAATACGTGGTGCTGCGTTTGGGGTGCGTTCCTCAATGTCGTGCTAATTTTTTTGTGTTTTTGCAATTTCTAGTATTTGAACACATATTTCTTCCGTCGTGAACAATCGACATGAACAACTTCTTACTCATCCTATAGCGCCTCCAAAAATCATCGGCGTATGTTGCCTCGTTGACATAGTAGTCGGTGTAGGGCATGGTATGACCCTACATCCTCTGTCGGGGCTTGGATTTCCTTCTCCCAAGCTTGGAAACTCCATGCCGTGGAGGCTTCTTCTGCCTGGCCGCTTGCATTTGTCGAAGACAAGTGAGGATCGACACGTGCTCTTGAATGTCGGCGTCGAAGGCATCCTCCTCCACTATCAATTGATGGATCATCATCGCATCGTCGCTTCCAAGGTTCGGGAAAGTGGTGCAAAGCGCATGCTTATGCGCACTGAAGTGTGAAGCGAAGGGTATCCGCCTTGATTAGGGCCTAATCGCCTAGTTAAGCGCTAGGCGCGCTTAATCACGATGCTTTTTTGTAATCGTGATTAGTCAACGCTCTAGCATGGAGAAAGCGCTCCTGAAGCGTCACCTTGGAGGAATTAAAGGTGCGACCAGGAATTTACTGGGAGCATCACTTCCCAAAGCAATCACCTCCCAAAGCGTCACATGCAGGCAATCTGGCTATAAAACATTGGACGCTTCCTCTCCAAAACTAACTGCAATCTAGCATAGGGGGTAGTTAGGGAGACTGGGAGAGCACCATGGAAGATGAAGCCCCCTAAGGAACTGCTCTTCCGCCTCTCCGTGTCTTCTCCGCCCCTGCAACAACATCGAAGCCGCCGGCGTCTCTTGCTACACCTGCACTCCCGATCTCTCTCCAGTCTTCTCCACCTGAGGCTCCTGTTCAGGTACATGTCTCCTGCCTTCTCCTCTCTTTTATCCTGCCTGTATGTGAGAAGTGAGCAACAAATCAATTTATAAAACCGTTCTGAATTAGTGTTGATGAATGCTTATGTGCTTGTTCCCTGTTGTTTGTGTAGGATGGCAGCAACAAGAGCTGATGATGTTGTCATGGGTGATGGAGGGACACCAGTGCAGCCTAACAAACACAAGAGGAACTTTGATGACATGGGATGGGAGTGGGGAGTCAATCCGGATCCTGATGACAAGAAAAGGTGAAGTGCCTGCTTTGTGGCCATGAGAGCACTAGAGCCATCAATCGATTTAAGCATCATCTTGGACTTGCTGGCAATGTTGTGTCAAAGTGCAAGAAGGTCAGAGAGGAAGTGAAGGCAAGAAGCAGGGCAAATATTAAAGAAACTAGTAAGAAGAAGGACAAGGCCATGAATGAAAAAAATGTCAGAGAAGGCGTGTTGATTTCAACAGGTCACAAACATGGTGAAGAGTCACAATCAAGGGTTGGTAGCTCTATACAGCCTTCTAAGGTAGGCCCCATGGACAGTTTCCGAACTAGTTTGAGAAACATGTAAGATGTTCAATTGCACTCTGACTTGTCTGTGGATTTTCACATGAGATGACCTCTTGTCTATTTTGTAATCGTAGATCTCGAAACTCCATGAGGAGAATCCAGACGCTAATAGTGTTGATCTCCTTGTCCTATCACGTGGTCCAGATAAGAGGGTGTTGATAGCTGCAGCTTGCAATGCCAATGGTGTCCATTAGAGATCCTATGAGCGTGACCTACATTTGAAGACATGAAATAGTGGCATCGCAACCAGTGGATATCACTTGACAGCCAGAAAGAAGAGATCAGATTCATTTGACCATTATGGTCACATAGAAGAGGTTATTCAGTTGTTCTATATTGATAAGGTTACTGTCCGATCGGTGGTTCTATTTAAGTGTTATTGGTATAAGAAAGATCCAAACAAGGGCAAAGGTGCCAGAAATGATGGGTATTTCATATCAGTCAATACTACTGCTCAGTGGTACAAGGATGATCCTTATATTTTGGTACCTCAAGCGGCCAAGGTACTTTTCTTGGAAGACAGATCTAGAAAAGGATGGCAGTATATGCAAAAGTTTGTGGCAAGGAACATATATGATTTGGATGAGAATGCGGATCCAATAATTGGTGCCCAGCAAGATGATTTTGCTGGTTGTATGCAAACTAAAGTTGCTGACATTAATGAAACCTCGTTGGATACAGGTATCCCTACACATGATGGAGAAGTAGATTTCACTTTTGAGGTTAGTATAGTCAACAAAGGATGGATAAACTGAAGCTACCTGGTGAATCTCAGGAGGAGAATGGACACGACGAGCAGGATGATACCATGCACGAATATCAGAATGAAGACGGAGGTGATGATGATGATGATGATGATGATGATTAGACTCTTGTCTCTGTATCATGCTGTGAGATGAAGAACCATGATTTGTTTTGATTTTTCTATTTGGAAAATGTATGACATTACTAAAGACAATTATCTGTTGGATTGTAATCCCATGATGACTAATTATTTATGTTTATGTCCTACTAAAATTTGGTCAAACTTAATTGTGTGAAAGTAACCCCAGGCTGTTTGATTTATAGGGTCATATCCCATAGGAAAATAGAATGATAATAGATCAAACTAATGCAAAATATCTTATAACCACAATCAAATATAATTTCTCTTGACATAGGACTCAAGTTGGCATGGCATCCCTATCATACAGGGTTTTTATTCATACTATGCTACAAATCCAAAATAAGATGGGTCAACAGTTTGTCGCAGCAGATAGGGCAGCTGGCGTTCGTTACAAACCAGGAGAAGATGCACTTCCTATGGAATGGGTGTTTGCATCCCCGGAGATGCACCGTTGTGCACTGCGATAGCCCCATCATGCATATGCTGCAGTGGCCGTCCTCCGGCGCAACTAGGACCCAACTGTCTTGCAGCGCCGACAAGTTGACGATGAGTCGGTGGTCCACCTTAAGGGTGAGGTCGAAGTGGAGGCCACCGACCCGATGATAGGTTGCTGCCACATCAGTGCACCACATCGTAGGGCATGATGATATCCCACTCCTCCTCCGTGAGGTTCAGGTTCTTGAGAAGCCATACACGGCCAAGAATCTCGCGCATAGTTCGCACGACATTGCCCCCACTACGCAGCTCCCTCGGAGGCAAGCCGAGATCCAACACCACCTCTTCGCAGGGTGTAGTAGTGACATCATCCTCATCCAGTGGGGCAGGGAGGGGGCCGGCCATCCTCCTAAGCTCGTACGTCCTCGAGAAGAAGATCAGCACTGTCATAGTGTACGGGGACTCCTCGCCCACGGCCGGTGGCTCACCGACGGAGATGTCGGTCGTGCTTGCCTACACACAGCAGGCACGAAAGACATGGGGGCCAGACTTGATGATGCGCTCGCGTGAGGAGCGCTCTAGTAGGGTCGTCTCCGCCATTGGGGATTCTTCGGAGGGGTGTAGACTGGCGGCTAGTCGACGGTGAGGTGGTTGGTGTGAGATCTCTCGGATGAGGCCAAGGGAAGTGGGCGAAGTACTCGGGACTAGGGACTGCCCCCAACTTTCCGCAGTAGTAATAATAATTGGTGGACGAGGGAGACTAGTCCAGAGACTACCCAAGGTTGAGTAGTAGTAGATCATGTTCGAGGGAAAATGCCCAAGGTTTATTATCAAAATTCAAGCTAATTTCACCTATTTTGTTTTGCCGTTTTTTTAACACAGTTCTGTCGTTCATTAGACATCATCCAACGGGCTTGGTCGCTGGGATTCGCTGCTACAGTGTCATCTACTATTTCTACACAATTCTAGAAACATCCATAAAGCTATAGATAGCTTTCCTGCTTGTTGGCCCCACCCCATTTTTTAATCTTTTCTTCCTTATCCCCTTCGCTCATGCTAGCAGCTACTAGCGGCCATTGCTACACCAGCGAGGTGATCTCTCTGATAGGCACAATTTTAGTAAGACAACAAGTTGTAGATAGCTAACCATGAGACACAGGCCTCTCTGGTTGAGATTGAGCTCACTCTTGTGATTGGGCTCCAATGGTTGAGGTGAGTCACAACTACAATGACAGAGGTTTGTGCTGGATGCAGGCACTGTGATAGAATTAATTAGCATAGAGGCGTAACTAGCACTAGATGGAGAAGGCATAGTACAGATATCAGACACGAAGTCGCGTCTGACGATCAGCTCGCATACACTTGCATCAGTGAGGTACAACAAATATGATGAAAAAGGATTGGAGCTTTG
Organism: Lolium rigidum; assembly: GCF_022539505.1. Lineage (NCBI taxonomy): Eukaryota > Viridiplantae > Streptophyta > Magnoliopsida > Poales > Poaceae > Lolium > Lolium rigidum. The sequence continues at coordinate 179,372,742 of NC_061514.1, read as the reverse complement.
AAGGTAGTCAGAAAAGGTACAAAAAATAATACGTGTGTTATCACCAGAATTTGACCGGATCAGAGGTGGGCCGCGATTAAAGATGGGCTTGAAGAATATACATGAAGGAATACATGAATCGGCCTTGTATACAAAGTTTGGGCTAGTTTGCCCGTGTATCTGTAAATATAGTAGGATACGTGTCGGTTATATAGAGTTTGGCTCGTGCACGGTTGGGATTATTCCCACGTTAGAAAGTCTACGGACTATAAATATGTATCTAGGGTTTTTGAGAAAGACAACAATCACGTTCACCACAAATCAATCTAGGCGCATCGCCAACTCCCTTGTTTCGAGGGTTTCTTCCGGGTAAGCATCATGCTGCCTAGATCGCATCTTGCGATCTAGGCAGTACACGTTTATTCGCTGTTCATGCGTTGCTCGTGCTGAAGCCTTGTTGATGGCGAGCAACGTAGTTATCATAGATGTGTTAGGGTTAGCATTGTTTCATCGTATCATATGCTTTCGTCCGTGCAACCCTTAGACGTCTAGCCGCCCTTACACCTATCTTAGGTGTAAGGGCGGCACCTCGCTTGATCATTATTTAGTAGATCCGATCCGTTATGATTGCTCCTTGTTCTTCAAGGATTAGTTTAATATCTGCATAGTTAGGTCTTACAAACGGGTTGAAGGATCCAGTGGCACGTAGGGTGTAGTTTGCTAGCCCTAGACAAGATGTTCCTGGGATCAACTTCATGTTGGTTTTTAGGCCTTGTCTAGGGTCGGTTTATGACCACCGTGCGTGGCCGCCAGGCTCAATCACGCGTAGGATGTTCCGATTATGTGGTGAAAACCCTAAATCGTCGTAGGTCGTTTTAGCTTTATATTGATCAAGCAGGACCACCATGTGATCGTACACCTCGTACGAATCATGGGTGAATCGGCTCCTTGAGCCGATTCACGGGACAACTCCGAGAGCCGATCGAGGCTCGTATTTAATGTTTACGTGTATGCCATGCAGGAAACTAAGCGAGGCAAATCCATCACCTTCCTGACCAGGTATAGGTCAGGTGGCACGCCCTTGCACCAGCATCGGACGTGCGTGCCGAGTCTTTGCGGGCCGTCGCTCGAGGGACCAGGGGCCAGCCGCAGCTCCCGGGAGCCTCCCGGCCTATCGTGTTGCCCGCCGCTGCTCGCCGGTGGGTTTCTGACCGCAACACATTCTGGCACGCCCGGTGGGACAGTCTTCGACATCAACTGCATCGCCATCTACATCTGAGATGGCGGAAGGTACTCCGGTCAAGTACGAAGATCTGACTGAGGAGCTCAAGAAGAAGTATGACGAGGTCAAAGCGATCCTCGAGGCCGACCTCATCGGCTCTTTCCAGAGAACCCGCTCACACGGCATCAGGTGGAAAGGGTTCTCACCTGAAGGCACGCTCGATGGAGTGGACCTGTCCGCCCCGTCGAAGAACGCACCGTGTCTCCGCGTCGGAGATTAATTTCATGGTAGCTCATTCGCCGCACCGCCATTCCGAGAGCCTGGTGAACACTTTGGAGCGTGTCGCTCTTCGGGTGATCCAGGAAATCATGAGGCATCGCACTCTCCGTCGGGACCAGCTCTAGGGACTCACCAAGGAGAGATGCCACTCCAGTCCCGACCACCACTGCCATTCGCGTTGGCAGCGCCAGAAGTGCCGAGTTCACCGGCATACGTCGTCTACAAGATCGGTGGTGACCCTAGTGATTACCAGTTCTTGCAGGAGGCGCCTAAGGAGATCCCTCATGGATACACGTGCACATACGTGCCGGATCGGCAAGAATCGGGCACTCACGAACCGAGACCGCAACAGCGAGGGACTTCCGGAACAGCAGGAGGGACTTCGGGAACAGATCTTGAGAAGCGGACGTGGCTAGCTAAGTATGCCACTCCGATAAACCTCCGCGAGCCCAACTCCTGCAGTTGGCTCGCAGCTTGAGAAGCAAGTGTGGCTGGCTAAGTATGCCACTCCGGCGAATCTTCGCAGTTCGACTCCCGCAGCCAAGCACCGCGGATCGGATCGACACAATCTTGAGAGACCAGTTCGGCATGGTGCCGAAAAGGAGGGCAATCGGATATTCCAAGCCGTACCCCAACGAGTACGAGTTGATCCCGCTACCACCCAAATATCGGCTCCCTGAATTCTCCAAGTTTAGTGGATCAGATGGTTCCAGCTCAATCGAGCATGTGAGCCGATATTTGGCACAGCTGGGCACGATCTCAGCATCAGATGAACTACGCGTGAGGTTCTTCGCACAGTCCCTCACAGGATCGGCTTTCGGGTGGTACACATCGCTGCCACCAGACTCAATCCGGACTTGGAAACAGTTGGAAGAGCAGTTCCACATGCAGTATCACTCAGAGGCTTCCGAGGCTGGCATTGCCGATCTAGCACAAGTACGACGTAAGCGCGGAGAAACAAGTGTCGAATACATCCGGCCGCTTCAGACCGTTAGGAACCGATGCTATTCGGCTCGTGTGACCGAAAAGAAGCAAGTCGAGTTGGCGGTGGTGGGTCTCGCATCACCAATCAAGGATGTGGCCTCCCAAGCGGACTACCCTTCACCGGCGCACATGGTGCGTAGAGCTGTCATTATATGAACAAGCGCCACCCGCAGGTATACCAGGGATAAATTCAAGCGTGCGGTGGTCCCGGTTGAGGCGGATGAAGATGAAGGCTCCAGGGAGATCAAGAGGTAGCAAGTGGGTGAATGGACTCGGGGGCAAGCCCCGTGTCCCGCAAGTGGGTTAAGCCACAAGGTCCTCCAAGAGGGTTTGACTTCGACGTTACCAAGGCTGAGCAAATTTTCGACCTCTTACTTAAGGAGAAGCAGCTGAAGGTACCCGAAGGCCACAAGATCCCCACGGCTCAGGAGCTGAATGGAAAGCCGTACTGCAAGTTGCATAACACGTTCACCCATGCCACCAACGACTGCAGGGTGTGGCGTCAGCAGACCCAAATGGCGATAGAACAAGGGCGTCTAATTTTCAGCTAGTACGCCATGAAAGTCGACACACACCCCTTCCCCGCCGTTAACATGGTGGAGTGCACTTACCCTGGGAGGTGCCAGCCAGGCTTCTCGTGCAACATCAACATGGTAGGACCTGGGCACCACCCTGGTAAGGACAGAGACGAGGGTGGCTGTTCTCATAACGAGGACCAAGAGGAAGCCGTTCCACGCGATCGGCTCCGGCACTTCCCAAAAATCCTGGTTACAATCAAGACGAAGGCCGATTCCAGCAATCGGCCCGTATTATCCTCACCACACGTTCTCCCTGTATTCGGTGTCGATCTCACAGGTGACGGAAAGCTAGGGTATGGGTTTACATCGGCCGATGAGCTAGAAGAAGTCGACATCGGTCCCGGGGATAAGCCACGGCCAACTTTTATCAGCAAGAAGTTAGATCCACATCTCGTGAGTCGGATGATAGCTCTGTTAAAAGAATACCCAGATTGCTTTGCATGGGATTACACAGAGATGCCCGGGTTAGACAAGAGCATCATTGAGCATCGGCTCCCCCTTAAGAAAGGATTTCGGCCGTTCCAACAACGAGCACGTCAGATGAAGGCCGAAATTCTGGAAGAGGTCAAGAAAGAGATCGATAAGATGTTGGCCGCCGGGTTCATCAGGCCATGCAGGTATGCTGAATGGATCTCCGAGATCGTACTCGTAGAGAAGAAGGACGGCCGATGGCGTGTGGCCATAGATTTCCGAGATCTCAACAGAGCCACTCCAAAAGATGAATATCCGATGCCCGTGGCGTAAACGTTGATCAATGCAGCTCGCCGGCCACAAGGTGTTGAGCTTCATGGATGGCAACGCCGGCTATAACCAAATCTTCATGGCTCTAGAAGATATACACAAGACCGCATTCGGAGTACCGTGGTCGAGTAGGCTTGTTTGAATATGTAGTCATGACCTTTGGGTTGAAGAATGCTGGTGCAACGTACCAAAGAGCCATGAATTATATATTTCACGATCTGATCGGCAAGTTGGTGGAAATATACATCGATGACGTGGTGGTCAAATCAGTCTTCATGGAGGGACACTTGGATGATTTGCGACGCATCCTAGACCGAACTCGGAAGTTCGGACTGAGAATGAATCCAAAGAAGTGTGCTTTTGGTGTGACGGCCGGTCAGTTCCTAGGTTTTCTGGTTCATGAACGGGGAATTGAGATCAGCCTGAAAAGTCAAGAGGCAGTGCGTACCATGCAGCCGCCTACCACGAAGAAGGAGCTCCAACGTCTTATCGGCAAGATCAACTTCGTCCGACGATTCATCTCTAACCTGTCAGGACGAATCGAGCCGTTCATGGCGTTGGTGAAAATTAAATCCGATGACGAGTTTCACCGGGGCGGAACAAGAGCAGGCGTTTGACGAGATTAAGCGGTATCCGACAACGCCGCCTCGTGCTAGTTCCACCCCAACAAGACAGAGCCGTTCTATATCTACTTATCGCAGCGGACATGTCCATCGCTTCGGTGGTGGTGCAACTCTATGAGGGTGTTGAAAAGGTCGTTTTCTATCTCAGCAGAAGGATGTTGGACGCGGAGACACGGTATCCTGAGGTCGAGAAGCTATGCCTCTGCCTGTTCTTCACCTGCACCAAGCTTCATCATATCCTTTTGATGGCAGAGATCATCGTCGTATGCAATTCAGACGTTGTCAAGCACATGCTGTCGGCCCCTGTTTTGAAAGGCCGACTTGGTAAGTGGATGTTTGCGTTATCGGAGTTCGATCTTCGGTATCAGCCTGCGAAAGCAGTCAAGGGACAAGCGTTGGCTGATCTTATAGCTGAACGGATTAATACTAATATAGCAGCACTATCTGTACGTGCATGGGCTATGTTCTTCGATGGATCGGCTTGTGATGATGGTTGTGGCATCGGCATTCTCGCTCGTGTCGCCTCGGGGGCAACATATTCTTTCGCCATCGGGCTATCTACCCCTTGCACCAACAATGTTGCCGAGTATGAGGGCAGTGCGCAAGGGAATGGAGTTGCTTTTGGAAGCCGGGCAGAGGCGGTGGAGCTTTTTGGAGACTCGAAGTTGGTGATCTCCCAACTCACGGACGAATACAAGTGCGAGAGTGAGTCACTCTTTCCATATTGGATGGAATGTCGTGAGCTGATGACACATTTTCGGTACATCAATTTCAATTGGGTCCCAAGGTCTCGTAACACCGACGCCAATGATCTCGCACGTATGGCGTCGGGATACAAGGACATACCGGACGGGTCGAAGTTCGAGTGCGGTTCCCGGAACAGGATGATTGGAGAGCCGATATCTTCAATTATTTGAAGGATTCGGCTCGGGGGGCACCTAAACGGATAAGATACAAGGCTATGAAATATGTCCTTATAGGAGATGACATGTTCTACAGGATGTTGGAAGGGTTACTACTCAAATGCCTGGGACCAACTGAATCTAATCGGCTCTTACATGAGGTGCATGAAGGCGCCTGTGGAACTCACCAATCGGCTCATAAGATGAAGTGGTTAATTAGGCGATCAGGGTTTTATTGGCCCACCATGCTTGAGGACTGCTTCAAGTACTACAAGGGATGCCAAGCGTGTCAGATGTTCGGAAAAATTCAGATGGTACCCGCATCAGCGATGAACCCCATCATCAAGCCTTGGCCATTTCGAGGTTGGGGCATGGATATGATCGGCAAAATCCATCCTCCGTCGAGCAAAAGCCACGAGTGGATTCCGGCCATTACAGCATTACTTCACCAAATGGGTGGAGGCCGTTCCTATGAAGAAGGTAAAATCGGAAGATGTTATCCAATTTGTCAAAGAACATGTCATTCATAGGTTCGGGATTCCCCAAACCATCACGACCGATGGAGGTTCGGTTTTTGTCTCTAAAGAATTCAGAAAGTTCTGCGATGACATGGGGATTAAGCTGATCCGATCATCTCCATACTATGCTCAAGCCAACGGGCAAGCCGAAGCATCCAATCAAAGCCCGATCAA